>NW_023425573.1:74801628-75309128 GCF_014108245.1 Pipistrellus kuhlii
TGCACAGTGCCCAGCTGGCACTGTCTTGCTGCAGTTCACACAACTCTGTGTCTCTCAACATGCCTGGGAGGTCTGAGCCACCTGAGGAAGGCTGGCTGTCCCTGTGTAACATCAAGCGGGGGGTCGACCAATTACATAGCCTAACGTTGACAGTGCGAGGCATAATGCAGGCTCCATAAAGATGTCCACACCCTAGTCCCCAGAACCTATGAATGTTACCCCACATGGCAAAGAGGACTTTGAGATGTAACTAAGTTAGGGACTTTCAAATGGAGAGATTCTCCTGGGGTATCAGGTGGTCCCAACCTAATCACACGAGTTCTTAGGTGGAGAAACTGTCCTAGCTATGGCCAGAGGGAGGAAAGTGACAGCGGAAGAAAGGTCAGCAGGAGGGCAGTGAGAGGGAAGTCCTGTTGCTGGTTCTGAGATGTAAAGGTCTATATACAAGAACCAGAGAGAGGCCCCCAGCTGCTAAGGGCAGTCCCAGCTGACAACCAGGAAGGAAATGGAGACTTCAGTCCTGCAACCTCATGAAACCGAGTCCTGCCAACTTCATGAACAAGAAAAGGGATCCTCCCCAGAGTCTCTAGGAAGAAATGTGGCCCTGTGAGGGCCCGCACCAGACTTCTGACCCACACAAGCTGCTAAACTTGTAGTGATTTGTTACAGCAGCAACAGAAAACTAATATTATACCCTGCCCAGCATGGTCTCTCCCTTCCTTGTGACAGGCAGGCCTGTGCCTAATGCTGAAAACTAGCTTCGGCTGTCACACCCAAATGCTGAAAGCTCCCAGAAGCAGCTGCTGTCTTCTGAGAACAATGAGCTGCTTGTAAGCCTGAGAGAACTGGATGAGAAATCCACTTTGCAAGCAGCCCTGAGTCTGGCGGGCATGCCCTCAGATGGCAAGTTCATCCTTGATTACTTGCCTCCGTCCTGCCTTTATTTTCCACGGCTCCCTGACTGGTTCCTTTGGCTTTCTAACTTTGTCCAGAAAGCATCCAAATCTTGTATGAGCAAAGCTGTGTGAACACAGCATGTGGAGTTACATGCTCCTCCCGCCGGTACTTCAGGGAAGGCTCCTGCTCAGATCCTTCAGTGGCACCTTTGTTAGCCTCCTGGGCAATTAAAGCAGGAAGGGATTTGGAGTCAGTATAGTCTAACCATATAGTTTTACATGGAAGGTGGGAAGGAAGCTGAAGTCAACTGCTGAGAATCCCTCTTCAGGGGTGGGCCCAGCCATCCGATCCCATGGGATGGAGTGATGTTGAAATTAAAAAGGCAGGGAGAGCTGAGAGCTAAAGGAAACTGGGTCCAGACAGCCAAGAGGACTTCCCAAAGCCACCAGAGCCCCAGTACCCTCTGGGGCACCAGGACAGTGGTGCCTGAGAGGCAAGCAGCCAAGATGGAGCTGGAACTAAAACCCCACAGCAAGGGACCTGATGACCAAGGTCCACATCAGGTAGACAGAGCTGCCTGAACCTCAGACTGAGCACACATCCTTGTGCCAAAATAGTCATCAACTTCCATGATTGGTAAACATGTGTTCAAAGATACTAATTGTACACAGTTCCTGCATCTACAGATTGTTTTTAAAAGGTTAACATCTAAACTAATTAAGGTCAACCTATTAATAATCTGAGTAATTAAGCAAATTCAACTTCCTTCCTTTCTCCTCTATATTCATTTGAAACATGCTTTCCAGAGAAGGCCCACAATTCCAGAGGATTCCAAAATGGCAGCAGAGTAAGTGGAGGCTCATAGACATGCTCCCAGGACCAAACTGGAATTACAACTAAAATACAGAAAAACCATCCTGAATAATCAACTGAACACAAGCTAGAGAGAACCCTGACAACCAAGGACATAAAATGAAGACTGCATAGAGACTGGTAGAAAGGGAAGAGGTGCAAAAAGGCTGGCCAAGCTCCCACAGACAGCAGCTGAAGTTCTGGGGGAATATCTCAGTTGTGGGGGCTTCCCAATGAGAACTCTGGGGTCTAAAACCCAAGCTGAGCCCACCAGCAGGAAGCAACAGAACTGAGAAAGGTGCCCACATAACACCAGGGTTGCTATCTGTCATGGAGAGATGGCCGGAAATTGAGGAACCCTCTTAAAGAGCCAATACACAAAATTTCAAGTGCAGCCACTCACCTTGTGCTCCAGCAGAGGAAGGACTGGAGCTGTGTGAGCAGAAGCCAGGTTTGGGGGCTCTGGAGTTAGATCTCAGAGTAGCCATTCCCTCATGCTGCAGAGGACATCTTCCTCTGATAGACCTTTGCTATCAGGTGGTTTTTACCTGGGTGGAAGGCAGTTTTCACACCTATTAAAAAACCCCTTGCCTCATCCTGTGGCATTTCTGAGGGCCATTAAGAGAGTGAGAATAACAATTAGCCTCTAGGCATATGCAATTACCCCAAATTGTTGGAAAACCTCTCACCCAGCCTGTAGTCAATAGCTTGAGGCAAATCAAACTGAATACAATCAGACTGCAGGCAAAGGTGGGTTCCTGGAGTCTTTGCCTGATCTAATTTGGGCCCCAGAGTTAGGAAAAGCAGACCTTGGTGCATATCTTGATCTTTTCCAAAGGCACCCAGCACCAGCAGAGGGAGCCACAAGCTATGTACTGCTGATAGCTCCAAACAGGGTACTCAGGGCCAGTCAAAAACAGCATCTAACAGTGTCCTGCTCTAGAGATTTGGAGGCATAGCAGTTCTACCTAGTACATAGTCACAAACCCAAACAGGCAGCCAAAATGGGGAGACAACAACAGCAACAAAAACAAATGAAAGGACAAGAGAATTCTCCAGAAGAGCTAAATGAAATGGAGGTAAGAAATTTATCACACATAGAGTTCAGAATAATGATGGCAAAGATGCTCAACAGCATGAGAAAAGACATATTAACTATGAAAAATGACATAGCACTAATAAAGAATACAGTAGAAGAGAAACACAAAAGATTGTGAAGCCGAGGATTGGGTCAGGGACTTAGAAGACAGGGTAGAAAAAAATGACATAATCAGAGAACCTAAAAGAAAAATAATTAAAAAGTAGAAGGGCAGCATAAGGAATCTGTGGGACATGAAACATAACAATATTCACTTAATAGGAGTGCCAGTAGGAGAAGAGAGTGAGCAATGGATAGATAACATGTTTAAAGAAATAATGGCAGAAAACTTCTTCAACCTGTGAAGGAAAAAGTCACACAAGTTTAGGAGGCATGGGAAACCCCAAGCAAGGAGAACCCAAATAGACCCACACCCAGAAACATCATAATTAAAATGCCAAAAACAAGACAAAGAGTGAATCTTAAAAGTAGCAAGAGAAAAGTAATTTGTTACCAACAAAGGAGCTTCCAGGGCTGTCAGTTGATTTCTCATCAGAAATTCTACAGACCAAAAGGGAATGGCATGAAGTACTCATGGTAATGAAACGCAAATAATTTGAAATCAAGATTACAATATCCAGCAAGGATATCATTCAAAACAGATGGTGAAATAAAGAATTTCCCAGACAAAAAAAGGCTAGAAAAGTTTGTCACCACCAAACAAGCACTATAAGAAATGCTAAAGAGACTGATGTAATGAGAAAAAGAAACAGAGAGGAAGAGAAACATAGGCATAAATAACAAAAACGGCAATAAATAAGTACCTATCAATAATGACCATAAATGTAAATGGATTAAATGCTCCAATTAAAAGGCATAGGGTAAAGGAGAAACCAAGATAGCACCAAAGGTAAACAACTAAACTGCCGCTTGCACAACATTTTCTAAACTACAACTAAAAGATAAAATATCTATCACCCAGAACCATGGGAAAGCTAGCTGAATGGAAGTCTTACAACAAGAAAGAAAGAGAAAGGAGCACAAACGCTAAAAAGCTGAGGTATGGAAGCACATGAATTGGGCTGGTGACGGGCGACTGGGTGTGCAGTTTTTTTCAACCCAAAGGGAAACAAGCTCCCAATTACTCTGAAATCCAGTTTCTGGGGACACTCAGGGGACCCAGATGCCTATGGGGAGAAGCTGGTCTGTCGGCCATCGGGTTGGAAAGTGAGGGTGACTTTTTTGCAGAGGCGTGCCCAGCAATCATTGTTTACTGCGCTGGAGCACAGGATGCAGGGACTTGGAAACTCGGAAAGGCAGAGAAGACTAACGGCAGCCATCGCTATTTGCCATACCCCAGCCTAGTGACGCCCTGAGACCCTGCCCTGCACATTCTACAAACCTGCCCAGGCTCCACAAGGTGGCTTTTGCATATAAATGGTCTTCCCTGTGGCAGCTTAACGAAATAAACTGCAGCTCAAGTCAGGTTGTTCCAAAATCACCAAATCCAAAGCAAAGAGAAGAAAACTGTAGTTCTTGCTGTAGCTCCGACTGGGTGGCCTCAGACAGTAGCTGACCTGCACCCCATTGGGAGATGCAGAAACTAGTGTATCTAGTGGTCAGTTTGAGACGACATCAGATTTCAACTACTCTCATAAGGGACATATGCAAGAGGCAGACTCAGTGAGCACCAAAGTCTTATTGGAACAAGTCCTGTCTCCAGCACAGCAATACTTCCGTTATAGACACAGTGGGTCCTCATAGCCAATTGGCCTGGAAGTCAATTCCTCCCAGTGACACCAACAACAATCAAGACTTAACTACAACAAGGCTGTACACACAGTCCACAAAGGGGTGCACCAAGAGTGTCCACATCAGGTAACTGGGTGACTGACCCACTGAACCATATAGGACACCCAGCACACAAAGCTACCCTACCAACTCAGGGAAGCAGCAAAAATGAGGAGACAAGGAAATAGATCACGAACGAAAGAAATGGAGAACAAACGACTGAACATAGAGTTCAAAACCATGGTTATAAGGTTTTTCAAGAATTTCCTAGAAAAGGCTGAGACCGGTTTGGCTCAGTGGATAGAGCGTCGGCCTGCGGACTGAAGGGTCCCAGGTTCGATTCCGGTCAAGGGCACGTGCCTTGGTTGCGGGCACATCCCCAGTAGGGATGTGCAAGAGGCAGCTCATGGATGATTCTCTCTCATCGATGTTTCTAACTCTCTATCCCTCTCTCTTCCCCTCTGTAAAAAAATCAATAAAATATATATATTTTTTTAAAAATTCCTAGAAAAGGCCGATAAATTTAATGAGACTCTCGAGGATATGAAAAAGGACCAACTAGAAATTAAACATACACTGACTGAAATAAAAAATATTATGCAGAGACCCAACAGCAGACTAGAGGAACGCAAGAATCAAGTCAAAGATTTGGAATACCAAGAGACAAAGGACACACCTCCGGAGAAGCAAGAAGAGAAGAGAATCCAGAAAGTTGAAGATAGTGTAAGAAGCCTCTGGGACAATTTCAAGTGTACCAACATCAGAATTATTGGGGTGCCAGAAGAAGAGAAAGAGCAAGACAGTGAAAACTTATTTGAAGAAATAATAACCAAAAACTTCCCCCACCTGGTGAAAGAAATAGACTTACAAGTCCAGGAAACACACAGAACCCCAAACAAAAGGAATCCAAAGAGGATCACACCAAGACACATCATAATTAAAATGCCAAGGGCAAAGACAAAGAGAGGATCTTATAAGCAGCAAGAGAAAGAGAGTTAGTTACCTATAAGGGAGCACCCATACGATTATCAGCTGATTTCTCATCAGAAACTATGCAGGCCAGACGGGAGTGGCAAGAAATAGTCAAAGTGATGAATAGCAAGAACCTACAACCAAGATTACCTACCCAGCAAAGTTATCATTCAGAATTGAAGGGCAGATAAAGAACTTCACAGATGAGAAAAAGCTAAAGGAGTTCATCACCACCAAACCAGTATTATATGAAATGCTGAAAGGTATTCTTTAAAAAGAGGAAAAAGAAGAAAGAAGTAAAGATAAAAATTATGAACAACAGGCCGAAACTGGTTTGGCTCAGTGGTAGAGCATCGGTCTGCGGACTAAAAGGTCCCAGGTTCGATTCTGGTCAAGGGCATGTACATTGGTTGTGGGTACATCCCCAGTAGGGGGTGTGCAAGAGGCAGCTGGTCGATATTTCTCTCTCATCGACATTTCTAGCTCTCTCTCTCTCTCCCTTCCTCTCTGTAAAAAATCAATAAAAAATATATATTAAAAAAAAAGAAAAATTATGAACAACAAATACATATCTATCAACAAGTGAATCTAAAAGTCAAGTGAATTAAAAATTTGAGGAACAGAATAAACTGGTGAATATAATAGAATCAGGGGCATAGAATGGGAGTGGATTAATAATTCTCAGGGGGAAAGGGGTGTTTGTGTGGTGGGTACCGGAAAAGACTGGACAAAAATCATATACCTATGGATGAGGACAGCAGGGGAGAAAGGTAAGGGTGGGAGGCGGGGGCGGGGACCGGATGGAGGGGAACTAAGAGGGGGGAAAAAGGAGAAACAATTATAATAATCTGAACAACAAAGATTTATTAAATTAAAAAAAAAAAAAAGGCATAGGGTAGCCAAAACCTGTTTAGCTCAGTGGACAGAGTGTCGGTCTGCCGACTGAAAGGTCCCAGGTTCAATTCAGGTCAAGGGCATGTACATTGGTTGTGGGCACATCCTTGGCAGGGAATGTGCAGGAGGCAGCTGATAGATGTTTCTCTCTCATCAATGTTTCTAGTTCTATCCCTCTCCCTTCCTCTCTGTAAAAAAATCAATAAAATATATTAAAAATAAGTAAATAAATAAAAATAAAAGGCTTAGGGTAGATGAATATGAAAACATGACCCAAATATATGCTGTCTACAAGAGAATCACTTCAGAACAAAAGAGTCATGCAGGATGAGAATGATGTGATGGGAAAAATTTTCCATGCAAATAGAAAAAAAGGAAAAGAAAAGCTGCAGTGACAATGCTCAGATCTGACAAAATAGACTTCAAAATGAAAGCTATCACAAGAGACAATAAAGGCCACTACATAATACTAAATGCATCAATCTGAAATATGCACCCAAAAGGAGCACCTAAATATAGAAAAGGGGAAAGAAAAAAAAAACTTCTAGGAGAATTTAAGGAGAGATCAACAGCAATACAGTCATAGTAGGGGACTTGAACATCTGCTGGATAGATCACCTAGACCAAGCATACCAAATTCAAAGGCTAACACAGGCTAAATAAAGCAGGTTTATGTTTTTGTGGGCCACAAAAAAACCCCAAAAAACCAAAAGCTTCAATTTTCATAGAAATGTAGGTTTATTTCAAAAAGTATAGTATAAAAAAACAAACAAGAGCAATGATAAAATTAAAATTTTTCTTCCTGACTCTGGCATCTCTTCTCTGCTACATTTCTTACTTTGGCAGAAGTCTTGTTAGCAGTGATTACTTTCAAAACTGACCCAAGGTGAATGTCAATAATTCTGGGTCTGACAGGAGACTTATTTCCTTTCATAATTGTAAATAACTGCTCACACCGAGAAATACTTTCAAACATGGAAGTAATTTCATATGCAAATTTTCAAATATTTTCAAACCTGGCAGGTAAATATTTGTAAAATTTAGGCACACCACTTCACTGAATTTTGCCTTCAAATCTGAATTGCACTGGACCTCAATTTCCTCCATTTGCATTTGATTAGGTATTGGTTCTATATTTATTGAAAAAATCAAAGTAAACTTGTCTTCCAAACATTTTAAATCCGCAAATCTTATTTCAAATTCAGTTCTAAGGCTAAAATTTTTTCTGTGTAGTTTTGATGTGATGCAGTTTTACCTAAACTTGATTTGTTCATGTTGCATGTCTTCATTTTCATTACATCTTCATTTTTCAACTGAAGCTTGCCCAAGAACTAGCTTACATTTGAATGCTTTGACTTGGTCAGACATGTTTGCAATGAATACTCTGATTTTTTCCTTGCAGATTTAAGTTTAAATCATATAAGTGTTTTGTTATATTAACCATGAAGGATAAATCTTACAACCATATTGTGTCAAAAAACAGGCTTGTGTCTTGATTTTTAGTTATTAAGAACTGACATATTTCTTCTTCCAAGTTCCAGAATTGTTTAAGAACCTTGGAACAGGTTAGCCAACGTACCTCAGTGTAGTAGGACAAGACAGAATATTCACTGTCTAATCCACTTAAGAAAGCAGAGCCAAAACCGGTTTGGCTCAGTGGATAGAATGTCAGCCTGTGGACTGAAAGGTCCCAGGTTTCATTCCAGTCAAGGGCTTGGACCTTGGTTGCAGGCACATCCCCAGTAGGAAGTGTGCAAGAGGCAACTGACCGATGATTCTCTCTCATCGATGTTTCTAACTCTTTGTCCCTCTCTCTTTCTCTCTATAAAAAAAAAACAATAAAATATTTTTTTTTAAAAAGAAAGCAGAGAACTATCGCAGATTTGAGATCTTATGAAACTGATAATTTTTTTAATAGATGTTAACACATTTTCCATGTTTATTATCTTTGCGCATAATACTTTTTGCTGTATAACGAAATTCATATGATGAATCTTGGATATGCCATAAATTTCACTTTGTTTGTTTGTTTGTTTATTTGTTTTTGCAATAATCTCATGAAACCATTGTTTTTTTTCTGGTTATAAAAGAAGCACCATCTGTAGCTACAGAAGTTAATTTTGAGAATTTATTATAATTGTAGACAGTATTTTTACAGAAGTTTAAAAACACAATTAAATATATCTTGTCCTGTGGTAGTGTTGTACATCAGTACTAGTTCCAATAATTCCTCAAAAATGTTGAAATCTGTGTCACCAGCATGAAGAAACTCAGCTAACTATGTTATGTCTCCAATGTCCGTACTCTCGTCACAGGCAATGACCTGAATACTTATACCGTAATGTCAGCCAAATCTGCAACTCCTTCCACAACTGTATTTTGAGACAAAGAAGTTGTTTGAAAAGATTTCACATTTCCAGGACAATTTCTGCAGCTTTAATTATACATTCCTCGATGAAATCACCTACAGTAAAAGGTTTCAAGTGTTTAGCTATCAACTCCAACAAGACGCAGCTTGCATGCACCATCGCTTCACTTTCTTATGATACGTTAGTAAACATAGACAGTTGTTTTTTCAGTCCCAACTTGAGCTCTTCCAACTTTTCTTGTCTCATTAAGCCCTCCTAATTATCATATTTTTATTTATGTTGTTCATAGTGACTATTAATGTGTATAACTTTGGTATACTAATAGCATTATTACATATCAAGCAGATTAATTTATGTTTTATTTCACAGCAAAAATACTTCAATTCCCACTTTTCTTGGAAATTGCTGTTTGTCAGCAATTTTTTTATTTTTACTACCACTTGATTTCGATAGAGACATGCTGAATACAAAGGGCTGAAATAAGTGAACATAAAATAATAGAACGTTTTAATAAAAATTAATATTTTTTCTTGAACATTAACTTACCATACACTGAATAACTGCACAAATTAAAAGTATAATGCAAATAAATCTACTTTTCTTGTTCTCAGAAAGCGAAATATTTCCTATTGCGCACACCAAACAAGTCAGTACAAGACTAACGATATGGCAATTGGCTGCTAAAATATTTGCTGCTAGTATTAGAGGAGAGAAATGGCTGCCTGCGCATAAGGCACGTAAGGGAAATGAATGTAACACAATTATAGTAATCAGTCATTAGTGAATGTTGTAGCTTGTTATTAATAATTATGTATAACAGGATATTATAAAAATTAAGTTATGACATTTTTATTAAAATGTTTCTTACATACCGTTATATTGGCTGGGCTGCAAAAATATTCATTGTGGGCCATATGCAGCCTTCAGGCCATGAGTTTGACATGCTTGCTCTACAAGTTCAAGAAGACTGAAATCATATCAAATATCTTCTCAGATCGTAATGGAATAAAATTAGAAATCAATTACAGTAAAATCATTCAAAAACATTCAAACACGTGGAGGCTAAATAGCATGTTATTAAACAACTAGAGGCCCAGTGCATAAAATGCTTGCCTGGAGGGAGGGCACATTCCTCAGCATGGCCTGCACCCTCTTACAATCCAGGACTGCTGGCTCCTAACTGCTTTCCTGCCTGCCTGATCACCCCTAACTGCTTGTCTGCCTGCCTGTTCACCCTTAGCCACTCACCTGCCTGCCTCATCGCTCCTAACTGCCTCTGCCTGCCTGCCTGATCGCTCCAACCATTCTGCCTGCCTTCATGATGCCCCTAACCCCTTTCCTGCCTGCCTGATTGCCTCTGACCACTCTATCTACCTGCCTAATTGCCCTAACTGCTTGCCCACCTGCCTGCCTGATCACCCATAACCTCTCTGCCTCCTGCCTGCTGCCTGATTGCCCCTAACTGCTCACCTGCCTGCCTGATTGCCCATAATAGCCTCTTCCTCAGCCACTGCTGTGGCAGCCTCATCCAAAAGGACATTTGGAATGAAATCTGGAAGGTTGTTCAGCTGTCTGCTCTAATTAGCATATTACACTTTTATTATTATAGATGAATGGGTTACCAATGAAATCAAGAAAAAAATAAATAAAAATTTCATGGAAACAATGAAAATGAACACACAACAACTCAAAATCTCTGGGACACAGAAAAACCAGTCCCAAGAGGGAAGTTCATAGCACTGCAGCCTTAAGAAACAAGAGAAGGATTAATAAACTACTTAACCCTACCACTTAAATAATTACAAAGAGAACAGCAAGAAAAGCCTTGAATAAGTAGAAGGAAGGAAATAATAAACATTAGAGCAGAAATAAATAACAGAGAGACTAAAAAAAACAGTACAAAAAAAAAAATCACTGAAACCAAAACTGATTCTTTGAAAAGATAATCAAGATTGATGAACCATTAGCAGACTCATAAAGAAACAAAGAGGACCCAATTAAACAAAATCAGGAATGAAAGCAGTAAAGTAACAACTGACATTACAGAAATACAAAGGATTATAAGAAAACTAGAGGCCCAGTGCATGAGATTCGTGCACGGGTAGGATCGTTAGGCCTGGCAGGCGATCAGAGCCGATTGGGGCCTTCAGGCTGCTGGTTGGGGCCTTCCTTCATTCCACACCACCACCCACCTGCCACCCCTCATGGTCAGCGCATGTCATAGTGAGCAATTGAACTCCCAGTCAAACTCCTGAAGGGAAAATTTGCTTATTAGCCAGATAGATAGATAGATAGATAGATACCATGAACAACTATATGCCAACAAGCTGGACAATGTTGATGAAATGTAAAAATTCCTAGAAAAATATAATTTTCCAAAACTGAATCAGGAAAAATCAGAAAACCTAAATAATTGAGGAAATTGAAGCAGTAATTAAAAAAACAAAATCCCAGCAAACAAAAACAAAAATGAATGGCTTACCAGGGAATTTTTACCAAACATTGAATGGAGAATAACACCTATCCCCCTCAAACTATTCAAAAAAGTTCAAGAAGAAGGAACACTTCCAAGCTCTTTTTTCAAAACCATATAAAAGTCACTACAAAGAAAGAAAATCAGGCCAACATCCCTGATGAATATAGATGCTAAAATCCTCAACAAAATATTAGCTAATCAGATCTAGCAAGATATTAAAAAGATCATATACCATGACCAATCCCAAGTGAGATATATTCTATGGATGCAAATCAATAAACATGATACATCACATAAAGAAATTAAAAGACAAAAATCACATGATCGTATCAATAGACAGAAAAGCATTCGACACAATTCAACACCCATCTTTTATGAAAACTCTCAGCAATTGGGAATAGAGGGAGAATATCTTAACATAATAAAGGCCATATGTGACAAACCTACAGCCAACATCATACTCAATGGGCAAAAACTAAAACCACTTTCTCTAAGAACAGGAACAAGAGAGGGACGTCTGCTGTCATCACTCTTACTCAACATAGTACTGGAAGTTCTAGCCACAGTGATCTGACAAGAAGAATAGGTAAGAGGAATCAAAATTGGAAAGGAGGAAGTAAAACTTATTATTCACAGATTACATGATATTGTATATAGAAAACCTTAAGAGCTCCACTAAAAATCTACTAGATATAATAAAGGAATTCGACAATGTAGCAGGATACAAAATCAACACCCAAAAATCGATGGCATTTTTATATACCAATAATGAATTCAGAAAGAGAAACTAAACAAACAATTCCACTTAGGATAGCAACAAAAAAATTAAGATACCTAGGAATAAAGTTAACCAATGAGGTAAAAGACTTGTACTTAGAAAACTATAGGACATTGAAAAAAAAGAGAGAGGGAGATATAAGCAAGCGGAAGAATATATTATGTTCATAGATTGGTAGAATTAACATCATTAAAATGCCATACTATCCAAAACAATCTATAGATTCAATGCAATTCCTATTAAATTACCAACTAACAGTGTTTCCCAAAGTGTGGTATGTGTACACCCAGGGGTACGGGAAGAGTTTGGTGGGGGTACGCGTTGCACTGGAGTTTGGTGGGAATATGCACTGCACTGTGCTTAGCTGCACCTAATTCTACTTTCTCATGAGTAGGAGGGGTACTCAGCGTTACGAAAATTATAGAAGGGGTACACATTTGTCAAAAGTTTGGGAAACACTGAAATACTCCAAATATTTAAATGAAACTAAAAAAAAAAAGACCCCAAATAGCCACACAATCTTGAAAAAGAAGAACAAAGTTGAAGGGATCAGAATACCAGTTATCAACTTATACTACAAAGCCACTCTAATCTAAACAATCTGATACTGGCACAAGAACAGGCATATAGATCAATGAAATGGAACAGAGAACCCAGAAATCACCCCATTAATGGGGTTGGGAAAATTGGACAGATATATGCAAATAAATAAATAAATAAAACTATATTACCAACTTACACCATACACAAGAATAAATTTAAAACAGATAAAAGACTGAAATGTAAGACATAAAACCAAAAAAAAAAAAAATCCTTGAAGAAGCCAAAGGCAACAAAATCTCAGACATCTCTCATAGCAATATGCTTACAGATACATCTCCTAAGGCAAAGGAAACTAAGGAGAAAATAAACAAATGGGACTCTATCAAAATAAAAGGCTTCTGCACATCAAAGCAAAACCATCAACAAAATTAAAAGGGAGCCCACTGCATGGGAGAACATATTTGGCAATGATACATCTGATAAAGGGTTAATATCCAAAATGTATAAGAACTGCATAAAACTTAACAAAAGGAAAACAAACAATCTAATTTAAAAATTGGCAAAGATCCTAGCCAGTTTTGCTCAGTGGGTAGAGCATCATCCTGAAGGGTCTTAGGTTTGATTCTGATTAAGAGCACTTACCTCTGTTGTAGGCTTAATCCCTGGTCCTAGTCGGGCTGCTTATAGGAGGCAACTCATTAATGTATCTCTTTTACATTGATGTATTTCTCTGTGTCTCTCCCTCTCCCTTCCACTCTCTCAAAAATCAATGGAAAAATATCCTTGGGTGAGGATTAACAAGAACAACAAAAAATGGACAAAGCACCTGAATAGACACTTCTCCCAAGTGGACATACAGATGGCCAAGAGACATATAAAAAATGTTCAAAGTCACTAGTCATCAGAGGGATGCAAATTAAAACAAGGAAGTATCACCTCACACCTGTCAGAATGGCTACCATCGACAAACCAAGGGAACCCAAGTATATTGCTGATGGGAATGCAGACTGGTGCAGCCATTATGAAAAACAATATGGAGTTTCCTCAATAAATTAAATATAGAACTACCATTTGACCCAGTTATCCCACTTCTAGGAATATATCCTAAGACACCTGAAACAAGAATCAGAAATAATGTATATACTCCTATGTTCATAGCAGCACAATTTACAATAGTTAAGATCTGTAAACAGCCCAAGTGCCCATCAGCAGATGAGTGGATAAAAGCTGTGGTACATTTATACCATGTACTATGTAGCAGTAAAAAAGAAGCATCTCTTACCCTTTGAGATAGCATGGAGGGACCTGGAGAGTATGTGCTAAGTGAAATAAGCCAGTCAGAGAAAGTCAAGTATCATATGATTTCACTCATAGGTGGAATATAATGAACAAAATGGATCCAGAGACATAGAAGCATGAAACAAACTTTCAAATTTCTGAGGGAAGATGAGGTGTATGGGATGCGTGCGTGGGAAAAGATCAGTCAAAGAACTTGTATGCATAACCCAAGGGCACAGACAATAATAGGGTGATGGAGGCCTGGGGGGGGCGGGGTTGGGGGGCGGCGGGGCAGGCTACTAGGGGTCAATGGGAGAAAAAAAAAGAGGACATATGTAATACTTTCAACAATAAAGATTAAAAAAAACAACATGCTTTCTAGCCTAATTGCATAGCGTTAGACAAATGACCACTTGTCCCTTTTTGGCTGACAAATGTTAAGGCACAATCATCTGTGAGGGTGCATGCACTTCGTGGGAGGCCTGCTTTCCCCTGTTGCAGAGAGAAAGACAGTGGAGGGGAAGCCACCTGGGCTTGGAGACAGACAGGCCTTAACCATGGAGTTTGAAGGCCCAAAAGGGCTCCTCCACATTGACTTTACAGCCCACCTTGCCCACTGCAGCCCACCCCAAACACTGTCCTTGGTTGCTACACTATTACAGTAATGACTTCAACAAGCAGTCATTGATCATCTACCTCCGCCGGGCTCAGGGGACCTAGGGGAGAGGCTCTTCACCATAACCCTCCTCCCGCCGGGCTCTTGACACTGTGTCCTGTACCCAATCCTGTTATAGCCTTCCAGGTGGACCGAAAAGCAGCCTGAGACTCAGCCTCGGATCTCTTCTTTTCTCCTGGGTGTATGCTTGATCCTCCTCATTGGCTCAGTCAATGTATGGAGAGTTCTGGACCAGGCCTTACGGGCAGCAACCCCCTCCCCTACCTCTGCATGGGCCACGGGGACAGGACAGGACAGAAACTCACAGTTTCTGCAGGGGACAGCAGACGGTGCTCTCCCAGGGACTGAGGGCAAACAGCTGTTCCTGGCACAACAGAAGCCCTCAGCCATGCCCAGGAAGGGCAGCTCTGACTTCCCAACACTAGGGGTCCCCGACTGAGAACCCGGGCTGCCCATCTTCCCTGAAGGACATTCCGTACCCTGCAAGGGCAGTTTCCGCAGCTCCATGGTGATTAATGCCGAAATTCTCTCTCAGGGAAATGCCTTTCCATGCAGGTTCAGAGAAAGAGGTCTGCCATCTGCAGTGGATCTGTGCGGAAACACGGGGAAGTGACCCTGAGTTTATTTATGTGTCCATTGTTCGCTAAGAATACCCAGGTGCTCGAATGTTGGAGGTGCCGCCACAGGAAAAAGTGGATGGTGGGAAGGATATGGGCTCAAATCAGGAAAGCAAGCCCCTCGGCCCGAGCTGAGCAGCCTCAGCACATCTGGAGTTCATGGGTCTCCATTTCTCCCCTCAGGAAAAGGAGCCCGCTGGGCCCTGCTCCCCAGACCTCAAAGGATGGGATGGAATCCCCTGAACAGTGCACATGTCCCACATCATCTCAGGCTCCGGCAGCCAGAAGAACAGGGGATCCTCGCTAACAGATGTCAGGACTCATGCCTCCACCTGCTGACATGGGCTTCCAGCTACCCCCACCCACACTAGTTTCACCAGAGATGCTTTTGGGAACTCCTGGGGTCTCAAACCCCCACATAAGCTTCTCAAGAGGCTGAGAGGCCCTCCCTACAGCTACCCAGGGAAGTTAAAGTTCAGGGTTCTCAAAGCTGCAAAAACCAAGAGGTGTCAAAATGTCCCCTCAAACACCAACCCCGCACTCCCAGCAGAATGACACCTAGACACTGGCAGTGCCACTAACAGCAGAAATGCCCAGGAATCCAGAAAGGCCCAAGCTTCAGGTCAGGTGCAGGGACTATCCCTACACAGAGGGGTGGGAGCAGCAGACCCTGGGCCAAGTCTTCCATGTTCCCACTGAACCACACAGCCGCAGGAGATGGCCATTATCCCCCTCCTCAAGTCCCCGAGGTCACTTGGCTGACGGCAGGAGGTAGCAGAGCTATGTGCTGAGCATTTGTCATTTCAGCTGCTTAGCATGTGGATATATTTAGGTCGATCGTCTAACCCGATTAATTTTTGTATATGAAACAAGGTAAGAATCAAGGTTCTTTTCCTTTGCACAAAGATGTCCAATTGCATTGACACATCTTATTTGGGAAGAACATCTGGAAGAGAGTCCATGACCTACTGTGGAAAGCAGGCTGAGGGGGAGGAGAGTTCCTCTTCCCAGTTCCTGGTCCCTCAAAACTGTGATCCTTGGAGGAGACAAGCCAAGGCACAAGGTCAGTTAGGATTTACATGAGGGGTCCTCAAGTGCAGCAACAAGTGCTCCCCACCACGCTGGTGCCTCCCTTCCTGTGGGTCCCTCCCCCCCGCAGCCAGGGCCTCCCACCACCCAGTGATTCTGTGACGTGCCCACTGCTCCTCACATACTTTCCTCTTTCACTTCAGTTAACCAGAAATAGTTTCTATTTGCAACCAAATCCCTACGAGGCAATTCAAATCCAGGTATCACCTCCTGAAAACCCCATATACTTTTTCAAATACCATCCATGGTGCACTATTGAAGCTCAAGTACATATTAGAGGTAATTATTATTGCAATGCATTAAACTGAACAATATCCTCTTGAAATAAGAGGCAGGCAGGTGGTAGTCCTGGAAGAAAGCAAGCTCACACCGTCAAGGTCCAACGTGTTGCTCTGAATCTCACACTTAGAAGAGGTTGGAAGAACACTACTCAAGTCAGGATGTGAGAGTGTGGACAGGAGGCACCCCGCTGGGAAATGGAATTCCTCCTATTTTCCAAATAACAAAATTCTCTTGCTATTTAAAAAAAAATATATATTTCCCTATGGTTTGTGTATGATCATGCTATGTCATAGATGAAGAAACGGATGCCCCGTCAGGTTAAAAGACCTACCTAACACCCACACCAGCTTAGTGACAGAACCGGGACTAGAGGGAGCTTTTCTCTCCACGTGGGAGAGGATGATGAAAACAGGCCAACAATTCAGAGGGAGCCCCTCTGACACAGTGAGAAGCCAGGTTATCAGTTGAATTATGTAAGAAACTAAATTGCACGCATACTCCAGCCTTTTTGTCTTTGTGAAGTCCTAGGTTTGTTCTCAAAACGGCCCCCCTGAGATGTGCCTCCTCTTTCCTCTGTTTCCACCTAGTCAGGGTCCAGGTGACCCTCACTTCCTATAGCAACTTAAGGCCACGTGCACCGGAAGGAAACACGTCAGAGAGCCAGGGTGTGTCTGAGGTTTCCTGCAGTTTACACTGGCGTTTGCAGTGTGTTCCCCGGGAGGAGCATGCCGTCTTGGTGCTAAGGTGCTGTGGTGTTATCTTATAGGCAACCATTCAGATGAGCTCCCAGGCAAAACGGATGCTAAAGAAATGCAACACAAAACCTAAGATTCTTGAAGTTAGAAGACACCCCAGTCAGTAGTGGCTCCGCTTCCCTCCCACGGGAGTCACTGCCCCAGCAGGCCCTCCAGAGCGCTGTCTGCAGCGTGAGATGCAAGCCTAATCTTAGGGAGGCTGAGCGTGCTCAGTTTGTAGTAATGTGGAAAGTTCCCCAAGGTCTATTGAAAATGAAGAAAGCACCCTAGCCGGCTTGGCTTAGTGGATAGAGCATCAGCCTGCGAACAAAAAGGTCCCAGGTTGGATTCCCATCAAGGGCACATGTCTGTGTTGTGGGCTCAATCCCCAGTAGGGGGTGTGTAGGAGTCAGCCAACAATGATTCTCTTTCATCATTGATGTTTCTCTTACTCTCTCTCTCTCTCTCTCTCTCTCTCTCTCTCTCTCTCTCTCTCCTCTCTCTCTCCCTCTCTCTCTCCCTCTCTCCCTCTCTCTCTCTCTCTCCCTCTCTCCCTCTCCCTTCCTCTCTGAAATCAATAAAAATATATTTAAAAAAGAAAATGAAGAAAGCAAGTGTGATAATTTGATGACATTTGATAAGAAATAAACACATGGTTTGGCAATATGTACACAGGCAACTTCTAAAAAGAGACATACAACACTGTAACTGGTGCTACCTCCTGAGGAGTGGACTTTTTACTCGTCACTTAAAACAGCCCTGTTGCTGAAACTGGTTTGGCTCAGTGGATAGAGCGTCGGCCTGTAGACTGGAAGGTCCTGGGTTCGATTCCGGTCAAGTGCATGTATCTTGGTTGCGGGCACATCCCCAGTAGGGGGTGTGCAGGAGGCAGCTGATCAATGATTCTCTTTTATAAATGTTTCTAACTCTCTATTCCTCTCTCTTCCTCTTTGTGAAAAATCAATAAAATATATTTTAACCCCCCCCCCCACAAAAACAGCTTTGTAATGTTTACATCAACAACAAAATCTATGAGCCCTATTACCTTTATAATAAAAAATACAATTTCCAGGGCATAACCCCTGATGTGGTGGGTGGGGCTTAGAAATGTATAGTTTAGTAAGTTCTTCAGCTGATTCTAATGGGCAGCCAGAGTTGAGAACCAATGGGTTAAGGCACATGTGTCAAACACAAGGCCCGCGGACCAAATCCATCCCGCCAGGCCTTGCAATGTGGCCCGCACCACGCTGTCATCACTGCACTCCGCTGCGTTTCCATCACAATGACAGTTTATGACTGTTCAGTAAACCATTCGGCCCGCGATTTAGGCTGCATTTTAGATTTTGGCCCCTTCTCTGATTGAGTTTGACACCCCTAGGTTAAGGCAATAAGGGTCCTCAGTAATGTATGAATCACTCTATCAGATTAGCTTTGAAGGAAAAAGAATGCTGACAAAATTCAACAGAAGATCTGCATTGTGGAGAGCAGCTATAGTGTTTGGACAGGTTCAAGCCTCGGACTAATGAGAGGGCACAGTCCTCTCATGGCCACGTGTAAGTCCCAGCTTGAAGGGCAGAGTCCTCCCAGCACAATTATAACCAAAGCTATAGTTGTAAACTTGAAACTATGGTCCAAACACGTGGCCCCACATGCTTGAGTGATGTAGGCTTGATAGAGTTCAGGTGCATGTAATTGAGTATCTAATAGATTCAAAACTCACGAGAATGTTGTAAACATCTTGACCATATAAAAGAGAAACATGCAAATTGACAATCACTCCACTACACCCACCAGCCAATCAGGAAGAAATGTGCAAATTAGGACAAAGATGGTGTCGACCCAGCTGCTTCAGGTGAGGAGTGGCCGGGTGGGCAGGATGCCTGCAATGACAGGGAGGGTAGGGGGTGAAGGGATCTATAGGAGCGGAACTCCAGTGCAGCGAAGACAAAGACTACAGACTCCTGCCTGAGTCTGCAGCAAAGATGGCAGACTCTGGCCAGAGCAAAGGCCTGGGACCCTGGTGCTGGAAGCCAAGGGAAGGAAGGCTTATTGCATGAATCTCTTCATGCAATGGGCCTCTAGTGTGGCTATAAAATAAAGTGACAGTTTACAGGCCATGGCGCTGTCACTACCTCTCCATCAGAGAGGATAGTGTCCCACCCAGACCCAGCCTTCATTCTCTTATCTGTCTTTTCTCAATCCTTCACTGCCCTCTCTCAGGCTCTTTGAACCTGGCTAAGCTGACTCGGCACACTGAGTTAGTCAAGTAGGGCACCCAGGGCAGCCAGAGGGCACTGGGGTTGGTGCCTGCCTTACTCAGCTACGCCTGCTATAACAAATGCCACAGAATGTATGGCTTGAACAGAATCTAGCTTGAACAGAGTCTATTTTCACACAATTCTGGGGGCTCCCAGATCAAGGTTCCACAGGGCTCAGTTTCTGATGAGACCTCTCTGCCTGGCTTGCAGACGGCCACCCTTTCCTCACAGGGCCTTTCCTCTGAGTGTGTGTAGAGAAAAGGAGCTTCTTAGAAGGACACTTAGAACCCTATAAGATCAGGGCCCCAATCTTATAACCTCCTTAGAGCTCCCATCTCCAATACAGTACAGTCATATGGATTAGGGCTTCCACATACACACTGGGAAGCAGCACAAACATTCAGTCCATAACAACGCCTAAGAAGTGGGAAAGCAGGAAGGGGAAGACAGGCCAGCCCAGGGGGGCAGCCTCAGGGCCTCGCTTTGTCCTCAGAGGCCTCACCCCCCTGTTGCCTTCTGTCTTCTGTTCTCCCCACCACCAAAGAACTTGTAACTTAGGAACCCACAGGCAAGATATTTGTTTTACTTGGAAACTCCAAAATTACATTTAAAAATAATTCTGGGTTTCTTACAACAGGCAGGTTAAGAAAAAACATCTGGGAAGAAATAAACCCACAGACCATTCATGTGGACCAAAAGAGAAAGAAAAAAAACCACTCCAAATGATGCTATTCTTAGCAGTGCCAGGAAAGCCATGAATGAGGGGCGAGGGGAGGGAACATACTTCTCAGTGATTGTGAGAGAAGGCGGAGGAGGCCAGAGTGGGGGTGGGGCTGGGAGCAATTTGCCCTCACATTATGGAAAGAAAGAAGCTTCATTTCAGTAATTTTGAGTTTCTCAAAAAAGTAATTTTTATGTGTGGTTCTAAATTATAGGCTTGTGTCAACTCGGATCTAACTTCACACAGGCTGGTATCTAAATTCCCCTTGACCTGACTAAGGAGCCTGTATCCTGCCCCATGCAGACTGGTTGTCTCTAAGTCAGTGTGTTTCTGGCAGACACCATTCTCAGCAACAGGGTTGCTGTGCAATGTTGACATATAATAAATATATGTTTGGTCTTTGTCCCCAGTTCCTGGCACAAGAACTTCTAAAGTCCTTGAAATCTCCTTGACATCGCCTTTGGTACACTGCTAAGATGACTCTGGAGTGAGGCCCCGGGTTAGCTTCAGTATGGGGCCTGACAGACCAACCATGTGATTAGAGGGTTGGAACTTCCCGCCCCACCCCTGTTTCTATGGGGAAGAGAGAGGGCTGGAGAGTCAGTTAATCACCATTGGTCAATGGTCTAGCCAATCAGGCCTACATAGTGAAACCTCCATGAAACACCCCCACACCATGCCTTGTCCTAAGCATCTCTTCATGTGGCTGTTCCTGAGTCTCCTGAGTCGTAATCTTTAAGTAAACCAGTAATAATAGGTGAACTGTTTTCCTGAGTTTTGAGCCATTCTAGCAAATTAGTAAACCAGAGGATAGGAGGTCGTGGAAAGTCCCTACTTATAGCCAGTCGTAGAAGGCTGGTGACTTGCAACTATGTCTGAAGTTGGGGGAGTCTTGTGGGACTGAGCCCGTAACCTGGGGGTCTGACAGTAAGGTAAGGCAGTTAGTGTCAGAACTGAGTTACATAGCAGGACACCCAGTTGGTGCCTGGAGAGGTGGAGAATAGGTTGGTGTTGAGGGTGTCAGAAGGTTAGGATGTAAAAACAGCCTATGGATCTTCCGTGTGTCCCTGTGCTGAACTGAAAAGGGACTGACATCTGCAAGTACTTCTTCTGATGAAGGATCCGCGTAAGCAGCAACAGCAATTCCTACAAATCAGTTCATCTGAGGGAATGTCTGCCTTGGGGACAAATCCTCACTGAGAGCACATTGTCTGTGTTGATTCTGTTAGCAGGGAAGAGAGCCGGAGGGAACTAGCATCTCTAGGCATCTATTAGGGACCATATAGAAGTTATATATCTAATTCTTGGTAAATTCTATGAGGTTGTTATTATTGTGCATATTGCTGAGTTAAGGAAGTTGAGTCCCAAAGAGTCTGGCCTCCAGAATCAAGCCGATCAAACTCCTCTATCCACTCCTGACTTTTGGCAAGTTAACTTTATATGTCCCAGGCTCCTCATCTGTAAAATGGGGGAATAATAAAATCAACCCAAAATAATAACTGAGAGAAATGAAATAATATAAGGTGTCCCCAAAAATATTTATACAGTAAATTCTATTACCTTTTAAAAATGAAATGTATTTTAATAAACACTGCCTTTAAAATTATTCAAAGTTCATATATATTTTGGGGACACCCTGTACACTGTAAAGTGTTTAGCAGAGAAATAAACAATCAATAAATATTAGTTACCATTATTACTATCGTCATGATTTAAAAAGGTAGAGAGCTTGGTGGGACTAAAATCAATAAGTGCTGAAGCTGGGATTTGCATAATTGTCTTCACTCAAAGTACACATTCTCCTCAGCACTCAGCACCGTCTTTCCAAGCTGAGGATGAAAGGCGGAGAGACAGATGGACAGAGACACCCTGTTGTCTTGCCACCAGGGAGTATCAAAGTGGCCTAGAGTATGGGTTCAATTGATGTTACTTTCTGGCCACAGGGTTTATTTTATGGCTCATTGGTCAGAAAGTGGGGTGGCTCCCTGGCACCTGCTATAATACAGGCCCAGGTGAGGCGAGGAGAAATTGACCGCCTGGGCAGTGGGCAGGGTCATAAGCTGGGGAAATCAGGCTGCCACAGGTCTGGTGCAGGAGGGGTACAAGTCTCAGCAGGCTAACAGTGCAGGCAGTCTGGGGATGTAGTCAGTCAGGCGGACCACAGGAGGAAGTCAGCAGGTTGTGTGTGATCAGGAAGAAAACTGTCATGGAATTGGCAGCCAGTGGGTGACCTGGAACCGTGAAGGGGAGGACCCAGGACTCTCAGAAGCCCCTCAGGAGGGGATTGGCTATCAGCAATTTGACCATGGCCATGTCTAGTTTCTCCTGGGAGAGTGTAGAGGGTGAGGGGATGTGCAAATAGCCCATGTGAAAATAGGAGCCAGGCACAGCATTTATCTCCTGGGCATTCGCACATGCTATCTTAGTTCTCACCACAGGCTTTAGTAGCTGTTCCCACCTCCGGGATCCCAGTGAGAAGACTGAGGCTCATACAAGTCAAATAATTTGCCTAAGGTCAGTGTTAGGTTGTCTACTAAACTAAATAAAGTCTGCTTAGGAACATCTAAGCAGGAACATCTAAAAACTTGATTTTTGAAATTAAAATTTTACTTTTCTATGTCTGCTTCAAAGAAATTACTTTTGGAAAAAATCAGAACTTTGTTGGACTTCCTTATAATTATGTTTATCCTAAACAAAATGGAAGGTGAGGGGTGAAAAAGGGCTTTCTCCACTTTTGTCTCCTTTTGGGGGTTTTGGGGCACGAGAACAACCTTTTCTAGAAGATTTCCTCAGCAGATTTCCCATCGGCTAGGACTGGGTCACACACACACCCAGACGAGTTCCTGGCAAAGGGAAGCAGCATTGCATTAATTGTCTTGGAACAATCACAGTTTATACTGTGGGCTGGGCAAATTGCCACACCGTACAATTGAGTTCTATTAGCAAGAAAGAGGGGACAACAGCTGTTGAGTTAGCAATTAGCGGAGCTAGCACAACCCTTTAGGACACTCCAAAGTCATGGGGGAGCTAGTGAAGCGTGGATTATTCATTTACCAAATGGTTACCTTGGTTTAGCAGTTATTAACTATCATTTTAAAAGAGACTATTAATTGACACCCATAGGGACTTGAATCCCATGAGCTAGCATAGTTAGTATTATGTTCTAACCAAAGCTTGCCTTGATCCTGTCTATTTCTCTCACTTTCCTTAAACAACTAGGCTCCTTGTGACCTGTCTTCACTCTGTCTGGACTCCCCATTCCCTCTTCAGTTCATTGTCATCCACCTTCCACCTCACCTCTTCCTTGAAACTGTTGGTAAAGATCATGAATGAGTATTAAACTCCCAACCCCTGGCACACTTTTCCTCCCACAGCTCACTCAACCCTGTGGCACATGGCACCATCAATGCCCGACAGTCTTGACAAGCTCTCCTCCTTTGGGGCCTGGGCCCCTATTCTCTCTTCAACCTGACTGGTCTACTACCTATTCTCAATTGTTGGGTCTCAAGGGCTTATTCTCAATTGTTGGGTCTCACTCCCCTGGATGCTTTCCTTTACTTCTCTCTCCAGATATTGTCCTCACAGTCTGTGCTGCCAACTCAAATCTCCAACTCCAGTGCATGCTGGGGGCCCGTGCTGCAGGCCTGTATGTTTAATTGACTTTTGGATGGTTCCACCTAGAATCTCACAGGTACCTCAAGTTCAGTTTCTTCTAAACTGGATTCATCCTCAACTCTGTCAAACCTAGACCCTAATTTTGTACTCCTGATCTCGGTGACTGGCACTACTATACATCCAGCCACTTGGCTGAGCCAGAAACCTGGGTCCCACCTGAATCATGTATAAATAATGATTGAGTCATCTTGCTTCTGCCTACTTAATATCTCAAGCATCTCTGTCCTCTTTTGTATCAACAATTTCCACCCTGGCTGAAATACTTACTATAATTCTGTGGGTTATTATGAGGGTCTGGAACTGGTCTCCCTACCTTTACGCTTCCCTTACCCCCCAGCCTATGCTACCTTACCGTTATTGTGGTCTTTATAAAGCATGCGGATAATCACATCTCTTTCTACAGCTCTTCTTGGCCGCCAACACAGAGTTCATGACACAAATGCAAAGGCGGCCACCAGGCGACTCTCATTCCTGTCCTTTCTCAACGTGGCTTATGCTCTCTCCATGCTGGCTGCTGACATCACACTGTCTTACCTTTACTAACTGGAGTTGCTTGCATTTATGTATAGCACTTTTTGATGTTTACAGCTCCATAGAAGGGTCAATATAAAATGTGATTAGGCTTGCTGGAATCTCTACATTCAAGTTTCCTTATCTGCAAAAATGGGGATACTAATACTTGCCCATAGGGGAGTTAGGAAGTGAACGATTCAATGGTGCACTTTAAAGGCTTGGCACATGGTAAGCGTCTGGTCAATGATAACAGCTATTAATACGGACCAGTATTACCCTGGGCCAGGACGGCTCTGGGTGCTTTATGTTTGCTAGTTTCCTTGATCTTTAGTCCTTTGAAGTAAAGCATTATCCCCATTTTATAGATGGAGAAACAAGCACGGAGAGTTTGAGTTTGTATTATTCTGCTTGGGCTGCCATAACAAAGTACCACTAACTGCATGGCATAGACAACACAAATTTACTTTCTCCAGGCTCTGCAGGCTGGAAGTCCAGAGTCACAGTGCTGGCAATTTGCTTTCTCCTGAGGTCTCTCTCCTTAGCTTGCAGAGGACCACCTCCTTGTTGTGTGTTTACATGGTTCTCTCTCTGTGCATGTCTGTATATAAATTAATTCTTATAAGGACACCAGCCATACTTGATTTGGGTCTCCCCTAATTATCTCATTTATTTTTTCTTTTTAAATCCTCACCAAAGGATATGTGTTTCATTGATTCTAGAATAGGAGAAAGGGAGTGGGAGAGAAAGAAAGAGAGAAACATGGATTGGTTGCCTTCCACCTGGGGATGGAACCCAAAACCTGGGTATGTGCCTTGACAGGGAATCAAACCCACAATTCTTTGGTGCAAGGAATGGTGCTCTAACCAACTGAGCCACAGCAGCCAGGGCATAATCTTATTTATTTAAAGACTTTATCTCCAAATAATCACTACAGATTAGGACTTCAACATATGAATTATGGGGGAACATAATTCAGCCTATAATAAGTAAGCAAGCAAGCTTGCCCAATGTCACACAGATGGTGTCAGAGCAGGGATGTTTTTTTAATCCTGGCAGGGCAGCCCCAGACATTGTACTCGTAACAGCTATGCAACCTTATCTCTTCTTCGTGGCTGGAGACCATTTAAATTAATCCATTTGCTTTAGCTATATGCACCAGAGTTTCTCATAAATGTCATACAAATTATTTGGGGGGACACAACAATCTAAGTACTAATTTCTAGAATGTTAGTATAAAGCCAATAGGATGTCCACAAAACAACAATAACAATAAATTCTCAATAGATAAAAGCTCTTTTTATCCCTAAATTGATCTGGCATAGTTGGTTGGGTGTTATTGATACTAAAATAATTCAGACCGAAGTTGAATCTATCATTCTGTAAATAAGCGAATTGTTTCAAAGACACTTGGAAGTTTTGCTTTTTAAAAACTGCCGTTTCACATTGCTTCCCTTTTGCCGGATCTATGAAACAGAGGCACTGGGGCTGCCCATTGGGTAAACTTGACTTGCTCCACACTCACAGTATTTATCCAGGTCCTCTTGTGTTGGAGTTCAGCCAAACTGTCAACAATCAGAGGAGTTCCAGGACAACTTTACAGGTGTATCGGGAACTGGAGTGTGTGCCCTTACAAACAGGTCTGTCTCCCAGTACTTGCTCTCAGCTCCACAAACACGTGGACATTTTACTCCTTACAGAGAGAGGGAGAACAGGTTACAGGTTTTTTGACCAACGCCTTCTCCACTAGCCCGCAAGTCCTCAGGGGCAGGGCTGTGATGTATTAACCTTGCAAACCCAGATCCTGGCATAGTGCCAGGCGAGAGAAGGCACTTGACTAGGCCAACTGCTCACTCCTGCTGGTGGGATTAAAGGTCCTGGTTTTACCTCCTGCTTCAACCAGGGTTCAGGCTAGGGCTGGGTTGGCAGAGTAATTAAAAGGAATAGCATCTTCCCAGACAAGAACCTGGGTGGTAGAGATGAAATGAGGTGGAGTTGACAGTATTTGAGAAATCAAATACATAGTTGGAAAAGCAGATAGCTTCCCCAAATCATTAAGTTGGAAGACTATGCTAATCTACATGTGTAGATCCTGATATGTTGTAAAAACAGAAAAAAGACATGCCCTACAGTTATCACGCTCTAATGTTATGTGCTCCTTCTTCTCCACAAGCCAGATGGAGATACAGTTCCAGTTCTCTTCTCTTTGGTGGCTGTTTCTCCTACTCTTTTCCCATTAAGACTCGATCTGTGATTCTGTAAAATCCTTTCTTCCCTATCTCCTTATTCCCTAAGCACACAAAATATTCATATATGGAAAGACTCTGACATATATGATAATTACAAATGTTGCAAGACTAAACAGTAACAAGGTACAACCATGGAAAAATTCTCAACTTTCTACCATGACTAAATCAAGAATATCTTAAAGCACTAAAAAAAAAAAAAAAAAAAAAAAAAAAAAAAAAAAAAAAGATCAAATTTTATAAGAAAACTGTCGTCAGTTGAAGAGAGTGCGCCTCATGAGGTAACTCTTCCTGGTCCCAGTCACTTGCAGTCACGGAGCCTTAAAACGATCTATTCTCGCTGAAACTGGTTTGGCTCAGTGGATAGGCCTGTAGACTGAAAGTTCCCGGGTTCAATTCCGGTCAAGGGCATGTAACTTGGTTGCAAGCACATCCCCAGTAGGGGGTGTGCAAGAGGCAGCTGATCGATGATTCTCTCTCATCAATGTTTCTAACTCTCTATTCCTCTCTCTTCCTCTCTGTAAAAAATCAATAAAATATATTAAAACAAACAAACAAAAAAAACCCCAATCTCCTCTCCTATCAGCCTGCACTGGGTGACTGTCCATCCGCCTGAGGGAGTGCTACCATTATTTGATGGCACTATGTGCCCAGTGCTGGGCTAAGTGCTTACCTCTTTTTTTTTTTTTTTTTTTTTTTTGACTGTCCTAAATTGTTTAGTAGGTAAGAACTTTACAAACATTACTTATATTAGCAGTAACGGTGGAGCTGCATTACGTTCGGGGCCTGCCCAAATGTGTGCAGTGGGTCTCAGCTCTCTGCAAGGAAGATTCACCTTGGGAGATGAAAAAGTATCTCTATCCATATCTGTAGAGAGAAGCTTGGGCTCCACTCTGACCAATTCAATGAGAATGAAGGTCAGATCAGGGTGTAGAGAAGTCTTCGGTATTTATTAAAAACTCCATGATGTTTCTAAAGAGGACACACAGGAGAGAACTTCATGTGGGTGGTATCAATCAATGACCACAGATTGAATGAAAAACTAAAACATGTCAGCCAGCCAACAGGAGGGATTATTACACACCTGAAGCACCTGACTTCTAATGAAGCCATACAAAACCTAACATACAATAGGTGCTAGTCACTTGATCTCCCTCTAGTGCTTTCCCTTAGGCCCACCCTGTTCACCCATTTATTTGAGAACTAGAGGCTCAGTGCACAAAATTCACTGAGACCAGCAGTCGGACATTCCTCTCACAATCCTGGACCACTGGCTTCTAATGGCTCACCTGCCTGCCTGCCTGCCTGTCTGGTCACTTCTAACTGCCCCACTGCTGCCCTGGTCATTCCCACCTGCCTCCCTCTGCCTGCCTGGTCACCCCAACTGTGCCACCCCATGGCCCCCGACGCTGGCCTGGTCAAGCCTAACTGTCCCACTGCTGGCCTGGTTGTCTCTTACTGCCTCCCCAGCCAGCCTGGTTGCCCCTCACAGGCCTCTTGCTGGCCTGGTCGCCCCACACAGCCTGTTATTCAGTTGTTTGGTCGTCCCTCACTAAACCCCCTGTGGGCCTGGTCATAGGTAGCCATCTTGTGAGGGTGTGAGGGTTAATTTGCATATTACCTCAGTAAGGGCTGATTACATAACAGAAATTAGATTAAGCTGTGATGAAATAATGGTAAGTGAAACAATCATGGCTCCTGCACTCATGGAGTTTACAGGTTAATTGGTGAAAGCACTTCTCATATTAATTTGTATTATTTATATACTTACTAGAGGCCTGGTGCATGAAAATTCATGCACTCAGGGGGTGGGGAAGTCCCTCAGCCTGGCCTGCACTCTCTCGCAGTCTGGGAGCTCTCGGGGGATATCTGACCGATGGTGCAAGGCGTGGGTCTAAGCCTCCCTCTCTGGGAGGTGACTGCCTCCCATTGCCCGGCAGCTGCTGCTGGTAGCCAATCCCTCCTTCTGCCCACTGCACCTGCTTTGGCTGGCCTGACGACTGTTGCCCACTTTTCTGCCATTCTGTTTATTTGCCTATTAGGCTTTTATTATATAGAGTTAATTCTCCCTCAGGCCATAAGCTCTCAAAGACACTTTATATCACAACCCACATACACACAAACATATGCCAAAAGTTAAAGTTTCCCAGTACCAACTTAATCTTCATTTTGTGTGATATATTCTGATATCTTTCAATCTAGTTCATTTCTTTTTTTCAAAAAACTAGTAATGATCCATCAAATTGACATTATAACCCACTAATAAGTCACAATCTAAGAATGAAAAATACTTGCCTTGAGGGCAAGGGTTACTTCTTGTAAGTATTCCTGGTATCTAGCAAATAATCAGTGGGCAGTAACATGTTTTATTTTATAAGTAATTTGTAAAAATATTTAAATTAAGACTTAGGTACAGGTTCAGTGCCTTGTTGGTGGATAATCAGTGTTCTAAGAATGTATTTATATAGACAGATTATAGACACATACCTGCAGATAATTTTTTTAGATACTATATCGATCCCACACTAGGCACACCATATACACTGTTTATATAATTTAACATTTCAGTCACAATCATGGGCTCACATTTTAAGTTCATATAATTAAAAACATGCTCATCTTGGAAAAAGAAGTTATGAGGAGAAATTGACTCCTTCAGATACTGAAGCTTATTAGAAACTCTAATAGCTAAAAAGCTTGGTATTAGAGGCTGTGGCAAACAGAATAATGGCCTCCAAAAATGTACACACCCTCGCCCACAGGGTGATTATGTGACTGTGTTAGCTTGCCTGGCAAAACAGACTTTGTAGATGTGATTAAATTAAGGATCTTGAAATGGGGAGACTATGACGAATTCTGTGGATGGGTCCATTGTAATCACAAGGGTATTATAAGAGGAAGGCAAGAGGGTATGGGAGACAGAGAAGGTGATAAAACAGAAATTTGAACTTTCTAGGCTACTGGATTTGAAGACAGAGGAGGGACCATGAACCAAGTATTGCAGGTGGCCTCTAGCAGCTGGAGAGACTTACTATCTTACTTCCAGAACTGTAATAGGATAAATTTGTGCTGCTTTAAGCCACTGCAGTTGTGGTAATGTGCAGCATTAGGAAACAAATGCAGATATACAGTAGAGAGTTCTACAGATTAAACTAAGAAATTCCTAAATCAAAATTTAGAATTTAATATCTGATAAAGGCAATTTAGCAAGCCCGTGTGTGTGTGTGTGTGTGTGTGTGTGTGTGTGTATGTGTGTGTGTGTGTGATGAATTATTTGATAATGGACAACTGGATAGTTAATAATAAAAGTAATAAAGCTGGATCTCTATCTCCTTACACCAGAATTATTTTCAGATGGGTCAAGATTAAGTATTTAAAAGATCATCTAAAAATACTAGAAGAAAATACAGTTTTGTTTTTATTGAGAAAGATATAAAACCCAGAAATGATAAGGAAGAAGTGGATGATAGTAACTTAAACAATGGTAGTTGATTTGGCAAAATTAAACTTGCCCACATACTTCAACCCAGCAACTGCCTGTACAGGAATTTATCTTAGATACATTCTTAGTTATATGTACAAAGCTTTATGATGAAATGTTCTTTACAGGCATTGCATGTAATAGCAAAGAACTGGAAACTGCCTACATGCTCATTTATTATAGAAGATTAAATATATTATGCCTTAGAAAGTATGACATATATGTGCTCTGTAAAGGAGATTTGTAAGTGAAATATAGTATAGTGGTATAATCCCTTGTATATAGTGAAAAAGTACATTTACATAGAAAAAACAGTCTGGAAATATATATAAGAAGTTGCTAATAGTACTTACCTTTTGGGGAGTGAAACTGAGAATAAGAAGTTTTTTATTTTAAAATTTTTGCATTTTTCTATATAGTTCTTGATTCCAGGGATTTCTAACTTGGGTCTTCTGCTGCTATAGGAAGGAAGGAAGGAAAGAAGGAAGGGAGGGAGGAAGGAAAGAATTGCTAGCAAATGAAGAGGGCAAGAAGAGAGAGGGGCTATGTTGACAGAGTAAGCAAATCTGGGCCAACTGCACCAGAAGATATATGCTAGCTAATAATTTATATATATATATATATATATATATATATATATATATATATATATATATATATATAATAAATATAAATACCCGTTCTAACATGAATCTTTGTGCATTAGGCTTCTAAGATTCATGCTAGAATGGGCTTTCCTTTCCCTGGCTGCAAGCACCACCTTTCCGCTCAGGCCCAGCCCCTTTCTGCTCCAGCCCCACCTTTCCATGCTGCCCAGAGGCCCTGAGAGACCTGGGTTGGGGCAGAAGCCTGTGTGTCTCTGCCATGGTGATGATGCAAGTATCCTGCTCCCATCACTCATTGCCTGTGTATGCAAATTAACCACCATCTTTGTTGGGATAATTTGCATATCACTCCTGATTGGCTGGTGGTGTGGCACATATGTGTGTGTGTGTGTGTGTGTGTGTGTGTGTGTGTGTGTAAATACATATATAAGTATATATAAATTGGCTCTATGATTAGAGGAAGCCCAAGCCACAGAGTTCTAAACTGATTGGGAAAATGTAAGACACCTATTTAAACGTATAAACTGTTTAAATTTGTTTGTTTTCCTTTGCTTTAAGTCATGCCTGAAGATTCCAGACAGGTAAAAAGGTAAATTTCCTCCTTAATTGTGCAACTAAGGCAGATGGATATGTAATTAAAGTCATGTGTTAGAGTGGTGTTCGATAGGCTGTGTACCTTTTACAGTATGTACCACGTCACCAGTTTAGGCAAAAAATTCAAGTCACTAAGTCATGTGTTTTTTAATGTTAAAATTCGCAACACTCTAAACTCTAGCAAGATGAGTCCAGCTTTCTCTTGGGGGACTTCTCCCCAGTAACCCAAGGGTTACTCAATTCTTTCAAAGGGTCCTCCCAAGTTGCTGACAGGGGTGGGGGCCAGGGGAACAGGGTTGGTCAGTCAGCCACTGTGCCTGGTCACGGCTCTGTCTCTGCTGCCAGAATTCACTGCCAAGGCCCAGGAAGCCTGCATAGGCTTCAGAGGCTAAAACAAATGTCTATTCCCTCTTGGCTGTAGCTACCCAGGGTTAGGAGAGGTCCTAATGTCAACCACACAGTGTAGAAACACCAGTCTTTCCCTGCCAGCATCCTGCAAGTGTGGACACAACCTTGCTCTTATTCTTCCAAACCACAGCCAAAGGCAGGCTGCAGACAAGGGGGAAAAATTCAGTCAATAGCAGTGTTTGCCAATATCTAGTAGTGTTTGAGGCCACTTAAAAAAAAAAAGTCTTGCTCACTCTTGAATGTGAAATTAAATTATTTAAATTATGTTTCTTAATTAAGTATAAACATAAGACTATGTATAAAGTCCTTATTTTCACAGCAATTCTAACTCTATAAAACAAAAAATATTGCAAATAAAAAATTCAATGAATATTATTATGTAATGTAGTTGATGATGTTTTGCTGAAATTAATTCATCCTTTGAAATGAAAACATGGAACTCACTGCTATTGTACAGGCTTTTAAAAGAATGCTTATAGTCAATTTAATTATCCCAATATTCTTCTCTATTTGAATTTCTGTAAAACTTTTGTACCATGTGCCATGAGGACACTTGACCTTCACTTAGCCAGAACACTCTCATCTCCATAAGAATATTCTTTTCTCATTAGCTCAAGGAAATTCAAGTTATAGTTTTGGTGCCAAATACAAAATCAAGTGGCAATATTTGACTAATTATAAGGTGGTCATCAAAATGATCCAGAATAGGCATACATTAATTTTTAAAATTATAATTTAAAACAAGAGCAAAATTTACATAGATGATTTGCAATATATATGATCCATTCATCAGTGTATAAAATGTCCAGAGTAGGCAAGTCCATGGAGACAAAAGGTAAATTAGTGGTTGACAGGAGCTAGGGGGCAGTGGGGATGGAGAATGACGGCTCATAGGTATAGATCTCATTTTCCTGATGAAAATGTTCTGGAAATAGATAGTGATGATGGCTGAACAACTTTGTAAATATACTATAAAGCATTGAGTTGTACACTTGAAATGGGTGAATTTTTATATGTGAATTATATAGCAAGTTTTAAAAGTTGATCACAGTTTTCCTAAAGAATAGGAAACGGATATGAGAATCACATTTATTTATCCAAAGGGTGCACCCTGTGGAGTGTCCCAAAACAAAGGTTGTTGAGTCTACAGCTCTATTTATATTACAATTCAGTTTTTCATTTGTATAAAAGATCATAGTGATTTATGGATGGGGGAGGGACGACTGGGCTGGAGAGGGAAGGTCTGGAGACAGGCAGATTAGTTGGGGGTCTAGCTACAAGGCTCTACAAGGCATCAACAAGGACATAACTAGACCAGACCAGGATCACCCAGAGACATAGATTGAAGCTCAGGAAGAGTCTGCTCTATCCCAGGTACCCTCCTGAAATTCCACCAATTAGAGATTTCAGCATTTCATTATTTCAGCAAGCATTTTTGGCAGCTGGCAGTGTCATCAGCAATATAGGGGATAGAAAGATAACTAAGAAAGGTCCTTGCCCTCATGTATCTACTACTAGTATGTAGTAATGGAGATAACTCACACGGAGATAAGTGTCATTTAGTAATATGTGCATCATAAGAAAAAGGGAGGTATAAACCCACGACTATCAATGTGAAAGGAGGAAGAAATTACTTTTTACTTCTGCTGGAAGTCCCAGGTAACCTGATGATTTAATGTTGATAGGTGGAGGAGATGAAGTGAAAAGCATTTAAGCATTTTAGTGAAGGGAATAGTATGAACAAAGGAATAGTATGAACAAAGGAGAGCTAGAGCGAGAAAAGCATATTTAAGGAAGAATGAATGAGCACAGGCTGGAATAAGCTCTGGGAAGGAAAGTGAATAGAAAAGATAAAGCAGGAAAAATATGCAGACAAGTTGTCTTTTTAAAATGGAAAAACTGAAGGGAGGTTCGAGGGAGAAGAGGGTCAATAGTAATCGCTGACTTTCACAGATTTGTATGAATTTGCAAGATTTTATCTTGTGAAAACCATAGCTGATTAGTAAACAGGCATTGTGTTGACTTTGAGGGAGCATGTTGAAAGAATGCTTATAGGAAGGTTAGCTCTGGTGAGGAGCTGAAGCTAAGAGCAAGGAGAGCAAACGGCGCCAGGCTAGCGACAAGTGCACTGACAAAAAAAAAAAAAAAAAAAAAAAAAAAAAAAAAAAAAAAAAAGGCAAAGGAAGTGTGAAGGCTCCCAAATCTCTCCTCCCAGCATTTCAGCTGACACCACTCAGTCCGTAGGTATCTGCATCTGTCTTATCACCAATGTTTGTATTTCCAATATAATATTCGAATGCACCTGGGGGAAAAAGCCCTGGAGAGATAACACCAAATTCGTCTGTGTTATGAGAGTTAATTCATTCTTTAAAAGCACACGATTCTGGCACACAGAAGGCACCCAAACGTGTTTCACAGATGAACGTTTATTCTTTGTTTTAGAGACCATATTTAGGATAGGAAATGATTCTAAACTGCATCCTAAACCTATATCCTCTGTTAGCACTTAAGTTGGGAGGCCCTGGGCCAAAAGGTCTGATTCTCCCCTTATTTAAAACTTGGTTTCTGGCCCCCCGCGTCCGGTGCGGGGGTCAGTAGGCACAGCAGGGGGGGGAGGTGTCGATCTTCTAATAACCAATCGCTGCGGGGCCAAGGGGCGGAGCCACGGTACCCCGCCCCCTCCTCTCATTCCCGGTCGGGACTCCACAGGTCCGGCCTCCTTCGCACCTGCGTGTCCCCCGGCGCTCCGGCTGGTGCCGCCTCTCCCTCCCGCGCTAGCGGGAAGGGGGTTTGGCCTCACCTCTCGCGAGATCGCGCGGTGCCGCTGCCGCCGCGGCTCCGGGCCGCTGACTGGCGGCGTCTGCGCAGCCGCCATGTTCGGTTGCTATGCTGTGGCCTGGGAGACGCAGTGTGCTTGAGGGAGGAGGCGGAGACCCGGGAGGGGGAGGAGGAAAGAGGGAGGAGGCGCGGGAGGCGGGGGAGCGAGCGCCTCTCGCATTCGCGCACACCAGCGCGGTCCCAGAGTCCCCGCTGGATCCCGCCGCGCCGCGCGCTTTCCCGCTCCTCACGGCCCCCCCATTGTTCTCCCCGGACTCCTGGGTCCCCGGGGCGGACCTCGAGCCTGAGCCGAGCGGGGAGGAACTTGGCTGTGGCGGCGGGGCGGAGGTTGGGGCCCGGCTCCCCTCCCCCTCGGCACTGTTGGGGGTGTGGATTAGGTCATCCCCGCCGGGAGGTGGGCGCGCTCCGGTCCTCGGTGCCAGCCCGCGCGGCAGCCCCGCAGCATGAGGCGCAGCCGGCCGCTCCCCGCCCCGGCGCGGCCGCTGCGGCGGCGGGTGCTCGGGGGGCGCTGAGGGGACCCCCGCGCGCCGCCCGGGCCGCGGGCTTTTCTTCTCCGGCCGAGAGGACGCGGCAGTGACACGGAGGTAAGAGGCTCCCGGGTCTCCGCCGGCCGCGGCCCCGCGCGGCTGTTACCTGGGGCGAGTGTGGCTTTTGGGGAACGAGCCAGGTAGGGCCACCCCGAGGTGCAAGGCTGAGTTAAAGGGGAGGAGAAAAGGATGCTCCCCGGCCCCCCCTTTCCCGGGACCTCTGCTCCGGCGCTCCGGGGGTAGGAGTTGGAGTGTGTTCTAGGTGAGCGGAGCAGGGCGGGATGGACGTGGGGATGGAGTGTTCCACCGGACCGAATTCTAAGGTGTTAGAATCTGAGTTTTCCAGAGCTGATAGGATTCCTTTTTTAAAAAAATTTTATTTTATTATTGGATCATATGAGCGCTGCTTGCATGCTGCATAGACGGACTCCCAGGGTTGAAGTTTGTCCGTTTCAGGATTCTACCGGCATATACTTGTATTTAAGAATCTGTGGTTGGGGCAAAAAAAAAGTTGAGGTGTAGCTAAAGATACGTACGGATGCATTTCCCAGCGGCTCCTTAAACTGGACCGGCTTGCAGTTGGACAGACCTATGCTTGCATGTTGCTGAGAAACTTAGGAATGGGAGACTTTTGGGGGTTGCATTATTTAGGGACACCACTATTGTACCAGGAGGATCCGTAGGCTTTTCAAGCCCTTCCTTGTTCTAGGAGATACACACTGTGCCAACTGCTTTTCGAATCAATAAATTTGAATACTAATAGATTTATGTGACCAGATTTTAGACCCAGTTAAAACAATACTGTTTAAAACATATGGGGGTGGGGGGGAGAGGCAGAAAACCAATGTATTCTCGTAAAAGACGATTTAAGTAGAAAAAAAGAGTGGCCTCTTTTTTTTTTTTTTAATCCTGATTTTGGATTCTTAAGGAGCCTGAGAAAAAATTAATTATTCTTTTTTTTTTTTAAGCGGGGAAGAGACAACCTTAAAATAAATAATTATTAAGAGCCCAAAGTGTGCTTAATGGAAGAGAGAAAGGTATATCAGTTACATATGAATTTGATGAATATAAATTCAACCTATAAATAATAAATAAATAAAAGACTTTGTGAGCAAATGTTTGTGTATTTGTACAGAATGTCTTTACTAACTCATAATAAAAGAGTGCAATCATTTTGTGGACCCCACCATATTTGGTCAGAATAAATTTGTGCTCCAATTACCACAAAAACTTTTTATTATTTTTTTAATGGCACACATATCTTAGTTACCGTTTTTTGCACTGAAACATATGCATGGTTCCATAATATGATCTTGGTGGTTTATAAGAAGAGAAACTTGTGTGTTTTTTTGTCTTTTTTTTTGTACATGGGAATATTTGTTGCTTAGCTCATCTATTTTAAACATTTGGCAAAAGATTTTGAAAACACAAAGAGCCACAATTTTGTAGTTTTTAATATTAAGTGAGCAGTTTAAAGTTTATTAAGGTAGAAAAGTCACAGGTTCCTCAAAAGCAGTAATGAATGAGAATATGCCTTTCTTATTGCATATTTTCTAACCTGCTTAGCTTGTGGGTATTGAATTGTTTCAGACTTTTTCTTGTGTTCTAATTGAATATCTTCAAATGTTCCTAGCAACTTTGTTACTTTAAATTTGTGACATCCAATTTCTAATTTAGGCTAGGCATAAAACCAGCATTGATTGAACACCACTTGCTAAAAATACTTTCTGGGTCAGATGTATTCAGAATGCAGCCTCAGGAAAATTCATTTGAACTATTCTACTGTGACCAATGTACATTTCATTATTATTGAAGGACTTTAAAAAAAATCGATACACTCCCACACAATTAGGTTGTATAAGTTAAGGCATAGAAGCCTTTTTTTCTTAATGTATAAAATACTTTATGTGGGATAGTAATAAAAACCTAAATAATTTTCTTAAATACATGTGAACCCCCATGGATTATTAAACTCTGATTTGTATATTAAACATCTTTTAGTTTTGTCTACTAAACATAATTTAGTTGTAAAGGACAGTACAATGTGAGTGTTATCTACTTCCTATTTATGACTTATTCTAAATTCTACAAGGGGGCTGAGTGGTTTTTTAGTAATCTTTAAGAAGCAAAATAAGAGACTACCAGATAATTTCAAGGAGACGCTGTTATTGACTGTTGTTGAGAGGACTTTTGTTATTCCCCTCTGAAAGTTAATATGGTCAGTTTTAAATAACAAGAAAGTTTTTAAAAATATGTAGAAGTTTTGTTTAGTGGAAGTTTAAAGACTTATGTTTAAAAGTTCTGCTTTAATTCTTTATGTTATTAGGAATGTAATATTGGTAATCTCATTAGAAACGGCAAATTATGTGACTATATAGCTAAAATGAATTGTTCATTATAAATAAAATATAGAATTGGCAGAAATTCACTGGTTATAAACTGAGTTGAATTTTGTTGTTTTTCTGGGTTAATAATAACATGCATGTTGTGAACTTTTTTATATGCTGTAGTCTAGTTTTGTTAAATTTGTCAGTTCACCAGATTAAGCTGTGAACTGGTTTAGCATTCTGGAGATCCTTTTTTCCCCCTGCAAAGTAGGGGGAAAGTGTTGTTTCTTCATTTAATATCCAGTTATTAGTACAGATGGTGGAATCGACTTTATTGGTGTAGAATTACATTATTTATGAACAGTATAATATATTTTACTTTGATCAGTCAGTATAGTCATATTTAAAATAGGATGGAAAACAGAGGGTCAGTTTATTCCATTCTCTTGCACTTTATTAGAGGCATTTCCCTCTACATTCATTCTTCATTCCATTATTCCTAAATAGAAACACTGGAAGAGAGGTGCAAGTATTTGAAGAAATTGGCAGGAGCAGAAGAAAATTAGGTACTGTGGATTATTTTGAGGGGAAGGAAGATAGTAACTTGGGTGAGTTATTGTGTTTGTATCTTTTAACAAGGAGGTAATATTGAGGAGCAGGGGGAAAAAGGACCCAGAAGGGAAGTGTTTATTGTCTTTTATGTGCCAGACAGTGTAAAGGGTCTTTTCATGTTATCCCACGTAATCTTCAAGTTCACTTTGTGAGGTAGGTATTAATAATCTCCTGCTTTTCCCTTTTCCTCCCCAAATGAGGGCAAGGAGAAATTAATTTGTCTAGGATCACACTGCTAGTAAGTAGAATTCAAATTAGGTCTGTCTGACTCTGAAGCTTATTCTTTAGATCTTGGTGTCCAGGTAAACCTTCTACAGTGATGGAAGTGCAGTAAGTCTAAGTCCTCACTTAAAGTCATGGATTGCTTCTGTGACTTTAAGGAAAATGACGTATAATGAAACCAATTTTACCATGGCGAGCGGATAGAAAAAAAGTGTTAAGTTCTTAAGGCATCTCATCAACATAACAGCATTAAACTAAATGATATTATTCTTTTTTCTGCACTGTCAGATGTGGTAACCATGTGCAGCATGGAGTGCTCAAAAATGTAACTATCGTGTCTGAGGAACTGAATTCAAAATTGTATTTAATTTTGGCCCTGGCAGGGCAGCTCAGTTGGTTAGAGTGATGTCTGATACACCAAGGTTTGCGATCCTGATCAGGGCACATACAAGAGTCAACCAGTGAATGCATAAATGAGTGGAACAAAAAATCAGTGTCTCTCCTCCCCCCTTAGTCTCTCTCTAAAAATCAATTATAAATTTTAAAAAATTGTATTTAATTTTAATCAGTTTAAATTTAAATAACCAGATATTGCTAGTAGCTATAATATTGGACAGCACAGCTTTATATCTTACTGCCTAGAAAATCTGAGTTTTAATATTGAAAATTCTACTAGCTGTACATGACATTAGGCAAGTTATTTAGTTGTTGAGCATCAATTTAATTCATTTTGAAAATGAAGAGGTGGTCACTAAAAGGTTACCTCCAGCATCCTTCTTGCTCCAAACTTGCAGGATTCTTATTAAAATGTGCAGTGGCATTTAATATTCACAATTATATCTGAAAGGCCTTCCCTAATATACTCACCCATTATATGAAGACTAGAGGCCCGATACATGAAATTCGTGCAAGAGTAAGCCTTCCCCCAACTGCTTGCACCAGCTTCCCTCGGGCACCCTGGACTTAGGCTTCCCTCCGGGCACTGGCAGGCACCTGGGACCAGGGCTTCCCTCGCAGCCCTGGCTTCCGGAGGGTTGACTGCACGGACATCCGGCATAATTAGCATATTGCCCTTTTATTATAGATTTTTATTGTTTGGTCAGTTTCTCTTTTTGATCAGAGTATGTGTAAAGCACACATAAAAGATAATGGATTATTCCTGTCCACCCCCAGTTGTTTGGTGAAACACTGTGTAACCAAAGGCAGTACCTTGGAACAAAGTTTGGATATTTAAAGACCATATTTCACCATGCCACCTTCCCATTTAAGAATATGGTTCTCTGTTGCCTATTAAATTAATCCCAAACTTATCTGCTTGGCCTTGAAGACTTTCCACCAACTTCCTCTCACCCCGTTTCTCATTCTTGCTTAAAAAGAAAACTTGCTTTTTTCTTTGCCCTTGATTTCTCGATTTAAACATTCCTGTCTCAAATCCATGTCTTCTCTTCAAGTATTCCTTAAAATTCACCTTTTTTCCCCCTGAAAAAATGCTGCTTAATCTAGTCATAATGACTAGATTTTGAATCCTGGTAATAAGCATCTTGGAGTTAATATGTGATTATTTACAATACATATTTCAATTGAGTACATCCTCCTTAAGTTTTTATTTTACCTACTCTGACTTTAATGAAAATGTAAAAAAAAATTAAATGGGATTGTTTCTTTTGTATTGCTTTGTAAGTTTAGTCTATCAATTATGCTTTAAAGATTTGCTAATTAAAAAAAAAAGATAATTACTGTAACAACATTCATCCTTAATCACCACTCTAATAGATGTTTTTGTTTCCTTTCAGGCAGTTGTTCATATTTTTTAAAATAAAGTTGTGTGGTAGAAATATAATTTGAGTTTGATGTACTGTAAATATTGTATAGCAGGAGCATTGTAATGTAGGGAAAAGCTGACACACTTTGGAGTTAGATAGGTCTGGGTTGGAATGTGGTCTCAGAAACCTTGGGCAAATTATATAACCTCTGAGCAGACTTCCTTAACTATGAAATTAGGATAATAGTTGGCCTTGAGTTGTTGTGAGGATTAGGGTACTATGTATCAATATAAAACATCTGGCACTATTTTTTAAATAAAAGAGATGATCAATAAATGGTAGTTGATACCATTTTTCTTTCCCCATTGTTATAACTTAAACAGTTGCTTATACATTTCACATGATTTATTGGTCAGATGATTTAGTCATTTACCTTTTGTTAAACATTTTGGTTATTTCTAAAGCTTCCAATGTTATATCTGCATTGAATATGTTTGTGTTTGTTTGTTTCCTCAGTCTAAAACCCTAGGACTGGGAAAAGGGTCCAATGGTAAGAATATTTTTATGCCAAATCTTTCTTTTAAAAAACAATGGTGTTCTTGCTTTGGAAAAAATCCTAATGCTAATTTGGTTGTCAAATTGAACTTCATTGTTTTAATTTGTAATGTATTTTTAAAAATTGGTTGCCCTTTCCTGTTGGCTCAGTTGTTTGGAGTATCGTCCCGTCTTGTCACAGAAAAGTCACGAGTTTGATTTCTGGTCAGGGCACATATCCAAGTTCCAGGTTGGATTCCCCAGTCTAGGTACATGAGAGAGGCAACCAATGGATGTTTTACTCTCAAATTGATGTTTTTTGTTTTTTTCTCTCTCTCTCCCTTTTCCTTCCTCTCTCTGTAAAATCAGTAAAAAAGCATGTCCTGCCGAAACCGGTTTGGCTCAGTGATAGAGCATTGGCCTGCAGACTGAAAGGTCCCGGGTTCGATTCCGGTCAAGGGCATGTACCTTGATTGCGGGCACATTCCCAGTAGGGGGTGTGCAAGAGGCAGCTGATTGATGATTCTCTCTCATCGATATTTCTAACTCTATCCCTCTCTCTTCCCCTCTGTAAAAAAATCAATAAAAAATATTAAAAATATATATATATTTTTTTTTTAAAAAAAGGATGTCTTTGGGTGAGGATTAAAAAAGAAAAAAGAAAAAAAATATTTGGCTTATTGGTGAATTATGTAATGAACATTTATATAACTAAAGGTCTGGCACACAAAATTCGTGGGGAGTGGGGGGCGCGAGGGTGTCCCTCAGCCCAGCCTGCACCCTCTCCAACCTGGGACATCCCTCTCACAATCCAGGACTGCTGGCTCCCAACTGCTCATCTGCCTGACTTCCTGATTGCCCCTAACCGCTGCTGCTTGACAGCCTGATCACCCCATAACCACTCCCCTGATAGCCTGATTGATGCCTACTGCTCCCCTGACAGCCTGTTTGCCCCTAACTGCCCTCCCCTGCAGGCCTGGGTCCCCCACAACTGTCCTTCCCTGCAGGCCCAGTCCCCTCAAACTACTTTCCTCTGCTGGCCTGGTCACCACTAACTGCCCTCCCTTGCAGGCCGGGTCCCTCCCAACTGTTCTCCCTGCTGGCCTGATCAGCCACAACTGTCCTCTCTTATAGACCTGGTCCCCTCCCAGCTGCCTTCCCCTGCTGGCCATCTTGAGGTGGCCATCTTGTGTCCACATGGAAGCAGTCATTTTTGATCACCTGGGGGCAACCATATTGTGTGTTGGAGTGATGGTCCATTTGTATATTATTTTGTTAGGATAGAGGCCTGGTGCATGGGTGGGGGCTGGCTGGTTTGCCCTGAAAGGTGTCCTAGATCAGGGTGGGGGTTCCTTTGGAATGTGGGGTGGCCTTGGTGAGGGGCCTGTGGTGGTTTGCAGGCTGGCCACACCCAAGCGGAGGCCCTGGTATCTGGGATTTATCTATCTTCTATAATTGAAACTTTGTAGCCTTGAGTGGAGCCAAGCCTCCTGCTCGCTCTGTGGCTGCAGCCATTTTTGTTGGGATTTATTTATCTTCTATAATTGGGACTTTGTGTCTTGAGCAGAGGCCAAGGCAGGCCATGGCTGCAGAAGCTTGGCTTACTCCATTGCCAGGGGCAACTAAAGCCTCCTGCTCTCTCCAGTTCCCTGGCTGCTGCCATTTTTGTTGGGATTTATTTATCTTCTATCATTGAAACTTTGTATCCTTGAGTGGAGGCTTGGGCCAGTCAGGGGGAAAGCTTGGCTTCCTCCATTACCAGGCCAACCCAAGCCTCTTGCTTTCTCTGTGGCTGCAGCTAGCGTGGTTGGGTTAATTTGCATACTCTCTCTGGATTGGCTGGTGGGCATGGCTTGTAGGTGTAGAGGAGGTACAGTCAATTTGCATATCATATTTATTAGATAGGACTAGAGGCCTGATGCACGAAATTCATGCACTCAGCCTGGATTGCAAGAGGGGTCAAGCCAGGCCAAGGAACCCCCACTGGTGCATGACCAGGGCTGGGGAGGGAAGCAGGAGATTGGCCATCCAGGGAGAGCTCCAATTTTGTTCAGTCCCAGTCAGCCAGACCCCAGCAACAAAATAACCTAGTCAGAGTGTCTGATCCCTGATGGTCAGTGCATTATCATAGTGAGTGGTTGAACAGCCTTAGCATATCATTAGCATATTGGGCTTTTATTATATAGGATGTTCATTAAACATCTGAAGGTCTGTTATAGGGATCAGTGATAAACATGATTTTTGCCTTTGAGCTCAAATTCTAGGTTGGTAACACATGTCAACAAACAATTACAATTCAGAGTGATAAGTGTAATAAGATCTGGGAGAAGCAGCAGTAGCATTTGAGCAGTGTCTTGGAGGATGAATTGACATTGATATGGATAAAACAGCATGTACAAAAAGTCAGAAGTATAAAAGGATGCGTAGTGTGTTTGGAGAAATGCAAGTTGTCTTGTTCATGTCTGTTTCTGTCTATGGGACAGGTATTGGTATTTGATTTTGTTTGTGAATCTGTGTGCCTGTATGTGTGTGTTAACTATAGTAGGAAAGGGAAAGTGAGGGTTGTGAGGGTCCTTGTTTGGGTGATGAGTGGGATCATATTAAGACCTTTAGAAAGAGCTTCCCAACTAGTTGGTAGGCTATGAATGATTTATCATCAATGCTAAGAGCAAGATGCCTGTCATGATGATTTACCATTGATGCTAAGACCAAGATGCCATGGTTGGCAAACTTTGGCTCGCAAGCCACATGCAGCTCTTTGGCCCCTTGAATGTGGCTCTTCCACAAAATACCATGGCCTGAATGAGTCTATTTTGAAGAAGTGACATTAGAAGAAGTTTAAGTTTAAAAAATTTGGCTCTCAAAAGAAATTTTAATCATTGTACCGTTGATATTTAGCTCTGTTGACTAAGGAGTTTGCCGACCACTGGTCTAAAGGGTTGGGCATATTGGAGCCCCCCAGGATGGTTTCTTTTGACCTTGAATCGGCTCCTTGGCTTGTCCCAGTGTGCTAAAAGTTTTTTTTCTTTGATGCCAGGTTGGGCAAAGGATTGGTAAAAGCATTGTTTTAGAGGCTCTAAGTATTGGAAAGTTTATAATACCTACTCATCCCTGGCATTCCCACTATGTAATAAAAAATAAAACCAGTACCAAATCCTAAAACAAGCATAAAAGATGTCAAGTCCCTCCTTCCCCACCCCCCGGTAATTACTACTTCATTGTTGTTGTGTGTGTGTATGAGAGAGAGAGAGAGAAAGAGAGAGAGAGAGAAAGGAATATTTTTTTAGTGCTTCTGCATTGCTAGTGCCTTCACACATGTCTAATTTTCCTCTTAGAAAATCAACATTTACATCGGTGAGCAATTATAAGTACTTAAATAAAAGAACGATGAAATTAGATTTAAGTTTTGAAAAATAACTCGGATTTTTAGATAATGATGTAAGAATGTAAGAATGGTGCAAAGATAAGGTTAAAATTGGAGCAGAGACCAGTGAGGATGCTCTTGTGGTCCAGGTGAGAGAAGGTAAGAACTGGAAATGGAGAGATAGGGAAATAAAAATTGGATGTGAAAAACTGAAAACTTATTAGGCTGTTTTTCTAGAACTGAGAATCCATTTGGATAGAGGGAAAGAATTGATGATGATTTTAAGATTAAAAATATATATATATTTTCTTGATTTTGTACAGAGAGGAAGGGAGAGAGATACAGAGCTAGAAACATCAATGAGAGAGAGTCATTGATCAGCTGCGTCTTGCACACCCCCCACTGCGGATATGCCTGCAACCAAGGTACATGCCCTTGACCGGAATCGAACCTGGGACCCTTCAGTCCCCAAGCTGATGCTCTATCCATTGAGCCAAACCGGTTTTGGCTTAAGATTTTTTTTTTATTTTATTCAAGAGTGGGAAGGGAAGGCCAAGTAATTTTTATTTAGTACCTGTAGTAAGGCAGGCATTTTGCAGTAAGGTCATAAGTTCTTACTGACTTTTAAATATTTATAAATCTCTTCTCCAGCATCAAGAAATTGGCTCCCATTATCCTCAGTATATTTAATTATTTGCTCAAACTCTTATATCTCCCAACCCTAGGTTAGCTGTCCCTTATCTGCCACCTCTGAGGCCTATAGCATGGGTCCTCAAGGATGCGTTCAAGTTCCTGCTAGGAAGGGAATGGAGCTTCTCAGTTAATCTTTTTATTTCCCTCATTTAATCTAAACAAAAATTTGTTACGAACATGTTATCTCCAGTTTTAAAGGACAACACAGCTGAAAATCAGAAAAATGTGTGGCTTTGGGCATGTTATCATGTAAATAGTAGAGCAAATATTTTGAATTTAGATATGCATGATGCTGAAGCTTCTTTGCTGGGTTGTTTTTTGCTTTGTTTTCCTACGTACTCTATAGCCTCTGACTACCTGAAAATAGTTTGAAATTCAAAATGGCAGGTTTTAGGATGGCATATAAGTGATAGCTAAAGCACCTATTACTGCTTATGAAGTTTGTCAATGTAGGAAGAGAGTCAACTAACTGACAACACCTACAACTATTATTTAAAGGTTATGGGCTATCAGGAAGTGAAGAAGCTAGTAAGGAGATAGAATGGTGGTGAGAGAAGAGTGTAGTTGTATGGTAGAAGGTGGTAGAAGGAAGGAGTTACAGGAAGGTGTCAGGTGCTGAAAGAATAACAAAAGTGCTTAGAATGTGACTATTGGACAGATATTGATGACCTAATCTAATTGGGTTTCAGGTGTGTTTAGGCAGGCTACCTGTATTAGCATCAAATGAGATACTGATTTAAATGATCAATTCCCCAGGTTTCATCACACATCTTTTAGATTCTTAAAAGGGTGGGTGAGGAGTGAGGAAGAGTTGCATAGATCTACTTAAATGCTGCTATGGTTTTGGGTATACTAAAGTTTGACATTCGTTGTCTTATTAGAGGAGTTATAAGAGGGGTGTGATAAGAAACTAAATTGAGGAAACTAGACATACAATGAATCGAGACCAGAAAACTCTTAAGAAATTTGGTCATAAGAGAAGAAGAAAGATCTTTTGGGTCACGAAGAATAGGGGAACAGAACCAAGAAAAAAAATTTTGGAATTAAGAAAAAGCAACTATAGTGGTTATTTGAAAGATGGGAAAGTAAAACTAGGTAGCAATACATGCTATCAAGGAAATGAACAGACTTTGGTAAATATCTGGTCTGGGTCCCTGATCCATTTCAAATGATTGCCATCTTATGTTTAGTCTTTGGAGTGATCTGGGGTATTGTTAATCTTATTTTATTAATAGTTAAATTTATATCTTACCTTTTTGTTAAAACAATTGTTAATTAGAAGAGCTTTCCTCATTTTTATAAAAACTTGAATTTTTTCTTTATTATTGAATTTATTGGGATGACATTGGTTAATAAAATTATATAGATGTCTGTTGTACAATTCTTTAATATATCATCTGTGTATTGTATTGTGTATTCACTCCCCCAAGTCAAATCTCCTTCTTGAATTTTTAAGTATACTTTTGTACATAGATGTCACCAGTGATACAATTTAAAAATATATGCAGAATTGGAGGTGACTTCAGTTGGAAAGCTTTTAGGCAATCCAGAGTCAATTTAATGTATTCTTTGAATACTAGCTAGGTGCCAGGCACTGAGCTTGGCAGTGAAGTTACAGAACAAATGAGAATTGATCTTCATCTTCAAGATGATAATTCTTTCTTTGGAGGAACTTAAAAGGCTATTATATTACTAAAATATGTATAGATAAGTCATACATAATTAGTATAGTGGAACATATTATCAGAACACAGGTTTCTCAAGCATTTTAAACTTTATTTCCTTTTTTAATTGGTGACATGGTTACTTACCTCAAATTTCAAAATAATTTACAAAGATATATATTGAGAAATCTCAATACTACTATGTCTATCCCTCTCTTCTCTATAGGTAACCAATTTTATTTTTTGTATATTTTACTAGTATTTATGCAAATAGAAACAACATACAAATATAGATTGTTATTTCCCCCCTCTACCTTTTATGTAAAAGGCAGCATACCATGTTAATGTTTTATATAATAAATTTTTTAAATTTAAAATATACCTTGGAGATTTTTTTTACTTCAATATACAGAGAGCTCTCCCTTTTTGCTTGCTTGCTTCCTTCCTTCCTTCCTTCCTTCCTTCCTTCCTTCCTTCCTTTCTTTCTTTCTTTTTCTTTTTTTTAATGTAGTTACATTAGGCTAATTCTAATGACTTAAACTTTTACTCTACTTCAGGTTTTAAGGTCCTTTTACTTATGTGACTCATTTACTTTGACTTCTTTATGAACTAGTGTTTTCATAAGGTATTTTGCATTAATGACCTACCTGCCTTTGTTCACCTAACCTCCTTTAATGCCTACTTGGATAAAACTTTCAGACTTTATGGTCAAGCAAAATACTTCCCTATTTCAGTAGCTTCAATAAAAAATGGAAGAAAAAGAGAAAGGGATGAAATTGCTATTTGTTGAACTCTACTGGTGTTTTAAAGTATTGATACCTCATTTAATTCTTCCAGCAACCCTGTGGAGTGGGTAGTCTTACTCGCTTTTTATAGATGAAGAAATTGAGGCTCAAAATGCTGAGTTGTCCAGACTTTTATAGCTAGAAATGGCAGATTTAGGGTTTTGAGAAGTTAATTTGAGTCCAGAATCTGTATCTTTTCTGCTGCTGTCCTATTTTCTGTGTCCTATTTTTGAATTTCTGAACTCCAGGATAGCTGAGCTCTCTGTTATCCCTATAAGTTTTCATCAGGAACCGTAAAATTAAACATGTTCTGCTATTGTATTTTTTCTGATTGTTGGGATACCACTTGCGACTTCTACAGCAAGGCCTGGAACACTGTTTATTGTCTGCTACCGTAAGCTGTAGGTACCATTTTCTGTTGTACTTGCTTGTCTAGATTGTCTCTCATCAACACTATTGAGTTTCTCTTTCTCCACTAATTGACCCTGTTGTAGCCCTATCACCACTTGAGCTTGCCAATACGAAGCTTAGGCAGAACTTCTGAAATTTTGGGGGGTGATTTTAAACAAAGCTCTTCATGTCTCATCTGGACTTTTACAATAGTCTCTGAAAGTATGTTCTATTAGTGGTCTTCCCTTTTTAGTCTTCCTTTACATTGTAGCCAGAGTGATGTGACTTGCACATGCGATCACATTGCACTCCTGCTCAGAATTTGTTTTGGCCTCTCCATCTGCATCTATATATATATAAACCTAAGCAACCGAACAACTGATGGACTGGTCGCTATGATGCACACTGACCACCAGGAACTGCCCCCTGGTGGTTAGTGCGCTCCCACAGCCAAGCTCCTGGGGCTAGCCAACTTCCTGCGGTCTCCTCCCCCCTCCCCCCGCTGGCCACCCCAATTGCCAGCAGGGGGGACCCCACCCATGCACAAATTCATGTACGGGGCTCTAGTGTTAAGATAAAATTTTAACTCACATTCAGCCCCTCTCTAAACCTCACTCCTGGTATTCCCTGGTACACACAGTGCCTTGCACATAATATCTGCTGATATTGACTCCGAGTGCATAAAATAAATGAATTTTTTAAGAAGGTTAAAATATTTGGGAGATACCAGATTTTAAAGTAATGTTGATGTTCTTTGTATCTGTTTCTTTTGGGCTATTTCTTACCTCATGGAGTAAGATATTTTTAAAAACTCCAAGGATTTCCATATTGTTTTATTTACATTGGAATTTTAAAAATCTCTATACTTTTTTTTTTTTTAACTTCAAATTTATTGTGCCTTTTTCAGCCCAGTATATACTGCTATGAGGTCCAGTGACTTACTACATACAGAAGCTACTAGGGAAATGGGGAATCTTCATTAGTAAGGGTTTTGTGATTTGGAGAAGTTTGCCCAGGTGGTTCCAATCTTGTGACCCATCTTGCATCTGGCTATTTTTTGGCTTTTGATCTTTGTTAGCATAATTCTTTATAAAAGAATCGTATAGGTCAACAATTCCACATATGCAATTCTGAAATCCCCAAAGCCCTGAAAAACGAAAGTTGTTATATTGATAATTAATTTGCTAGCCAAACTTGACCTAAATGGATGGGAGGCTATTTATTTTTTAGTTTATTCCACTTAAAGTTCTATAAGAAATTTAAAGTTAGCAATATGGGTTACCTTAGACCAGTGGTTGGCAAATTGTGGCTCACGCCACGGTTTGCCGCTCGGTTGACTAATGAATTTGCTGACCACTGACCTAGACTCTCGATTCCACTAATTACAGGCTGCTGTTCTTCCTTGTGATTAAGCCCCTATCCCAGTTTACATTCCCTATTATTTTGTATTCATTTTGGGTCCCCCTCCAATATTTCAAGTACCCACTTGGCACCTTACATAGTTATAATATTATTGACTATATACTCTATGCTGTATTTTACATACCTGGGACTACTAGTATTTTGTGACTACCAGTTTGTAGTTTTTAATCACTTTACTTTTTTCACCCAGCCTCTCACTCTGCTTTCCCTCTGACAACCATTGGTCTGTTCTCCATATCTATGAGTTTGTTTCCATATTCATTTACTTTGTTGTTAAGATTCCACATATAACTGAAATAATATGGCATTGGTCTTTCTCTGTCTGACTTATTTCACTTAGCATAATGTTGCAAATGGTAAGATTTCATTCTTTTTTGTGGCTAAATAATATTCCATTATTTATTTACATATCATTAACTTACACACACACACACACACACACACATGTATACACACACACACACACACACACACACTATTTTATTGACTTCAGAAAGGACAGGAGAGGGAGAGGGAGAGAAACATTAATGATGAAAGAGTCATTGATTACCTGCCTTCTGCATATCCCCTATTGGAGATGGAGCCCACATCCTGGGCATGTGCCCTTGACCAGAATTGAACCCAGGACCCTTCTGTTTGCAGGCTGACACACTATCCACTGAGCCAAACCAGCTAGGACACATATCATAACTTATCTACTCATTTGTTGATGAGCACTCAGATTGCTTCTATATCTTGGCTATTGTAAATAGCACTGCAATGAACATAGGGGTGCATATAATTTTTCCAAAGTACTGTTTTGGGTTTCTTCAGATATATACCCAAAAGTGGAGTCTTTGGGTCATAAGACACTTCAATTTTTAATTTTTTGAGGAACCTACATACTGTTTTCCATAGTGTCTGCACCAGTCTGCATTCCCACCAACAGTGCATGAGGGTTCCCTTTTCTTCACAACTTTGACAACGATTGTTGTTTGTTGATTTATTGGTGATAGCCATTCTGACAAGTGTGAGATAATATCTCATTCTGGTTTTAATTTGCATTTCCCTAATGATTAGTGAAGTTGAGCATCTGTATGACTTCTTTGGAGACATGTCTATTCAAATCCTACACCCATTTTTAATTGGATTGCTTTTTTGGTGTTGAGTTTTATAAATTCCTTGTAAATTTTAGATATTTACCCCTTATTGAATGCATCCTTGGTAAATATCTTCTTCCATTTTAATGTTGATGGTTTCCTTTGCTGTGGAAAAAAATTTTAGTTTGATATAGTCCCATTTGTTTAGTTTTTCTTTTGTTTCCCCTGCCTGAGGAGCTATATCAGAAAAAAAAAATATTGCTAACATATTTGTCCAAGATTTTACTACCTTGGTTTTTTTCTCTCTAGGATTTTTATGATTGTGTGTCTTACGTTTAAGTCTTTAGTCCATTTTGAGTTTATTTTTGTACATGATGTAAGAAAGTGGTCCAGTATCTATAATAATAAAAGCAAAATATGCTATTATAATTAGACCAGATGTCCTTTCAGATGACCATCCGGAGGAAGACCTGGGGAGGAAAGCCAGGGTCCCATGTGCCTACCAGCAGTTGGGGGAAAAGCCCAGATCCTGGGTGCCAGCAGCTGGAGTTATTTCGCATATCATAATGCTCTATCTTAACTGATGGTCCAAAAACAGTTAGCAGATTTGGCCTGTAGGCCATAGGTTGCTAACCCCTGGATTATGCCACTGTTGCCCAAATGAGTGTGAACTCCTCCACAATACAATTCTAAATATCTTTCTGACTTAAGGATTCCTGTTCCCCTGTTGATTTTTTCTCTTACACTCTGGTTTCTGAGGCTTTTAATAATCATTGCCGTATTTTAATTCTGGTGTAAACTGGAATATTTTAAATAAAATAATAAAATGTATTTCCAAATTTTTCCTGAAGTCAAGTTTGAATATTTAGATGATGATGATGATGATGATAATGGCAAATACTTACTAGGCTCTTGTAAGGAGTTCTTATGTGTTAATCTCATTTAGTCCTCATAGCAACTCATTTTATATATGAGGAAACTGAGGCAAAGAGACATTCAACAACAAAACAGAGTCTCTTTTTTGTCTGAGAAAATCTTTATTTCTCCTTTGAAAAGTAATTTTTCAGGATACAGAATTCTAGGTTGGTAGGCATTTTTCTCCCCTCAACATTTTAAATGTTTTATTCCATTCTCTTCTTGCTTGCATGGTTAAGAAGTTAGATATAATTATTTGTTCTCTATAGGTAAGGTGATTCTTTTCCTCTGGCTTCTTTCAGGATTTTTTTTTTTTGCCTTTGATTTTCTGTAGTTTAAAAATTATATGTATAGATGGGGGGGGAGGGTGTTTGTTTTGTTTTGTATTTTTCTTTTTTGGTATTCTCTAAGATTCCTGGATCAGTGATTTGATGTCCAGCATTAATTTGGGGAAATTGTAAAAATAATAATAATAATAATAATAATAATAATAATAATGTGGAGATTCTCAGTCATTATTGGTTTCTTTCTGTTCTTTTTTTTCTCTTCTTCCAATATTCCTATTACATGTATGTTATACCTTTTTGTAGTTGTCCCATAGTCCTTGGATATTCTTCTGTGTGTTTTTTCCATTCTTTGTTTTTTTTAATTTTCATTCTTTAAGGGTTCTATTGGTATATTTTTTAGCTGAGAGATTCTTTACTTTGCTATGTCTCATGTACTAAATAAACCTATTAAAGGCATTATTTATATCTGGGTGTTTGTTTGTTTTCCAATCTAACATTTCTTTGGTTCATTCTTAGGGTTCTATCTCTCTGCTTACAACATTCATCTGTTCTTGCTGTCTATCTAATAGAGCCCTTATCATATTAATTATAGTTGTTTTAAATTCCATCTCTAATAATTCCAACTTTCCATGTCTGGTACTGATGTTTGCACTGTCTCTTTACTGTGTGTTTTTTACCTTTCGGTATGCCTTATAAATTTTTCTTGATAGGTAGCTATGCTATTTTGCTAAAAGGAACTGCTATTAATAGGGCTTTAGTAATGTGGTAGTAAGGTTGGGGTAGGGCAGTGGTCGGCAAACTGCGGCTCACAAGCCACATGTGGTTTGCCGCTCTATTGACTAATGAGTTTGCTGACCACTGGGGTAGGGGAAACATTCTTTGCCCAGGGCAGGGAATGTCCAGCCCTCCGGGCCTGAGAAATCATTTGGTCTGGCCCTGCCAAGGCATTAGAGGTGAATTAATTAAATGTTGGACCAAATATAGCAGGCTAATTTTTAAGTTGATAATTTTGTATGGGCTGTGAATGATGTTATAAATATCCAAATGGCTCCTGGCAGGAAAAAAGTTCCCTACCTCTGCTTTAGTCCTATGATTTGCTCTTAGTATTTTAGTGAACTTATGCCTCTGGACTGTGAACCTCACAAGCATTTGTCATTTTTTTTCTCTTCCCCCCAGATGGGATAGCATGGCTAGAGTAGGCTGGGGTTGTTTATTTTCTTTGCCCCGGGTCTCTTAGGCTCTGATGAACTAGTTTCTTTTGAGTGTAGGTCTTTGTTAAGAAGGACCAAGTACTCTGGTTTGTAATTTCATATTGGCCACCCCATCTCATCAACCTGTGGGAAGCCCAAGTGTGTTTCTCTCTAATATTTACTATGGGAATCTGGTTGGTAAATCTCACAGTATAATGGGACCCCTTCCAATAACTGGGTCCCCTGGAGTTTTTATTTATTTATCATTATTATTTTTAATCCTCACTGAGGACATGCTTTAAAGAGAGGGAGAAACATTGATGGGTTGCCTTTCATATGCTCCCAAACTGGATGAAACCCACAACCCAGGTATGTGTCCTGACCGGGAATCTAACCGGCAACCTTTCGGTACACAGGATGATGCTCAATCAACTGAGCCACTCCAGCCAGCCCAACTCTTAAGAATTGTCCACATTGAGTCTCCAGCAATTCATCAGTTACAGTTCAGGCTTTCCTACTACTCATGCATTGGCTCCTATGGCAGTTTCTGCTTGTATGTCTCTACTCTGGTAAGTTGTGACTCTTCATATGTGCTTGTTTCTCCAGTTTATGGATTTTAAACTTTGAATCCTTGAATGTTGGAAAATGTCTTTAGCTTTGTTCTTTCACATTGTCAAACAATGATCGTTGACTCCATTTCAAAGCCAAAAGGAATCCCTAATTTGGAATGTGCTGAAGAACAATTTTTATATAGTATGGCTATGACATATATAGTATGGCTATGACATATATAGTATGGCTATGACATTACTGGAACAGCTCAGTTGTGATACAGCATGGCTGTGAAGCAGCCCTAGGACTAGCCATCCCTGGGGCCAGGCCTCTCTCTGGCTAGATAGCTTAACTCTACTCACTGATCCGCTCTGCTTCCTGCCTGTCTGCTTTGGCTTGCATTGGTGTGCTCTGCTCTATTCTGGTGAGATATCTTCGGTGTTTCAGCTCAGCTGGGGAACCACAGTCTTTGGTGGAAAGGGAAAATGTGCTCCCAGAGCCGATGAGAGCCGGCTTATATGGACCTGGTCACTGATTGGTTGGTATGTTCCTCTTTCACATCAGGTTTCCAAATTTTCAAAGTTTGATTGGTCCAAAAGACATTGTCCTGATTGGTCAGCATAGAGCTGCTCTGGATGGTTGGAGCTGTGCAGGTTTAATTGGATGGGGAAAGGTTCAGTCCTATTGGTTAAATAGGATTCCAGGAACCCTTTGTAAGGGTTGGCTTAGGTGGCAGAAACACACTGCAGGCAGGCAGTTCAGTACAGAGGCAGGGAGTTCAGTGCAGGCGTCTCCCTGAAGTGCATTTGTGTGAGTCGTCCTGTGTAGAAATTGCTGCTGGGCTCTGTTTTTGTCTTTGTTTTTAAGTTTGAGCCCAGTTAAGCACTAGGAGCCCTTTTTTGTAGATGTCTTCTTTCCGAGGGCCCACAATACAAATTCTAATTTGGGGGTATATACTTCTGTGTTACAAATACAGTAAAGACTCAATACAATAGACAAGTGGGTGTCTGTTATATAACTAACTAGGTTAAAAATTTGACAAATTAGTTTACCTGTTTTTGCTATGTAGACATTTTTGTGTAACTAAAATTATGTATGAAAGGTTTAATTTCATAGAAACATTTTCTATATGTATTATAGTAATTTTAAATTTATACTGTGAATAGGTCTAGTAGATACGTGCACTCACCAGTCACCACAAGTAAACAAATGCACAGGACTGGGGCAGTTGGCTGTGGTATGGCTTAGCACATAAGAGAACATCAGCCAGCTGGCATGCTTGTTAAAATTGCTGCAGGAAGTCATGCCATGGGACAACAGAACCAGTTACCATGGGAAATGTGGTGTAATCATTCGCTGAACATTGTTTACCAGTGGTGACTCTGTAATTTAAATATTGGGTCAGCAACTAAGTACTTGCGGATTTTTTAAAGAAAAAGACAATTTTTTCATGGAACTAAATAACTTTATTCTGTAATGTATTGCCCATTTTGATCAATGACCTTTTGCCATCTTTCAGGCAGCATCATAATCCCACGTTCAAAAAACTTCTGGTTTTTATTAGCAAAAAACTGAATCAGGTACGATTTGACATCATCATCATTATTGAAATTTTTACCATTCAAGGAGTTTTGTAAAGATCGAAACAAAAAGTAATCAGATGGTGCAAGGTCAGGACTATATGGTGGATGTGGCAAAACATCCCAACCAAGCTCCATTAATTTTTGCCGAGTGACCAAAGATGTGTGTGGCCTTGCATTGTCATGATGGAATACAACACCTTTTCGATTTGTCAATTCGGGCCGCTTTTCTTCAACTGCATTGTTTAATTTTGTTAGTTGTTCAATGTAGACATCAGAATTGATCGTTCGGTTGGGTGGTAAGAGTTCAAAGTAGACAATTCCTTTGTAATCCCACCAAACTGATAACAAAACCTTCTTTTGATGAATATCAGCTTTTGATGTTTGAGTTGGTTCACCTGGCCTGCTCCACGATCTTTTCCACTTGATATTGTTGTAAACAACCCATTTTTCATCGCCAGTTATCAGTCGTTTTAAAAATGGATCATTTTCATTACGTTTCTTTAGCAAATCGCAGCTGCTAATGCGTTGCGTTAACTGTGATTCTTTCAGTTCGTGAGGAACCCATGTATCGAGTTTTTTAACATAGCCAAGTTGTTTTAAGTGATTTTCAATGCATGTATGTGATACATGAAGCTTCTCTGCAATCTCACGTGTTGTACTGTGACAGTCCGAATTGATTATTGCTTTGATTAGCGCGTCATCAACTTCAACTGGACGACCAGAGCGTTTTTCATCTTTGAGTGAAAAATCACCAGAACGAAATTTGGCAAACCAATTTTGACACTGCCATTCTTTTAAGGCTTCGTCACCATAAACAGCACATAACTTTTTATGAGCTTGCGATGCGTTTTTCCCTTTGCGGAAATAAAAAAGCAAAATATGACGAAAATGTTCCTTTTGATTTTCCATTTTTCAACGAACGCCAAACGAAAACTACAAAACAGATCAAAAAACTTTTTTTACTGATTAACAGCTGAATAGCCAACTATCAAATAAACAAAATGTGTTTTACATTTGTACTACGTCTGCAAACCTAAAAATTCAACTGAAGCCATATGTGTGTGAAAACCGCAATTACTTAGTTGCCGACCCAATATGTAAGCTATAATTGTAGATATCTGATATTTATTTATGTCATTGAAATTACTAGTGTATTTTCCAACATATGGCCTATGTGCCAAAATTTGTTAAAAATAACGAGAAAACATGTTAATTTACTTATAAGCAAAGCTTGCTTAATTGGGTGTTAATTTTCACATATGATACACAGACCGGAAATTTTGTCCATTTAATCCAAAGCCTGTTAAATCAAGGTCCATAAAATTTAGGGTTTATTGTAATTTTCTTTCAAACTTGAAGCTACATCTTCATTGTTTTATAATATCAAATGCTGCTTATATCGGTGTGATATCTGGTCTTCTGTAGGCAATATACTTTTTCCCTCTTAGGTTACAAGTTGAGATCCAAAGATCTGTAGCTTTAAGTTTTTGTTTTTGTGTTAAGAATAATAACAGTGCCGAAATCGGTTTGGCTCAGTGGATAGAGCATCAGTCTGGGGACTGAGAGGTCCCAGGTTCGATTCCGGTCAATGGCATGTATTATACATGGGTTGCCGGCACATCCCCAGTAAGGGGTGTGCAAGAGGCAGCTGGTCGATGTTTCTCTCTCATGGATGTTTCTAGCTATCTATTCCTCTCTCTTCCTTTCTGTAAAAAAAATCAATAAAATATATATTTTTAAAAAAGAATAAGAGTAATTCTATTAGAATTAGTTTGAATTTGAGGATAGTTAAAATGAAGGGCATTGTATTTGAAAACAAACAAACAAAAACTCCTTGCTTCCTCCTAGCCTTACGCTTAATAAAGGGATTGAGCCCTTCAGAGTTAAATAATCCTCCCTCCTGTTGCCACTTTGCAGTGTTTTTAATGCTTGCATCAATAAGTAATGTTCAACTTCCTGAAGTAGCAAATTCTCCTTTTTCTTTTGACTACTAAATTAATATGTTATGAATTGGAATATGATTCCCTGAACAATTTTTCTGGTTTATTTTTCAATGCAACAGTTAAAAATAAACCTTTTTTAAGGTAGGTTGTAATTTTAGTTTAGATAATGAACTATATGTATGGTATCTTCTTTTATATTAACAAATTTTTATCTGGTTATTTCAAAACTTATAACTGCTTTTTACCTAAGTGGTAATTGAAAAACACATAGTAAATTTGTGTTTTAAATAAACTACTCTGTATCTTGAACTTTTATTCAGTGATTTTTTCCCCCCCCAACTTAGACATTGTGTGGACAGTAATGACCTCACGTTTCCGTTTGCCTGCTGGCAGAACTTACAATGTACGAGCATCAGAGTTGGCCCGAGACAGACAGCATACAGAAGTGGATTGCAACATTCTTCTTCTGGATAACACTGTACAAGTTTTCAAAGTTAGTGTAAGTATTTTATGTTGCTCTCTTTTAAAAATAATATCTGGTTATAATTAAATTGGTTAATTATAGTAGAGGTTGAAACTCTTACTCATTGAAGAACAGTTATTGTAGTACAGGTTTGTAACTATCACGTACAAGTTCTGATTCAAACTGGATCTTTAAAAAAGTTGACAAATCAGCAGTGCATTATGATTAATTAGTGGAGCAGATCAATAGTATGTGGGTAGTTTTTATAAATTTGCTTAAAGGAATTTGTTCTCCTAAATAACTTTATACATTTTCATTTTAATCTTTCTTGTACTGCCTATGAAAAAAACCTTTGCTAAACAGAGATAAAAAATAGCCCTGATATTATCTGAGTCTTATCTGGAATATTTATTCAACAAATAATTTGTTCATCTGATTTGTGAATAGTTTAATTTCTCAACATTATTTGTGAGTTTCACCCATGTGGTGTGTTAACAGTAGTTGTCATTTTCATTGCTGTATTATAGTACTCATTGTTATATTAATATACTGTAATTTACTTGTCCATTGATTTATTACCATTTACTTGTCAAATTTACTGTTGGTGTTTATTTGGATTGTTTCCACTTTAGTCTCTTATCAGTAATGTTGCTGGTGAATATTCTTGTGTATGTCTTAATATATAAGGGTGCATTCCTGCTTTTTGTTTAAAAAATTTCAAGCCAAAAGAAAAGATGAAAGAGTATAATGAATACCCATATATCCTTTACCTAGATTAACCTGTTCTTAACATTTTGTACATTTCTTTTTCTGCCATTATTTTCTAAAAGTGGTTCATTTTGCCTGTATTTCAGCATCCTAGGAGCCTCATAAGTTACCACAGTATCATTATCACACCCCAAAATTTAACATCCTACCTAATAAAATAGTAATATGCAAATTGACTATCACTCCAACTCACAAGATGACCACCACCATGTGGCCAAAGATGCCTGCCCCCATGTGCACACAGATGGCCACCACAAGGTGGAGGGTAGTTGGGGGGGGGTGGGGATCATGCCTGCAGGGGAGGGCAGTTGGGAGCAACCAGGCCTGCAGGGGAGGGCAGTTGTGGGCAACCAGACCTGCAGGGGAGGCAGTTTGGGTGGAAACAGGCCTTCAGGGGAGGGGAGTTGGGGGTCACCAGGCCAACAGGGGAGGGCAGTTAGGGGTGACCAGGCCTGCAGGGAAGGGCAGTTGGGGTGATCAGGCCTACAGGAGAGGGATGTTGGGGAGGAGGTGGAACCAGGCCTGCAGGGGAAGGCAGTTGGGGATGACCAGGCAGGTAAAGGAGGGCAGTTGGGAGAGACAGGCCTGCAGGTGCATTTCTCTGATGATTAGTAATGTTGAGCATCTTTTCATGTGTCTATTGGCAATTTCTATGCCCTCTTTGGAGAAATGTCTGTTCAAGTCATTTGCCTATATTTTAATTGGATTGTTTGTGTTCTTGGTGTTGAGTTTTATAAGTTTCTTGTAAATTTTGGATATTAAGCCCTTATCAGATATATCATTGACGAATATGTTTTCCCATTCAGTTGGTTTTCATTTTGTTGATGGTTTCCTTTGCTGTGCAAAAAGAGTTTGAATTTGATGTAGCCCCATTTGTGTATTTTTTCTTCTGTTTCCCTTATCCAAGGAGATATATCAGAATTAGAATCATAGAGTGGGTAACATTCTCTGTAATCTTTGGCATAGTGTAGGTAAGTTGGAAATTATGTGTTCTTTGAAGGTTGTTAGAATTTACAGATTTGGTAAAGATATCTGTGTCTGGTATCTTTGATGTGTGAGATTTTAAACTGCTTACTATTTTCTTTCATTTTTGTAGGTCTGTATGCTCTGGTTCCTTTTGTATTTTTTTATTTTACTTTTTTTGTTATTCATATTCAGTCTTCTCAGAGGTTTGTGTGTTGTTAATCTTTTTAATCCATTAGTAATTTTGGGATATAGTGAAGTTTTGTTTTGTTTTTAACCTGTCCTCCTCCCCCTCCATATTGTTTCCAGTGATTTTTTTTTAAGAGTGAAAGGGAGGGAAGAGGGGTGGAAAGGAGAGAGAAAAACATCGATGTGAGAATGACACATCAACTGGTTGCCTCCCGCAAGAGCACCCACTAAGGCTAGGGATCTAACTTATCCATACAACTGAGGTACATGCCCTTGACCTGGAATCAAACCTGTCATCTTTCAGTCCCTGGGCTGATGCTCTAACCAAACTGGCCATGGCTGGTAAAGTTCTGATTTTGGTTAAGTTTTATTCTTTTCATATGGATATCCAGTTAGCTCCTTGTCATCATATTGAAAAGACCTTTCTTTCTCTACTGCTCTTTAGTACTATTTTCTTGTAAATAAAGTTTGTGTGGGCTTGTTTTCTGGGATTTTTCTCCTATTATAATAGTTTTTCGGTCTATCTTTGCCAATCCACACTGACTTAATTATTTTTATCTTTATAATATTTTTTTATTTGATATTGCAAATCATTTTATATTTTTAATACTTTCCATCATTTAAGTTTATGGTCTCTATAGTTCTATTACTTGAAGTTCTAAAGGGATATAATTTAGCTCTGCTGACTTATGCTCTTAATTCTTCTTGTGTTGTACAATTTTCAATTGTAACCTTGTTTTCTGATTAGCGTTAGCTCTGGGAATCATCTGTAGTTTAGGTTAAGGATATTTTCCTTGAGAAATAATTCGTTTTTACTCAGGACTAATTTTTAATTTTAATTTTTTTACCTTTGGGGTTCTATAGACAATAGATAGCATAAAATCAAACTTTAGACCCATGGTAGGGCAGCCTTGGTGGCTGTGAAGTTTCAGGGGAGACTTTTCTTTTTATCTACGTAGATTTCAGGTGAAGCAAAAACAACAACAAAAACTACTTTGATCTCATCCTGGGCTAGTGGAGGTCCTCCCAACTCTCCATAGTCTATGTTTCACTAAGAATATTGCTATCCAGGATCCAGTGTTTCAATGAAAAGTTTTAGTTCTGTATCTCTCCTGGTTGAGCTCTTGCCCTACTTATTGTCTCACCTTTGTGTGATAAACCTAAACTGCTTATTCTTTCACAAGCCTTTCCATGACAGTTTATACCCAAGTTCTTACATTTTTTGTTTCTTCCTTTTTCCTGCTGTTTTCTTTTTTCAGTTTATGCAATGAAAAGAATGCTTATTACATTTTATCCAGTATCTCTTGGGATTTTATTGCAGAGTTTTTAGATGATCTAGTCTGCTATATTATTGGATTGGTATTTCTTTTTTAATTCTTTATTGTTTAAAGTATTACAGTATTACATAAGTCTCTCTCCCCTCCCCCCCCCCACCTCTGCCCTCACACACAGAACATGCCCTCACCACCTCTCCCCCGAGTCTGTGTCCATTGGTTATGCTCATATGCTATTTATTGGTTGATCTCTTACCCTCCACACCCGCCTTCCCTCATAGATTGGAAAGTCTGTTGATGCTTCTATGTCACTGGTTCTATTTTTGTTCATCAGTTTATGTTGTTCATTATATTCCACAAATGAGTGAGACCATGTGATATTTATCTTTCTCTGACTGGCTTATAATGTTCTCCAGTTCCATCCCATTGCAAATGATAAGAATTCTCCGCGCGCGCGCGCTCTTTCTCTCTCTCTCTCTCTCTCTCTCTCTCTCTCTCTCTCTCTCTCTCTTTTGCAGCAGCATAATATTCCATCGTGTAGATGCACCACAGTTTTCTAAATTACTCTTCTGCTTATGGGCACTTGGGCTATTTCCAAATCTTAGCTATTGTAAATTGTGCTGCTATGAACATAAGTGTTCATATATCCTTTCTGATTGGTGTTTTTGTTTTCTTGGCCTATTTTCCTAGAAGTGGGATTACTGGGTCAAATGGATGGAAGTTCCATTTTTAATTTCTTGAGGAAACACCATGCTGTTTTCTATAGTGGCTGCACCAGTCTGCATTTCCACCAGCACTGAAGAAGGGTTCGTTTTTCTCTGCATCCTCTCCAGCACTTGTAGTTTGTTGATGATAGCCATTCTGACAGGTGTGAGATGGTACCTCATTGTCGTTTTGATTTGCATCTCTGAGATGATTAGTGACTGAGCATGTTTTCATATGTCTCTTGGCCTTCTGTATGTCCTCTTTTGAAAAAATGTCTATTTTGGTCCGTTGCCCATTTTTCTTTGATTGGATTGTTTATCTTCCTTTTGGTAAGTTGTCTGAGTTCCCTGTAAATTTTAGAAATTAAATCCTTATCGGAGATAACATTGGCAAATATGTTCTCCCATTCAGTGGGGCTTTCTTGTTGTTTTGTTGAGGGTTTCTTTTACTGTGCAGAAGCTTTTTATTTTGATGGAGTCTCATTTCTTTATTTTCTCCTTAGTTTCCATTGCCCTAGGAGCTTTATGAGTAAAGATATTGCTACGACTAATGTCTATTTTGCTGCCCATGGCTGCTTCTAAGATTTTTATGGTTTCTCATCTTAATGTTTAAGTCCTTTATCCATTTTTAGTTTACTTTTGTGTATGGTACAAGTTGGTGGTCTAATTTCATTTTTTTGCATATATCTGTCCAATTTCCCAACACCATTTATTGAAGACACTGTCTTGCCTCCATTGTGTGCTCTTGCTTCCTTTGTCAAATATTAATTGAGCATAATGTCTTGGGTCAATTTTTGGATTCTCTGTTCTGTTTTATTGATCTACTAGTATATGTCTGTTTTTGTTCTAGTACCAGGCAGTTTTGAGAACACTGGTTTTGTAGTATAGCTTGATATCTGGTACTGTGATCCCTGCAACTTTATTCTTCTTTCTCAAGATTGCTGTAGCTATTCGGGGTCTATTTTTATTCCAGATGAATTTTTGGAGAGTATTTCCTGGGTCTGTGAAATATGCCATTGATATTTTAATGGGGGTTGCATTGAATCTATAGATTGCTTTGGGTAGTATAGACATTTTAATGGTGTTGATTTTATCAATCCATGAACACGGTATATTCTTCCATTTGTTTATGTCTTCCTCTGTCTCTTTTTTCAGCATCCTATTTCTGAGTACAGATTCTTTACATCCTTGGTTAAATTTATTTCTAGATTTCTTAATTTTTTTGTTGCAATGGTAAGTGGGGTTGTTTTTTTAGTTTCTCTTTCTGTGAGTTCATTATTTGTGTATAAAAAAGTCATAGATTTCTTGGTGTTAAATTTGTATCCTGGTACATTGTCAAACTCATTTATTAAGTTTAGTCTTTTGATGGAGTCTTTAGGGTTTTCTTTGTACAATATCATGCCATCTGAGAATAATGACAGTTTTACTTCTTTTCCAATTTGGATGCCTTTTATTTCTTCTTGTCTGATCACTATGGCTAGCACTTCTAGTACTATGTTGAACAGGAGTGGTGAAAGTGGGCATCCCTGTCTTGTTTCTCTTCTTAGGGGAAATGGTTTTAGTTTTTGCCCATTTGAGTATGATGTTGGCTATAGGTTTGTCATACAAGGCATTTATTATGTTGAGGTATGATCCCTCTATCCTACTTTGTTGAAAGTTTTTTTTTTATCAGGAAAAGGTGTTGGATTTTGTCAAATGCCTCTTCTGCATCAATTGATATGATAATGTGATATTTGTTTCTCAATTTGTTTATGTGATGTATCATGTGTATTGATTTGTGGATATTGTACCAGCCTTGCATCCCTGGAATAAATCTTACTTAGTCATGGTATTATCTTTCTAATGTAATGCTGGATTTGATTTGCTAGGATTTTGTTGAGGATTTTAACATCTATGTTCATCAGGGATATTGGCCTGTAACTCAGAAATCTGTAGTGTCTTTAGCTGGTTTTGGGATTAGAATAAAGCTGGTTTCATAGAAAGGGCTTGGAAGTGTGCCTTCCTCTTGAATTTTTTTTAAAAAGAATTAGTTTTATATAAGAATTAGTTTTATAAAAGAATTATACTGGTCTGAAAAGTATGTTTTAGTTCTTTGAAGGTTTGATAAAACTCCCCTGTGAAGCCATCTGGACCCAGACTTTTGTTTGCTGGGAGTTTTTTGATGACTGCTTCAATTTCCTCCTTAGGTATAGGTCTGTTAAGATTTTTTTATTCTTCCTGATTGAGTTTTGGAAGGTCGTATTTTTTTAGGAATATGTCCATTTTCTCTAGGTTGTTTAGTTTGTTGGAATAGAGTTTGTATTTGGCCTGCCAACAAGCATAGGAATCTCAGTTTGCCTGTTGTTGTTGCTCCTTAAAGTTCTAGTGATAAGCCTAAATAGGTTTTGTTAGAGATAGTTTCTGTATCTTTAGAGAAACTATTTCCAGTAAGTTAGCTTTTTTGCACATGTTCTATCATTTGTGCTCTAGAGATTCCTTCCCTAACTGGTCTTCTTTTGAAGTAAGAAAAACTAAAGGGCCAGTAATGCCTACACAAAGACTAAAAACCATATAAACTTTAAAATTTATTCTGTAGGCCATTTTATCATCCACTTATTCAACAAACCAAATATTATTTATTTACTTATTTATTTTTTTAAATATATCTTTACTGATTTCAGAGAGAGAGGGAGAGGGAGGTAGAAACATCAATGATAAGAAAGAATCATTGATCGACTGCCTCCTGCATGCCCCATACTGGACATTGAGCTTACAGCCAAGGAATATACCAGACTGGGAATCAAACCTTGAACCATGCTGGCCAGGCTTGGTTTATTTATTTTAGACACACAAATTTTAAATTGTATTTAGTCAAACATGTCACTTTCCAGTCAGTTTTAATGTATGAAAAAAGCAATAATGCAAATGACTAATCTGGCAAGAAAATAAAATTACAAAAATATCATAGTATCCTAAAAGCAGAATGCGTTTTTAATTAAAAGTTTTCCTTATATCTTCATAGAGGCAAGGTGCAAGAAATTCATGCATGGGGTGGAGGGGAGAGGATGTCCTTCAGCCCAGCCTACACCCTCTTCAATATGGGACCCCTTGAGGGATGTGTGACTGCCCATTTAAGCCCAATCCAGTGGGCCTAAATAATCCCAACTGCCTACCTGCCTGCCTGCCTAATTGCCCCTAACTGCTTCTGCCTGCCAACCTGATCATGCCTAACTGCTCCCCTGCTAGCCCAATTGTCCCTAATTGCCTTCCTCTGCCAATCTGGTCACCCCTAACTACCCTCCCCTGCAGGCCTGGTTGCCCCCAATTGCCCTCCCCTGCAGGCCTGCCCCCACCACCACCACCACCACCAAACTGCCTTCCCCTGCAGGCCTGGACCCTCCCAATTCCCCTCCTCTCCCCCCCCCCCCCCGCCTCCTCCTCCCGCTCCCCCCCCTGCCCCATGGCCTGATCACCCACAACTGCCCTCCCTTGCTGGCCATCTTGTATTCACATGGGGGCGGCCATCTTATGTGTGGGACTGATGGTTAATTTGCAAATTACCTCTTTATTATATAGGATTTATTCATATGGTCTTTGAATTAATTTGCCTAAAGTTAGAGTTTTTTTAAGTACTGTGTAACCTGTTAAGCCTATTCTCAATAGTCATTGGATGGGAACAACTGCCAGTTTAATATAAGAGGAGAAAAATCCAACAGGTTAAAAATCTGAATGTGTATATAGCCTATCAGTATTGATTTCCTTTTATTTTTCTTCTAGAAACATGATCAGGGGCAAGTTCTGTTGGATATAGTCTTCAAACATCTTGATTTGACTGAGCGTGACTATTTTGGTTTACAGTTGGCTGATGATTCCACAGATAACCCAGTAAGTTTAAGCTGTTGTCTCTCATTTCAATTTTTCTCTGTCATAATAAATTTTTTTCTGATTTATAATGTTCACTGTTTGAGTGAGTTCTAAAAAAATTTAGTTTGACTGTGGTGATGTAATAGAAGGAGACTCGACTTTGGCTGGTCAACACAATGCAATATACAGATAATGTATTTACAGAATTGTACACTTGAAACCTGTATAATTTTATTAGCAATGTCAGCACAATATATTTAATAAAAAAATTTTAACTCAAAAGCAAAATGACAAAAAATACTAATTTGAATAATCAGAGGTACTTCTTTGCCTTTTTTCCTCATTTTCTTGATGACTTAATCTGTAGTTATTTCTGTAAAGTTTTTAAAAATTATAAGCAGTCTGTATATCTAGTGCCAGTTTCCTTATTTGTCTCAGACAACTAAGAAGTAAATCTAATTCATGCTTCTTGACTTAAAAAGAGAAAATTGACCTCAATTTAATATTAATATTAAAACATTAAAGTAAAATATCTTAAAATATTAATGTATCTTTTAAATTAGCCTGCATTAAGATGAAATTAGTTTTTGTGGCGTTTGTAGTGAGCTGTTTGTGTAAATTTTCCAAGTAGGAAGACTCATGGAGGCCCTCACAAGTGAGGTAGAGATTAAATGTCACAGCTCTATAATTCTTGGGCAGTATTGTTTATTAGATTATTATTAATTCCTCAGTAATTGCAATAATGATTCTTTGTATGGGAAAGATCATATCATAGAAATAGAAAATAATGTGTTAAATAACAGAAATTATGAATTTTTGTAAATGTATAATGTTCAGTGAGGTTTCTTGCAAAAGAATATGATATCCTTTTGACTTGTACAAAAGAGTGACTATTTTGAAGGACAACTTTTGTATAGTTTTAAAAAACAGGGAAGCTGAAAAATGGTTCTCAAAATCACTTCTTTAGAAATCAGTTTTATTGGCTATAGACAAAATAAATAACTTCCTGCCTTCATCCTTGCCCTGGCCTTCATCCCCATAGCCAGTATCTTACCTCTCTGAATAAATGGTTAGTAGGAAGTAAATATGAAATGCTAAATATTACTTATTTTTGGCATAATTTACTGATTTTTTTTAATTGAAACTGTGAGGACCAGCTATAGATAAAACAAAGCAAGTGGCCCATTAGAAAATTTGTATACAAGAAGATATTTCTATTCTAAAACAATTACAGCAGGGTGAATGTGGGAAAGCAGAAGTATTTTGAGTTGGGATGATCTGTTTGCTCTCACCTACTTTTTCTTACTTAGTCATACTTTTCTATCTTGAACATTCCTTCCCAAATAAGATTTATTTCTAGGCCCAAGGACCTAATTGCTAATGATCCAAGATAATTCTTCCCCCCAAATTATAGAATTTAAATACCCAAACCTTGAGAGATTATCTTGTCTAGCACCCTTATTTTTCATGGGAAATTATCCCAATCCAAGGAGATTAAAGTCCAAGCTACTGGATGGCATTAATGAAATTAGACTTGGGTCTCCTAACTTTCCACACAAGTTTTTTCACAGCACTACAATTTTAGTATTTAAATATTCAGAAGAATTTTTAAAATGCCAAAATGTGTTCAAGAAGAACCTTTAGAGCACAAATGTTGTAAAATAGTGTTTCCTCTCTGGTTGTCAATATGAAATATATCAAGTCTTTGAAGATGTGTAATGGACTGAGGGAAAGTTCTGGAAGTCATTCTTACAAAGAGAAAGGAGTAAGAGACTATATTTTATGAAATATCTATTGTGGACTGGTTAATAAACCAAATTATCACAATAATTGTATGAAAATACCATTAAAATTCTTTTGGTTTGTTATTTTGTTAATCCTCATCTCACCTTTGAGGATACTTTTCCATTGATTTTTTAGAGAGAGTGGAAGGGATAGGGACAGACACTCAGAGAGAGAAACATGGTTGTCTCCCTCATGTGCCTCACCTGACCAGGGCTGGGGATCGAGTCTGCAACTGAGGTATGTACATTAATTGAACCAGATACTCTTCAGTTCTCAGGCCGTCGTCACTCTAGCCACTAAGCCAAACTGGTTAGGGCTAAAATTCTTCTAAAGATGGAAAACTAAGGCTCACAAAACTTTTTTAATGACAGAAAATTAAATAGCTGAGAAAGGACTTGAACTCATCTCCCTGACTCAAAATCCTGTTTGCTCCCAACTGCAAAATGTTGCTTCCCAGGAATGATGATGTAGATGTACAGGACTTAGAAATAAACATATTGAGGAGAGGAGGTAATCAGGAATAAAATTACCAGCAGTGATCAGAAAGAATTTGATACTTAAGACTAGAAGAAGAAAAATAGGTTATTAAGATCTAGTTTTAGTTTTAGGGCGTGGTTTCACTCGAAAGTTGATTGGGTGGAGATGAAGAAAGGTGAGTAAATGCTGGAGATGTTTAACAGATAAAGTCAACAGAACTTGGTTGGATTTGATTAAGGGAGAGTAGGTTCGTGAGGGGGAAAAAAAAAGATCAGCATTAATATCTCAGATTCTGTCTTTGGCAACTAGATAGAAGAACCATAAAAATAGTATTATTGGAATGTAGAAATGATGTATCATTTGTTTTATATATTGATTTTGTATTACACAACCTTCATAAACAGTTTAATGCTAGTCATTTTTTTGTAAATTCCATAGGATTTTCTACATATATTATCATGTAAACATAAAGAAATTTAAATTTATTTAATTTCAATTAACTTTGTATTCCTGAGGTAAATTCAGGATAGAAATTTAATTATAATATTAAACTTATATCTTAAGACCTTGCTAAATTCTCTTATTACTTTTAGTATTTCTTTTATTGATTCCTTAGGATTATCTATGTAAATTTTGTCATATGAAAGTAGTGATAGTTTCACTTTTTCCTTTGCAGTCTATATATTTTTTCATTCCTTATTACATGGCTAAGACTGTCATGATAATGGGGAATAAAAGTGATGGGAGAAGATTACCTAACCTTCTTCCCTGTCTTAGGAGGAAATTATTCAGTGTTTTATTTTAATTATTTTTTAATATACATTTTTATTGATTTCAGAGAGGAAAGGAGAGGAGGAGAAAAAAGATAGAAACATTAGTGATGAGAAAGAATCATTGATTGGCTGCCTCCTGTATGCCCCTACTGGGGATCAAGCCCGAAACCCAGGCATGTGCCCATGACCAGAAATGAACTAGCGACCCTTCAGTGCATAGGACAATGCTTTATCCAATGAGCCAAACCAGCTAGGCTTCTGTTTCTTTAAGTCTGCTGTTAACTATAGTTTGTTTTTTGTTTTTTTAATATATTTTATTGATTTTTTTACAGAGAGGAAGGGAGAAGGATAGAGAGTTAGAAACATCGATGAGAGAGAAACATTGATCTGCTGCCTCCTGCACACCCCCTACTGGGGATGTGCCCACAACCAAGGTACATGCCCTTGACCGAAATCGAACTGGGACCCTTCAGTCTGCAGGCCGACGCTCTATCCAATGAGCCAAACCGGTTCTGGCTAACTATAGTTTTTTAAAAATCAATATAATTAAGGTATAATTTACATAGAATAAAATTCAATACTTATTCATAATGAAAACTCTCAACAAACTTGGAAAAGAAAGAGACATTCTCACTCTGATAAATGACATGACTGTACACTTTCTGATGCCTCAGGAAAATGTCAGGTAAAAGCACGACGAGATATTAGCATGCATCTATCCACTAGAATAGTTTAAATTAATCTTACGATAGCAGGTGTTGGCAAGGATTGCTGGTAGAATTTTAAGAGGGCACAACCACTTTGGAAAGTAGTTTGGTAGTCTCCTATAAAATTAAACATAGCCCTGGCCATGTGACTCAGTGGTTAGAGCATCAGCCCACGCACTGCAGGGTCGTGGGTTTGATTCCCTGTTAAGGGCATGTACCTGGCTTGAGGGTTCACTCCCCTCTCCTGATTGGGACTTGTGCAGGAGGCAAACAGTTCAGTTGGTTTGTGTCTCTCACACGGATGTCTGTCTCTCTCTCTTTCTCTCCCCCCACCCCCTTCCCTTCTACTCTGTCCGGAAAACAATGGGGGAAAATATCTTCAGATAAAGATTAACAACAGCAACAAAATAATTAAATATAGATTTACTATATACCACCCAGCAAACCCAGTAGTTATTCAAGAGAAATGAAAACATATTATAAGAAATACTTTTTTAAAAAAAATACTGTTTTTTAAAATTTATTTTTAGAGATAGAGTAAGGGGTTAGGGGAGGGAGGGAGAGAGGGAGGGAGGGGGGAAGAGAGAGAGAGAGAAAGAGAGAGAGAGAGAGAGAGAGAGAGAGAGAGAGAGAGAGAGAGAGAGAGAGAGAGAGAAGCATCCATTGGTTACCTCCAGCATGCCCCCCTACCAGGGATTGAGCCCAAACCCAAGCATGTGCCCAGACTGGGAATAGAACCAGCAATCCTTCAGTGCTCGGGGATGATGCCTAAACAACTAAGCCACATCAGCCAGGGCATAAGAAATCTTATACACAAATGATCATAGCAGTATAATTTCTAGTAGGCCAAACCTTAGTTAACCTTAACTTCTATCAATAAACAAATGACTGAGGCCTAGAACCAAGATGGCAGCATAGGTAAGCGCCTGGACTAGCTACTTCCCACAACCACATCAAAATTACAACTAAAATACAGAACACCCATCATCCAGAACCGCCTGAAAGCTGGCTGAATGGAAGTCCTACAACTAGAGAAGAGGAAAGCACATTGAGACTGACAGGAGGGGCGGAGAGGCGGACGGGGCTAGACTGCCAACCACGTGTGCTGCTTTTTTAATCAGGAAGAAGATAGTCTCTGCGGAAGCAAACTGAGGAGCAAGAGTCCCAGATCCACTCCAGACTCCCCAGTCCAGAGTTCCAGAGCTGGGAAGAGTAATCCCCATAACTTCGGGCTGTAAATACCACCAGGGATTAGGGTTCAGCAACAGGCTGCTAGAAACCCAGCTCTTTCTTTTAGAGGCCTGTTGCATGAACTGAATTACAAAGGACTGCTTCCTCTGTGCTCCAGCACTAAGGCAAGGTTCTGGGGACCCAGACACATACAACAAAGAACTGGATTGTCTGCCATCGGGACAGGAACTGGGGGAGAGGGGCCTTTCTCCCAGATGGAGGTGCACTCCCGGTTGCTATTTTAGTGCTTTGGATAAAATCATGAAAGAATTTTTTATTTGATATCTATATTTTTTAATGTTGCAGTATATTAGGAAGTTTACATATAGTTTTTGAAGTTTTGAATATAATCCATTATTTAAATGTTTAATTTTCTTATTTTTGACTCAGTAATATTTATTTTATTATTGACCCAGAATAATATTTTTAGCATAAAGTCCTTTTTATTTTTCTTTTTTAACATTGCTTTCCCTAAAGATGAATTATTCAAACAAGTATTAAGTATTCTTTCTAATTCTACTATGCCAAACATTTTTATTTTGAAATATTTCAAATATAAAGAGCAATCATAGAAAATTAAAAAAAAAAAAAAAAAAAAAAAAAAACAGCTCAAGAAATAGAACATTGTATGCTAGATGGCAAACTCACAAGGTCCTGGCCCTCATTCCCACACAGAAACATTAAAAAGCAACTACATACTGAACAGAATAACCATCTAGGAGCTCTGCAAACCAGTCAGAGATTTTCAACAACTAAGCAGTTCCTTTTGTGATGTTTGATGGCACCTGCCCTACTCTTCCCCAGTGTGCACATAATGGTCAGGGGGAAGCCACCTAATTTTTTATTCCCTCCCTTGGGACAGTAGCAGGGTGAAACTTGTTTGCAACATTCTGGTGTATCTGTTGGCTGTCCCAGGGATTGCTTTGTTCTTACTTGACTTAGAGATAAGACAGGGAACAGCAGCATAGTTTGAATCTCAGACTGGAAGCCACAAAAAGCAGTAGCAGGATCTACAATACAGGAAAACTGCAGGGGCACTGCAGAGACATGGACCAGAGTCTACAGTCACCTACCAGAATATCTAAGAAGTAGCTGAAGTGAGACCCTGGGAACTTAGGCCTTTCAAAGCAGATGGGAAAATGGGAGTTAAAAAACACACGCATGTAAGTCCAGATAGAACAAATTCCAGAAAGGACCTTAAGCCTTTATGCTGTGCTGATCTTAAGGCTCAGGGGCTCACCAGTTAGTGAACATGTTGCATACCAATCTGCAAAGAGTTTGAGAGGTAGCTGTTTAGTCAATGTCCAGTTTTCAAGAAAAGGTCACTAGAAGTACAAAGGAACTGAGAAATATTTCCAATTCAAAGGAACAAATTACATCTCCAGAAATGTGTATCAGACTTAAAACCTGTGAACCGGGGAGTTCCCTTTTTAATTACACATCGTATAACGGGCGCATACTCTTAAACTAGGACGTATCAGTACGTCACGCCCGGTGGACGTAATTTCATATTATTATTTTTATTTATTTATACTTAATTAAAATAAATGAAATATATATTTTTTAGTTTATTTATATATAAAGTACAAATTAAAATACAAAATTACAAACAAATAGAAAAGAATACCAACAAAAAATGGAAACATCGAATTAAAAAATTGTAAATTTTACAAACAATTATAAAGATTACAAATAATATATACTGTCCGTTTCAGGGCGCAACATATATTTCAAGAACGTATTCATATGTCCTCCTCGTTCCAGATATTGTTTACATTTGATGTATTTATAAGTCCCACTCGGTTAACAGGTAAACAGACAGATTTTAAAACAACTGTCAAATATATTCAGAGAGCTTAAGGAAATCATGGACAAAGAAATAAAGGAAATCATGAAAATCATTTACAGACAAAATGAAAGTATTAAGAAAGAATAATTTTTTAAAAAAAATCTGGGGCAAAAAAGCCAATAACTAAATTGAAAAATACCCCAGAGGAGTTCAGCAATAGACTTGAACAAAATAAAGAAAAAAATCAGCAGACTTTTAGAAACGTGATTTGAAATTATTGAGCAAAAAGAAGAAGCAATGAAAAACAGTAAACCGGGTCTAAGGGACTTATGTGGCAGCATAGGAAGCCATATAAAAATCATATGCATTAGGGAAGTCACAGAAAGAGGACAGAGAGGGAAGAGAGATTATTTGAAGAAATAATGGGCAAAATTTTTCTCAAATTTGAGGAAAGTCATTGGAAACCCGCCAATATTTATAAAGGATAAACCCAAAGAGAGGCACATAATTAAACTGTTTGAAATGCAAGGTAGAATCATGAAAGTAGTAAAACAAAAGCAAATCATCATAATAACGGGATACCTCGAAAGATGATCGACAGATTTTTCAGCAGAAACCTCACAGGGAAATAAGTAGTTAGATGCTATGTTTAAAATGCTGAAAGAAAAAAGCAAAAACCTGCCAACCAAGAATTCTACACAGTGACACTGTTTTTAACCATAGGCATGTAAGTCTTAAAACATGTCATTGGGCAATTTCCTCATTGTATGAACATCATAGAATCTGCCTACTACACACCTAGGCTGTATAGTATAGCCTGTTACTCCTAGGCAACAAGCCTGTATAGCAGGCTGCTATACAAAAATGTAATAAAAAGATGCTCTAAACACAAGATATATGAAGCTACTGCTGGCACACTGTTTTACAGCAAATTTTAAAATAATTATAAATGGAAAGAGCACACTCTAAAATTGAAGAAAAAAAAAAAAGCATAGGATAGTAAATACATAGTCATTGTCAAGTGTTATATACTGTACATCATTATACATGCTATTAGAGGTAGAGTCCCTAGCGGCTGCTGGCTACAGGCCGGGTACTTCCTCCCTTCCCCCTGCTGCCTGCTGCTGCTGACTGGGGCCTTCCTCCCTTCCCTAAGCTGCCTGCTGCCTCCGGCTGGCCCCTCCCCTTGATCAAACTCCTGGATAAACCTCAGTCGAGGGGGCAATTTGCATACTATGCTTTTATCACATAGGATACTTTCATGAGTGGCAGAGTAGTAGGTTTGTATACACCAGTATCCCCACAAACACAAGTAATGTATTGCACTATGATAGGGGTGTCGAACTCAATCAGAGAAGGGGCCAAAATCTGAAATCCAGCCTAAATCGCGGGCTGAATGGTTTACTGAACAGTCATAAACTGTCATTGTGATGGAAACGCAGCGGAGTGCAGTGATGACAGCGCGGTGTGGGCCACATTGCAAGGCCTGGCGGGACGGATTTGGCCCGCGGACCTTGTGTTTGACACATGTGCTATGACATGACAATTATGTCACTAGGTGATAAAATGTTTTCGGCTCAATTATACTTTTTAGATGATAAAATGTTTTCGCCTCCATTATACTTTTTTGCAGTATATTGTTGACCAGAATATCATTATACAGTGCATGACTGTATATAACAAAACTATCTTTCAAAAATGAAGGTGAGCCCTGGCCGATTTGTCTCACTGGTAAGAGCGTTGGGCCTGCGCAACATAGGATCATGGATTCAATTCCTAGTCAAGATCACATACCTCCATTTCAGGTTTGATCCACGGCTCAGTTGAAGTGTCTCTCACATTTTCGCTATCTTTCTCCCTCTCCCTTTCTCCTTCTCTTCCCCCTTCCTTCCACTCTCTAAAAATCAATGGGGGGAAATTAGAACAAAAATGAGGGTTAAATTAAGGCATTTTCAGACATATAACCTGAGGGGATTCGTTACTATTACACCTGCTCTACAATAAATGCTAAAGGGAGTCCTTCAAGTGGAAAGGAAAAAGACACTAGATAGCATCTCAAAGCCATATACAAATGATATGTGAACAATTACAAAAACTGGTATTATTGTAACTTCGATTTGGATAGTTTTGCAACAAAAACCAAACCAAACACAAACTTTTCCAAGCAAAACTTGTTAATTGCACTTCACACGTTCTGTAGATATCACGTGTTTGAAGGTTATGTCAATACAAGTCAACGCCAAGCAAGATTTTAAACGAATGTTTAAAAACGACATTAATTATTACTAGACCCGATATAACATGCACTTGCAATTTAAAAATAAATGTTGACTCACTCATGTGTGATACATATAAAACTCTTGGAATGGATATTATTGAAATCCTCTGTGAAATGACTTGTAACATCTATTATTGAAGCTACAATACCTTTGGAAATAGTATATCTATTGATGTGGGGGAAGAAAGGAGTTATATGTACTAATATATATAATATTGATATTTTAAACAATGAAAAATGAAAAAAAAATAGGTGATCAAAAAATAGTATATCTATAGATAATATTAAAAATATATCTAAATGTGCGATTTTTTTGTCCTAAAAATGAGCACGTTCATAAATTAAAGGAAGAAATGTTGGATATACTTGATGGAGATTTTCACACCTATTGGAGTGATGATTCTATCAATTCAACAGCTGATGCCAAAAAAGAAAATTTTCTCATCGAATTTCTTAATAGTATTACTCCTTCAAGGTATGCCATGTCATAAATTAAAATTGAAAGTAGGTGCAATCATCATGCTACTGAGAAATCTTAATAGGAAATGGGGTCTTTGTAATGGTACTAGATTTATTATCAAAAGATTGCGACTTAACATAATCAAAACTGAACTATTAACAGTCTGCGGAAGGAGAGGTTGTTCTGATTTCAAGAAGTGATTTGTCCCTGTCTGACACTGGCCTCCCATTTAAATTAATTTGAGGAAGGCTTAACAACAAGACTGTACACACAGCCCACAAAGGGCTCCACCAAGACCGTCCACCTCAGGTAACTGGGAAGGCTGTGCTACTGGGCTCTGCCAGGATACTTAGCACACAAAACTATTCCATCAAATCAGGGAAGCAGCTAAAATGCAGAGAAGAGGCAGGACACAAAGGAAGGAAATGGAGGAAACTAAAAGAATGGACATTGAGTTCAAAACCACAATTTCAAGGTTTTTCAAGAATTTCCTAGAACAGGCCGATAAAATAAATGAGATCTTTGAGGATATGAAAAGGGATCAATTAGAAATAAAGAATACATTGTCTAAAATAAAAAATATACAGAGTCCTAAAAACAGACTGGAAGATTGCAAGAATCAAGTAAAGATTTGGAACCCAAAGAGCCAGAGGACACTCCTCTGCAGAAACAAGAAGACAAAAGAATCCAGAAAGTTGAAGACAGTGTAAGAAACCTCTGGGACAACTTCAAGTGAACCAACATCAGAATTATGGGGGTCCCAGAGGAAGAGAGAGAGCAAGATACCGAAAACATACTGGAAGAAGTAGTGACAGAAAACTTCCCCACCTGGTGAAAGAAATGGACTTACAAGTCTACGAAGCGCACAGAACCCCAAACAAAAGGAATCCAAAAAGGACCACACCAAGACACATCATAATTAAAATGTTAAGAGCAAAAGACAAAGAGAGAATATTAAAAGCAGCAAGAGAAAAGCAGGTAGTTACCTATAAAGGAGCACCCATACAATTGTCAGCAGATACCATGCAGGCCAGATGGGAATGGCAATAAATATTCAAGGGGATGAATAGCAAGAACCTACAGCCAAAATTACTCTGCCCAGCAAAGCTTTGATTCAGAATCGAAGGTCAGATAAAGAGCTTCACAAATAAAAAAAAGCTAAAGGAGTTCATCACTGCCAAACCAGAATTGCTGCAGGGGGTTCTTTAGGAAGAGGAAGAAGATAAAGATAAAAATTATAAACAACAAATACGTAACTATCAACAAGTGAAACTAAAAACCAACGGAATTAAAAAATCTGATGAACAATATTAACTGTTGAAAATAATAGAATCAGAGGTATGGAAGGGGAGTGGACTGAAGATTCTCGGGGGAAAAGAGAAGTGGGGGGTGTGGGAAGAGACTGAACAAAAACCACCTATGGATGAGGACAGTGAGGGGTGGGGAAAGGGCAGATGGTGGGGTAGGAACCTGATGGAGGGAAGCAATGGAGTGGAAAATAAAAAAGAGGAACATTTGTAATCTGAACAATAAAGATTTATTTTAAAAAATAAATTAATTAATTAATTTGAAGACAGTTTCCCGTGATGCCAGCATTTGTGATAACTATTAATAAATCACAAGGACAAACTCTAGACAAAGGAGGAATATTTCTACCTGAATTTGTTTTTGGACATGGTCAGTTATATGTTGCTTTGTCTCGAGTTAGAATAAATTCAATCAATTTATCAGTCCTTGTTTTTATCAATGTTGTTTTTATATTGTTTTTTGTTGTTATATCATGTTATTGTTTATTTACCAATCAATTTATATAGTACCGTATTTTTCGGACCATAAGACGCTCTGGACCATAAGACGCACTAGTTTTTAGAGAAGGGAAGTGAAGAAAAAAAGATTCTGAAACAAATAGTGTCCTAAAATATTTTATGTGCATTAAAACCCAACATCACAGCTATAAACACATGTAATCAACCCTGTAAAGTAAACAGCAGCATTTAGAACCATTTTAGAGCCAGGCAAGCACACAGAGACCACACAGAGCCGGGCAAGTAAAAAAACTTTTTTTTTAAAGTATATGTGTAGGCTATATTTGGACCATAAGATGCAGGGACTTTTTCCCCCCACTTCTGGGGGGAAAAAAGTGCGTCTTATGGTCCGAAAAATACGGTATTTTCATATACATTTTACTAGTTTTCCTTCATCTCTGACACTTCTATTATAGAGAAAAGGTGAATAGCAGTATTAAGATATTTCTTCCAATTAATTTCCTTTCATTGTGCACATATCCATGCACCAGGCCGCTAGAATGTAATATAATTTGATGTAGAGTTCTAAAAGAGTACAGGGTGGTTTTTTTTAGGTTTTTTTTTTTTCTTTTTTTTTTCTTTTTTTTCTTTTTTTTATCCTTACCCAAGGGCATGCTTAGAGAGGGAAACATTGATATGAGAGAGAAATCTATCCAAGTTGTTACAAATATTATTCAGCCATAAAAATTGATTGGTTGTCTTACCTTCTATACCCTCCCAGACCAGGGATCAAACTATTTGGCTGAATAATATTGGTATATATTAAAAATAAAATATTCACTAAATTAAATCCTTACTAAAATAAATCCTCACTAAAGAAAAGAGGCTCACTAAACTAAAGCCTTACTAAAGCCCTGCACTACAGCTTCTCCTTTGTAGTCATGGCCAAATAATATTTGTAACAACTTGGATAAGTTGGCCAGTCCTCACAAGCAATCAGTCAGTCCTTCCCATTGCCAAGCCAACAGCAATTAAGGCTGAACTATTGGACAATAGGAAAGTACACACAAAGGAAATACTGGAACATCCAGCTCAGATAACTATGGAGACTACACCACTGTGCCTAAAAGGATACCTACTACACCAGGACCAGGCAATGTATCAGTTCTATCTAATACACACAAACATAGGGAGGCAGCCAAAATGAGGAGACAGAGAAACATGTCCCAGTATGAAAACAGAACAAAACTTAAGAAAAAGAATTAAAAAAATAGAGACAAGTAATTTAACACATGCAGAATTCAAAACACTTTATAAGGATGAAGATGTCAATAAATTGAGGGAAAAGTAGTGATCTCAGAGAAAACTTCAAGAAGAAATAGGAAATGTAAATATGGAGATAGAAAACATAAAAAAAGGATTAGCCAGAAATGAAGATCCTACATTAGAAGAAATTAATAGGAGATGAAGCAGAGGATCAAATCAGAGATTTGAAGGATAAGGAAGCAGAAAACACCCAATCAGAACAGCAAAAAGAAAAAAGAATAAAAAAATGAGGATAATTTAATGGGTCTCTAGCACAACATCAAACATACCAACATTTGCGTAATAGGGGTATGAGGAGAAGAAGGAAAACAAAGAATTGAAAACCTGCTTGAAGAAATGATGGAAAAATGCTCTACCCTGGAGAAAGAAATAGACATATGAGCCCAGGGAGCACAGAGACCCAAATAAGAAAAACCCAAAGAGGCCCACACAAGACATATTAAAATGCCAAGGCTTAAAGACAGAGAACATCTTAAAAACAAGAGAAAAGCAGCTAGGAAGTTCCCATAAGACTGTCAGCTGTTTCCTCAACAGAAATTTTTCAGGCTAGAAGGGATATTAGCATGAAATATTTAAAGTGATGCAAAGGAAGGACCAACAAGGAAGGCTATCACTTAGAATTGAAGGCAAGATAGAGCTTTTCAGACAAGAAAAAGTCAAAGGAATTCATTACCACCAAACCAATGTTAAAGGGACTTTAAGAAGGAGGAAAAAGATTAAAAAAAATATATAAATAACAAAATGGCAATAAGTACATATCTGTTGGTAATTATCTATACTAATAAAATGGTAATATGCTAATTAGACCAGGAGACCTTTCAAACAAAGCCATGGGGGCAGGGCCAAGGCAGAGGTGGTTAGGGGTGGTCAGGCCAGGAGGGAGGGCAGGAGGGGGTAATCAGGCCATCAGAGGGGCTGTTGGGCACAAGCAGGCTGGCAGTGGGGAGCAAGAAGGTCAACAAGGGGGTCAGTTGGAGGTGATCAGGCTGGCAGGGGGCTCAGGTGGGGGTGAGCAGGCCAGCAAGGGGGGGGGGGTCAGTTGGGGGCAATCAGGCTGGCAAAGGGGGACAGTTGGGGCCCAGCAGTCTGGCAGGCAGAGTGGTTAGGGGTGATCAGGCAGGAAGGCAAGTGAGAGGTTAGGAACCAGTGGTCCAGGATTGTGAGAGGGATGTCTGACAGACATTCACTGAGGGGTCCCAGGTCAGGCTGAAGGACACCATTTTCCCCCATGCACAAATTTTGTGCACCAGGCCACTAGTATTAAATATAAATGTATTAAATGCTTCAGTCGAAGGATAGGATAGCAGCTGAATGGCTAAGAAAATAAGATGTATACATATGCTATGTACAAGACCTGTACAGAATTAAAATAAAATATATTTAGGAAATTTTAAAAAGCTAAAGTAGCAATACTTCTATCAGACAAAATTGCCTTTAAAACAAAGTCTGTAATAAGAGACAAAGGAGGACCTAGAATTTCACTTCTGGGTATTTATCCAAAGAAACCCAACATGCTAATTAAAAAAGACATAACATGCCTATGTTCATTACAGTATTCTTTACTATTGTCATGATGTGGAAGCAGCCCAAGTATCCATAAATTGACAAATGGGTAAAGAGGAAGTTTTACATATATACGTATTACTCAGCCAAAGTATGAAATCTTGACATCTGCAGCAACATGATTACACATAGAGGATATTATGCTAAGTTAAATGAGTCAGACAGAGAACAACAGATGGCATGTGATTTCACTTAAATGTGGAATCTAAAACATAAACCAACTAACAAAAACACTCATAAGTACACAGAATACTTTGGGGGTTGCTAGATGGGAAGGGGTTTGAGGGATGAGTGTAAAAGGGAAAGAGATTAAGGTGGAAATTACCAGTTATAAAAACAGTAACTAGGATATAAGGTACAGAATAGCGAATCCTATACAATAAAAGCCTAATAGCTAAGTATCTGGTCATTCAGTCAGTCGTTCAACCAATCAAAGTGTAATATGCTAATGATATGCTAAGGCTGCTCAACTGCTCACTATCACATGCACTGACCACCAGGGGGCAGACGCTCCTACCAGTAGGTTAGCTTGCTGCTGGGGATCTAGCCAATCAGGACTGAGCAAGATGGCCGGATACCACCTGGTGTCTTCCTGTGGTCCCTCCCCAGATGGCCAACCTCACTTATCCCTCCCCAGCCCCAGTTGTGTACCAGTGAGATCACTGGGCCTGGCCTGCACCTTCTTGCAATCTGGGATCCCTTGAGGAATGTTGGAGAGCTGGTTACAGCCTGAGGGCAGAATGACAGTACTATGATGTGCACTCACCAGTAGGGGTGCTCTGCTCTGCCTGAAACATATTTTTCTTGAAAATGTTTTCAAGAAAATAATTTATGACTTTTTTTAAAAATATATTTTATTGATTTTTTACAGAGAGGAAGGGATGGAGATAGAGAGCTAGAAACGTCGATGAGAGAGAAACATCAACCAGCTGCCTCTTGCACACCCCCTACTGGGGATGTGCCCGCAACCAATGTACATGCCCTCTACCGGAATCAAACCTGGGACCTTTCAGTCCGCAGACCGACGCTCTACCACTGAGCCAAACCGGCTTCGGCAATTTATGACTTTTTTTCTCTAAAATAGTGAATTTTATATTGTGTGAAATATATCAAAGGCTGTAAAGAAGAATACTTGGTCTTTGTTTTATTTAATTTAAATAAATTTATTTAATTTAAATATTTTATTTAAATGCATAGTGATACACATTTTATAGTTTGATAAATATTGCAAAGTTATCCTACATTGAGGTGGTATAATCTATAATCTCAGAAGCTATGTATGTGTGCTGTTTTCCTCACATTCTTGCCATTGTGGTTTGTCATTAAATGTTTTCATCTTTGTCAGTACTACTGCTGAGAAATGATAACCTAATGTAGATTATTATATTTCTCTAATTAGACCAAGATAGAGTATCTTTTCATATACTGAAAAGCCACTTATATTTCCTTTCCCATAATCTTTCCATTCTTACCTATTGTGTATTTGTTTGTTTTTTTATTAGTGTTGAGGTTTTTTTTCTTATTGATTTGTAGAACAGTTTTATATGTTATCTTTTTTCCCACATTGTTTTTCTTTCGATATAATGGTGTGTTTTTACTATGAGTACCATCTTTACTGTCTAATAGTGCTCATTATAGCATTGCTCCATCTTGTTTTATTTTTATTTATTTATTTAAATATATTTTATTGATTTTGTACAGAGAGGAAGGGAGAGAGATAGAGAGTTAGAAACATCGATGAGAGAGAGTCATCGATCAGCTGCCTCTTGCACACCCCCTATTGGGGATATTCCCGCAACCAAGGTACATGCCCTTGACTGGAATCGAACCTGGGTCCCTTCAGTCCCCAAGCCAACGCTCTATCCATTGAGCCAAACCGGTTTTGGCTCCATCTTGTTTTAAGTCAAAATCCTAAGTCCTATCTCAGTGACATATCATTGATGAGTTCTCTTCAGTTTTCTGGTGCTTATCATTGTACTCCTTCTATGCTTTGTCAGCTTGACACATCTATCTGTAAATGTATTTGTATATCTGGTATAAGAATATTTTGAGGGGAACACAATGGGGAAGGGTTTAGATACAATCATTGATCCCAAATTTTGATTGTAGACTAGTATTAAAATGAAAATAATTTATGACTTTTTTCTCTAAAATGTGAAGAAAAAAAAACCAGTACATTAATACATAGATGTGTGCCTTGGTCAGTGTGGCTTGGTTGGTTGATTGCATAGATGTGTGTAATCCCTGATCATTGTACATGTGGTCTCTCTCCCTCCCTTCCTCTCTATAAAACTTATTAAAAATGTATTCTCGGTGAGGATTTTTTTTTAAAATTGTAATGAGAGAATGTAGTATTCCTTGCCTATTTTTGGAAAATAACTAAGTAAATAGGAGCTTTGTGACATACTTTTGATAGGGTGGTCAGTGAAGACCTTTCTGAGGGGTTTGCATTAGGCGGAGAAACAGGTGTTGAAAGAAGTCAGCCATGGAGAAGCTGGACATTCTGTGCATTAAGGAAATGTGGAATGGCATCTTTGAGTAGCAGAAAGGAGGCATTATAGCTGGAGCTTAGTAAATTGGGGTAGAAGAGGTAAAGAGACAGTGCTAAGGGCTTTGGACCTTGCATTGAGAAATGATCAAGACTATTAAGCAAAGGAGTAACATTATGCTTGCAAAGACTATTTATGCTTCTAGGTGGAGGAGGAGGGTGGTAGGAAAAGAAACAGGGACAGTAATTAAGAGACCGTGGCCAGAGCCATACCAGAAATTAGGATGGTGGTAAACTAGATGGACAAGAATTCTTAAATTCTAGGTATGGTTTAAAAGTAGAGTCAGCCCAGCATGGCTCAGTGCTTGAGCATTGATCTATGAACCAGGAGGTCATGTCAGAGTACCAGCCTAGGTTTCGGGCTCAATACCCTAGGAGGGATGCAGGAGGCAGCTGATTAATGATTCTCTCTCATCATTGATATTTCTATCTTTCATCATTGATATTTCTATCCCTCTCCTTTCTCTCTGAAATCAATAATTTTTATTTTTTTAAACCAATAAAGGTAGAATCAGCTGGATTTGATCTGTTGGGGGTTAGGGATAATGGAAAGAAAAAAAATACAGATTTTCACAGCGAGTTGTTACTAAAATCTAAGTACTCTTCATGGAATCAAGTATGGGATGTAAGGATTATAAATAATGATACATAAACTTATATTTGTGTGTTGCTTTGAAAATACTGCCACATTATAACCTCATTTGGGGTTTTTTAAATTTTTTTAAATTGAAACTTGTTGGCAGTTCAGGTATTTTCTGAGTTCAGTTCATTTTTTTAAAATAGGTCTTAACTGGCATTCAGAAGTATTGAGACTACTTAAAATTCTCACACACAAAAAGCAGTCCTTCCAAAAACTAAACATTATCCTTTTCAAAATTAGTGTGTGTGGGTTTTTTTGTTTGTTTGTTTGTTTGTTTTTTGGGGGGGGATGGTGTAATTTATTTTTTAAGGAATGGGGTAAAAGTTACAAAATTTTTCATAATTTTTTAAATGTTCCAGACTATTACATAATACAGTTAAATGAACAGAATTCATATTAGTTGCAGTGATTATTAAACATTTTTACTTTTGGAATAGAAGTTATTGCACATGGTATAATTTGATGTAAAGTTAAAATAAAAATCTTAAAGCTACCAACTATGTATATATTCAGTACTTTCTAGCATAATTTTGTTATATATGCTATGATAACCTGTAAATTAATGACTTTTCCCTTGCGAGGCCTTTTCAGAAATTCAGTTTTTAGCATTAATCTTTAAGTAGAACAGATTTACATGAATCATTGTATTAATTCCTCAAGGAAAAGTGAAATCAATCTTATTTCTTTTTCAGAGGTGGCTGGATCCAAACAAACCAATAAGAAAGCAGCTAAAGAGTGAGCATACATGTTTACTTCATATTTTTAAGTGTACTTTATAAAGATGCAGGATTAAAATAATCTGATTAATTAGAACTGCTTTTATTAATTCTAGGAGGATCTCCTTACAATTTGAATTTCAGAGTCAAATTTTTTGTAAGTGACCCCAACAAGTTACAAGAAGAATATACAAGGTGAGTTTATGAAGCATATTTTTCTTGAAAATATTTTCAAAACTATTATGAAATTTTGAAATTAATTAGGCAAAAACAGATTGCCATGCCATAATTCTGAGTTTACTGGCAGCACACAGAATAGGTCATAGATGTTTTAAGAAAACAGTTTACTTCCTTGCTTGATGACAAGGAATGCTTTAGGAGACTGGAACCCCAGGGCTACCCCATCCAGCCACAAGCAGCCTCCTGAGCTACATAATAATATGATTTTCCAGTGAAAACTGGTCAAGCAGTTCTGCTGTTACTAATTGAAGTAATCAGATGTTGCTTCAATTTTAGTGGTGCTATATATTGAGAATTGTGCCTGTTTTTTCCCCCTTATAAAAATACTTAAACCTTGAAAAACATGGAGGTTCGGCACATCGACCACCTTTTCAGTAAAAATCTCTGTATAATTCAAGTTGTCCTCCATATTAGCTGATTCTCAACTGCAGATTGAAAAATACAAGAATGACCCATATGGGTATTTTGATAGTATATGAAGGTTAAGTAACTGTTTAAGGTATAAATAGTGGGGAATAATCACAGTGTGGTAACTGTCATTATTAAAATAACTTGAAGAACCCTGGTCAGTGTGGCTTGGTTGGGCTTGGTCCTATGTATTGAAAGGTCACCAGTTCCATTTCTGGTCAGCGCACATGCTTGGGCTGCAGACTTCATTCTTGGTAGAGGGTGTGGAGGAGGCAGCCGATCAATGTTCCATTCTCACATTGATGTTTCTGTCTTTCCCTTCCTCCCTCTCTCTAAAAAATCAATTTAAAAAATCTTTAACCTGAAGGATAACCATGTGTGTTGCTTGAATGATGATTAGTAATTCATTAGCAAAACAAGACAATAAATATTAGCCTATTATACCTTCCATAAAAGTTTCAGATGTAAGAATATAGGTCAGTGACTATGTTACAATTTTTCTAAAAGACAGGTGACAAATTTAAAATCTGTACCTAAGCTACCTGTAGATGTTAATGTATTGGTTATCCTTTAGAATACAGAGGTGAAGTAGAAAAACAAAAGAATAAATTAAACACATTTCCCTGCCAATCCTCAGGTGTTGCTGCAGTAGGGCTTTCAGTAGATAAAGTGAGAAAAGTTAGATTCAGATCTATTAGAGTTCTTATCTGTGTGTTTGTTATAGGGGGAGTGGGGACAGTGGGTTACCTTTTTTATAACAGGAGAACTCAAGAATATATGCTCTGGATTAGGTAGTTCAAACTAATAGTATCCAAGCTAATTTCTCTTAAAAAGCAAAATTGTGTTATATGAATACCCTTTAGTTTAATACTATTTGCTGTTAGGTTTTGTTGTTGTTAATTAAAATAACAAGATGTTTTGTATAGTAAAACCTGTTCTTGGATGAACTTAAAGGAAGCTACACTGAATTAAAGAAAATTGTGATTTATAAAGTATTTTTAAATGCATTTTATTGTTTCCTGGTGCATATAACTTGAAATCAAGTAGCAAAGTATTCTATAATACAGGGTGTCCCCAAGTAATGTATACACACTTTAACAACTGATAGCTCAATTGGTATTTCTTTCTATGGAAGCTAGTTCCTCCTTGATCCTTCTCGAGGAGCATAGGTCCTCAGTCACAAGGTATTAAACGGAGAAGACAAGACACATGGTAGGCATATAGGAGAGACTTTATTGCAGACCCAAGTAGCCATTGCTAACAAGGAGCCATCAGACAAAACAGTTCTTCGAAGTAGCCCAACAAAGCAGCCATGCACTGGCTGGTCAGTAACACATCTTTATACTAAACTCGGACAAAAGAGGTTTCTTGCCAAATAGTGACATCAATATTTGGGTTTTAGAAAAGTATGCCTGTGCAGTGTGTACACTAAAACTGCTGTGTCATTGCCTTTGCACGTGCATATGGCCAATTGGCCTTTAACATCTGGCGTATTCTAATTAGGGTTCCCATGCTTTCTCTTCAGATTTAACCCATTGAAATGAATAATTATTCAAAGTATGCATTTTTTCAGAACATCCTGTATGTTTTAGTAATCAGATTTTTAAATGTATTATATTTGTAATTAAAAGATCAATAAGTTTAAATTGGATTTCTAATATATTTGACGTTTATGGAATTCATTAGCATAAGCAATTAAAATATTATAAATTACAGCTATATTCATAATTTACTAAAAAAAACTGTCGTTGACTTTCTTAACAAAATTTTAATGTGTTGATTTTTTTATAACTTGTGTTGAAGACAAAGAATAAATGTGTCTCACTGATAATTAAGTCAAAACATATTCCTGAAGTAGAAGAAAATAAAATCAAATTTTACAGTAATTGAGGAAGTATTTACTCAGTCCATCAGTCTAGAAAATTATCTTTGTTTAACTTAGAAATAATACATTATTTTAAAAATCTTTTATAATGGATTTATAACTGGCACTATTTGGTAAAATGGGCTAAGTGGCTAGTTTTTATTTTATTATCATAGTGTACATTGCACATCAATGAATCTCTATCCTAATTACAAATTAGAATCACTTAGGGTAGCTCTTGCTTTGGCCACACCTCCTGCGTACTCTGACTTAATAGGTCTCAGACGGGACTTATGCATAAGCATTACAAGCTTCCCAGGTGACTCAATTATGCTACCAGGTTTAAGAAATACTCCTTTAAAACTTTACTGCTTAGATAGCTTTAATGTGATGGTCCAGATTAGTAATAAGACACCCTTGACCACAGTTGCTAATTGTAAGGACTAGTATAAGCCCCACAAAACAGGAAATCAGCTATATCTCCTTACTTTGGGATTCCATTTTATATAGGTTATTGGTAAAAAAAAAAAAAAAAAAAAGAATGGGCTTATAGAGTTTCCAAATGAAATATCATTTACTATTGCTGGCATAATTGGAATTGGAGTTTTCTCAGGAGTCAAGGGAATACAAATGACATCACTTTTCATACCTTTTTAGAGCATGATAAGTGTTTAACTCATGGTATTCATTATTGTCTGGATTAGAAAAGTTAACGTTATTTTTACAGCTTGTAAAGGTGATTATACTTACCTCAATTGTTATTAATCTATTTTAAAGGCCTTGATTGTCTTTCAAAATTAGGCTTGTATTTTCTGTTTAGGGCTCCTGAGATACATATACTAGGCTATGATTCTACTTTCTTTTTACAAATAGAGAAACAAGACCTAGCCATATTTTAAGTAACATGCCAAAGGTTATAGGCTAGCTTACTTTAGGACTTACAGCTTAGATTTAGCTTATTCTGGTTTCCATTCTGTCAGTCTTTAATGATTAATATGTAAATAAAAGTCAGCAAGCACATACGTATTATTTGTGTAGTATTCATAATATTATGCCAAGGATATACGTGACCTTTCAGTCCTAAGATTATTTCCACCAGGAACCTTTAACTTTTTTTTTTTATCCTCATCTGAGGATATGTTCCCATTGAATTTTTAGAGAATGTGGAAGAGAGGGAAGGAAAAAAGGGAGAGGAAAGAAAGCATTGATCGGTTGCCTCCTGCTCTTTCCCCAATTAGGGGATTGAACCTGCAACTGAGGTATTGCCCTTGACCAAAGATTGAACTCAGGGCTGACATTCTAACCCCTGAGCAACCAGCCAGGACCAAGGACTTTTAACTTTTAATTATGAAACTAAGTTGCTGATTAGAAATATGTTGTCTTAGATTGAATAAGCAATACTATTTATAATATTATGTATTAAGCCTCAGAGAATTAATATAAACATTTACAGCCTCAAATTTTGGTCTTCTACCAACATTATACTGCACAGGTGGTTTTGCCCAAACATTGATACATCTGTCAGGGAATGACTTCACCCACTAGCAAGGACAGGACATCTTGTAAGCAACCCTAGTATTCTTGTTATAGGATACTTACACTTTTTTTTGTGTGTGTGTGTGTTTGTTTGTTTTTTTTAAGGAAATTTGGTACTTGGCAATTCTAATATTAGATCAATTGTAGGTAAAGGAACTTTTGTGGGTTTTTTGTTTTTGTTTTTTAACCAAAGAAAGCATTCTTAACTCATATGAAGAGGGAAAGATGCTTTTCTGCAACCAGTAGCTTCTTGCTGCCATAAGACAAATCAGCACACAGGCCTGTTCTTGCAGTTGGCTTCCCATCTCAGCAGAAAGAATGATTTTCTTCTACTGGTCACTAGTGCATTGTTACTGTCAGCTCTCCTATGTCTGCTGTGCTTCCCAGTATACTTTCTGTATACACCAATCATTATATTATAGTATTTCTCTCTAATATTCTCCCTAGGGCATGTAATGCTTAGCAAGCATTAGGGGTTTTATAACTGATCTAGTGGAAACAAGACTGTTGCAGTACAAAATTTCATTTATCAAAGAATTTTAAAACTTGGATTCATGAATTTATGAAATCTTATTTTTAAAAATATCTTGTGTTAATATATTTATTATAGAAGTAAATACTTAAATTTTTATTTGTTAATATAAATATGTAGTTTTTAATATCAAAATGCTATAATTCCAGTAAATGCTAACTATCTTTTTTTTTTATTTTTATTTTTAAGGTACCAGTATTTTTTGCAGATTAAACAAGACATTCTTACTGGAAGGTGGGCTATTATATATTTTTAGTAATAGATTTAAGAATACTCTTAGTTCTATAGTAATTCATGAGCTTTGCAAACTATTGAAAAATGATTACATATAATATGAATTCCTTTCATCAAATTAGTTCATTACTTAGTAGTTGAAATATAAATCACATGGAAATTTCAAGTGTGACTAGTATATTATAAATTATAGTGCTTTTGAAATCATTGTGTTTAACTTTGGGCTATGTATTTTCTGTTTTGTTTTATTAGATTGCCCTGTCCTTATAATACTGCTGCCCTTTTGGCTTCATTTGCTGTTCAGTGTAAGTATCAGCCCAGGTTTTTAGTTCTTATTGATTTTTCCACATGGAGGAAGTGGGGAGAGAGAGATACATTGACCAGTTGCCTCCCATTCACACCACAATTGGGGATGGAACCCACAACCCAAGCATGTGCCCATATTGAGAACCAAACCCTATGACCTTCAGGTGCTCTGGACAAAGCTCTGACTAATGTAGCCACACCAGGTAGGCCCAGCAACTTTTGAGACAAATAGCATATAATTACACTAGAGGCACAGTGCATGAATTTGTGCACTGGTGATGTCCAAACAGCCCACCCTGATGGGATCCAATCAGGGTGGGGCCGGCCTGGGCGAGGGGCCACAATTGTTCTAATCATTCTGCCATTCAGTCCCTGGGCTTTTATTATATAGGATTAGTCAGCTAAGACAGCCATAACAAAATATCATAAATTTGTGTGGCTGAAACAACAGAAATTTATTTTCCTCACAATTCTGAAGGCTGTAATTTGGGGTTAGGGTACCAGCATAGCATCATCCCATACACCAGAAAGTGGTGGATCGATTGCCAGTCAAGGCACATGCCCAGATTGCAGATTCAATACCTGGTCCAGTGAGTGCAGGAAACAATGGGACAATGTTTCTCTCTCCATTCTTCTCTCTGAGATCAATTAAAATGAATGATAAATAATGTTCTATAAATATGGTTTTAACAGGAAAGACATTAGTGATCTATGAAGTGAAATATTCGTTATATATATACAGCATGACCCCATTTTTCAAAAAAAATATTTATTGATTTCAGAGGAAGGGAGAGGGTGAGATAGAAACATCCTACCTAATAGTAATATGCAAATCAACCATCACTCTGCTATACCCACCAGCCAATCAGAGCAAGATGCAAATTAACCCATCAAATAGGTGGTTAATTTGTATTAGCAGAGGGAGGGAGGAGTGAAGACTGAAGACAGCATAGAAGGAAGAGGGAGGGAAAATGGAAAGCAAAGTGGCTGCGGTGTGCTGTGGGTCGGGTGTGCAGGGCAAGGCCCGCAGTTGTGGCAGTGTGTGCAGCTGCAGAGACAGTGGTGGTGGTGGCCTCGGGCAAAGTGGGATGGGCTGGGCACGCCTCACCAGCCCCACCCCACCCAGTCCTGCCTATTGTAGCAGGAGAAGTGAGGGGGCTGGAGAGGTGGCGATGGCAGGAGGGAAGCCCACCGGAAGTCTTGCAGGAATATTCCTGCAACAGGTCACTAGTCAATGATAAGAATCATTGACCCGCTGTCTCCTGCAGGCCCCCTGCTGAGGAACTAGTCCAAAACCTGAGTGGGAATCATATTGTGACTTTCTGGTTTATAGATTGATGCTAAACCACTGAGCCCCACCACCTGGACCCCATTTTTATCAATACCAGGCACATGAGGTACAGTGGCAAGATCTCACTCCTAGATGAAAGTTTAAAGTTACCCAAACTCCTTTGCAGCTAGGTTTCTGGATATGAATTTGTTTCTGATGATTGAACGCACTTGCGCAATATTTTGAAGGCAGAAATGAGGCAGAGGCATCTTCCCTCAGTTTGGGCTATTTGCTGCTGGTGTCATGTTTGCAAAGATGTGGAGGTTTTCTGCAGCGGAATCCAGGCTGTGCACAGGCAGTTGTGGCAAGGCAGTGCCCAGTGACCTGTTTTTAGGAACTGGGGGGCACTTGCGGGGGCAGCAGTTTCCTGATCCCTAGGTCACAGCTGCACCAGAGTGTTCTAGCATTCAGCTGTGGCTGAGGGGCAGCTCTGGGCAGGGAGTCTTTCATGGAGGCCCAGCCTAATACCTACTCTGATGATTTCCCAAGCACCAATTCCCTGTGCTAAATTCTTTTCTGCCTAAAATAGCAAAGATCTACAAACATTTTGGATCCTCTACTTTCAACAACAAAAAATGCTGCACTGGGTCAGGTATGAGAAGTGGGTGAGGTGTTGCAGAAGACTCTCTTTGAGTCTCAGCTTCCTCTTCTGTAGAATGGAGACCAAAAGTTACCTGTTCTTAGTTACTGAAGACTGTGGCAGCTGAGTTTCCCAAAGGTGGCCAAAACATTTCCCAACCCTCCTGTGGCCTTGCCACTTTCCGCCACGTCCTCTCTTTTGAAGCAGCGCTAACCTGTGATGCGCTGGTAGCCAGTATACTGGTTATCTGGTTCCCTGAGAATTCCAAGGCCAAGACTGAAAAGGCGCGGAGCTATAGCCCTGCCCACTCCACCAGGGTTTCTAGCTCTGCCCCACCCACACCTCTTGGGGTTCTGGCTGGTGTAGGGCCTTGCCCTCCTGGCTTGCTTCCCCTCTGGTCAGTGGCCCAGCTGGTGTGCTGCTTTGCCCAGCAGGTGGGTTAAGAGCCCAGGTTGGGCCTCACGCCTCCTGGCTCCTGTGTGCCACCTGAGCCCTGCAGCCCCTATTCCTGTCTCTGCTCAGACCGGGGCCAGATGCCCGATGCTGTGTGTAGCCTGCAGGGACTTCTGTGGCCACCAGGAAAGCTTCTCCAATCAATCCCTGACTCTGGTGCTCTGATCCCGGGTCCACTTCCACCAAAGAAGAGCTTTTGCCTGGGCAGCTACCCAAGAGCGAGTACCTCCAAGGTCCCCAGACCCCAAATTTCAGCCAGCCAAGGAGTTTAGCTGGCTAGCCCCACCCTGATGGAGGTGCTGGGGGTGATATGACCCGGAGCAGGCTGGTAGGTTGCCAAGAGCATATCACAGACACCGGTCATTCTGCTTCTCCTGATCATTCCACTGTAATAGTCGCTAGGTTTTTATATATACAGGCAGTCCTCTTGTTACGTCAGACTCGACATACGTCATTTCGTAGTTATGTCACCATTTCCCATTATAAACAACAACAAAAAGTTTTGCTATTTCGACGAATGTACTTATGTGCTTTATGTTTTTTATTATTTATTTACTACAAGTAAAGGTTAAGAACTGTCATCTTTTCATTTTTTTTTTTTTTTTTTTACTATTTCACTTCATTACTGCTGTGTATGTGCTCCATGTGAGTGACATAGGTACTTATGTAGGTGGGTTCTGACTTAACTCGAAAATCACGTTACGTCACACCATAGGAACAGATCTACGTAACCCGAGGACCTACTGTATAAATTGTCTATATTGATACTTCATTGCCTTTAATGTGTAAGTTCTTTAGACATAAGTTGCTGCACAGGAGAAAGTGACTGCAAAGGAAATGTAATGAAACATCCACTTAGTTAGCAATTACTTCAGTTCCAGAAAAAAATTCTGAAGTTGTTTGAAATCTTGAAGACTGTTATATGCATTGTTATAACTTGTTTAAATGGTAACAGTAGAAATAGAAATATTTTACTTCCAGAAATATAATGGAATTCATGACTTTGATGATTTGACTATGAACAATAAAAATGTGTTTATTAAAGTAAATATTTTTCTTTAATTTATTAGCTGAACTTGGAGACTACAATCAGTCAGAAAACTTGCCAGGCTACCTCTCAGATTATTCTTTCATTCCTAATCAACCTCAAGATTTTGAAAAAGATATTGCAAAATTACATCAGCAACATACGTAAGGATTTATTTACTTTTCTACTTATTTGGCAAACTTTTGGGGGGAGTTAATCTTCACCTAAGGATATTTTTAGAAAGAATAGAAGGAAGAAGGAGACAGAGAGAAACATCCGAGAGAGAGAGAGAGAGAGAGAGAGAGAGAGAGAGAGAGAGAGAGAGAGAGACACACACGTTGATTGCTTGTGTCCCACATATAAGCCCTGACTGGGCCAGGGTTCGAGCCTTTGACTGGATTTGAATTCAAAACACAGTGCTCTAACCACTGAGCAATCAGCTAAAGCAGTAAATTTCTTAATGGCATCTTTTCTAGAGAAATGTTTTAAAATTTTTAAATGCAAATTAATAATTTGTGTTACTGAAAATGTACCCTCCAGTTAAGTTAGATGCTACTGTACATAACTAAAAGGAGTAGTCATGCATGGTGTTTTGTAAAAGATTTAATTAGGATGTTGAAAAATGTCCAGATAAATAGCCTTTTTAATTTGGCCATATTTGTGATTGATTTAATTTTTAACCTAATGATGTCTTTTCAGAGGCTTATCTCCTGCAGAAGCAGAATTTAATTACCTGAATACAGCACGTACCTTAGAACTCTATGGAGTTGAATTCCACTATGCAAGGGTAAGTGAAGAAAACTTACTTTGATATTGATGAATTAGGCTCTGTCAACATAGTAATGCCCTAACAGCATTAGGTAACAAATGTAGTAACTAGTAAGTTTTGCCACTATAGTTACACTGAAAATTGTAAGTGTAAGTATTTTCACACTCACTTAAGATTCAACACCTGATGAAAATGGTTGAAGTAGATTTTTCATGTTATTTTTCTTCAAGGAAGTGGTTTTTGTAATCATGATAACTTTTGCAGAGCATAGGAGACAATACCTTTAGAATTTTTATTTTAAAAATAAAGATTAAGTATAGGAAAAGTAGTTTCTTTTATATATTTAACTTTCATGATAAGCATTATCATAATAAAAGATGCTTTCACCACACTTACTTTACTTTCATCATTTAGTGACATTAAATATTTTTATTTTTAAAGCACAAATGAAGCATATTAATATATTTTGGCTAGTGTTGCTCAGTTGGTTGCGTAGTTGCCAGTTCAATTCCCAGTCAGGGCACATGCCTGGATTGTAGGCTCCATCCCCAGTAGGGGGCATGCAGCAGGCAGCTAATGGATGTTTCTCTCTCCCTCTCTGTCACTCTAAAAAAAATACCAATTAAAACATCTTTTTTTAAAAAAGTGGAATTATGATAACTAGCTTTTCCACAGCACTCTGTTTTTTAATTGAGTCAAACGTGGCTGCTTCCAAAAGACTGTATCTTCTGCCATAAGGATATTTGTGAGTGGCTATTCTTAATACACCTGGATTCCTTCACATATTATCAAGAGGTTATATTCCTTTAGAAGTAATTGGAGTATACCTATTATCTGTAACCAGTGAAAAGTGGAAATATATGGTAATCATCTGTTAATTTGGTGATAAGGTTTTACATTCTCTTGGGACAAATTGCTGAGTCTGATAAGAATAGCAGCCTGAAAGGGAGATGAGTTTTGTTTAGTTATTTTGAATATATTTTAATTTATAGACGTACACAGACAAACAATAGTTTGAGAACTCGAAGTTCTACTTCATGTAATGGTTTTATTGTTTAGAGCTTCACCTGGTTATGTTCTGAGAAGAGCACTAAGTCTTATATTTCACAAAGTTTATGTCAGTCTCTCCTTTAAAAAAAACAATGACCCCAGCAAGCTTGGCTCAGTGGTTGAGGGTTGACCTATGAACCAAGAGGTTACAGTTCGATTTCTGGTCAAGGCACATGCCTGGGTTTCGGGCTTGACCTTCATTGGGGGCCATACAAGAGGCAACTGGTCAATGATTCTCATCATTGATGTTTTCTTCCCTCCCTCCCTCCCCTCCTCCCTCTCTCCTTCCCTCCCTTCACCCATCCTTCCCTCTCTCCCTCTCTCTCTCCTCCCTCTCCCCTTATTACTCCCTGTAATCAATTTTTAAAAATATTTTTTAAAAAACAGAATTATTTGCTTTTCTAACATAACTATATATGATCATCCTTAATGTTTGTGACTTGGAAATCTGTTTGTGTGACACCATTTAAAATGTGTAAGTCTGTCATAGACAGCAAGAGCCCTACTCAGCTCTGGTGCTCTTGAGTTGCTCTGAGTCTATATATTATTCTAAATTCTTCCAACTAGGCTAGGGCAGTGCCCACTGTATGAACTGTTGGGAACTTAGTCCAAGTTCCTCCTTTATCTTCCATTCACTAGATGCAGTTGTGGGGTCTGAGCACCTCTGCCTAGGGCTGGACCTCCTTGGACACCAAATCTTAGAGAAGTCATGAGAGGTTGTAGGTGTATAAGAATGAGTCTTTATTGCAAAAGCCAGTGGCCACAAACCACTAGAGACAAGACAGTCCTTCATAACAGTATCTCAATCAGGCAGCCGTACATGGGCTGGTAAATACATCTTTCCCACATCATTGCACCTCTAATAGTCTCTGTACCCACAGTCATCTGAGCAGTTGCACACTGACTCATTGCCTCATATCATCGTGGTACCTAAGCTCTGCCTCAGCAGCTTCTCCTGTCTTCCCTGCCCAGCCACTGGACTCTGTAGCCTCACATAGTAACTACCTCCGAGCTTCTCTCCCATCTCCTTCTCTCCAGCACACTTCTTCACACTTCAGCAGCCTAGCTAGTCAGTAACCTGCATATTACTCCAGAGACAAAGATGGCTAGTTGCCAACAGTGATATCAATCCTTTGGGTTACAGAAGGGCACAGCATACTGGGAGATCACTGTGGCCTTGCACTGCTTATTCCTTGGGCGTTCTGATTAGGATTCTCATGTTCAGAGCGGCCTTGGCATATTGATAACAAGGCCTTTCACATTTTGAGTGCTTTGGCAGTCTGAGGACTCTGGTGTGGTTCCCACAGTCTATCTTGAACTTTTTTCTTTAAAATGTGCTCCTGCACCCTCACTCCCTATTTGGAGCTTATTGCCTTTGAACATGATTCTCTAAAATGTAACATAGTGCTCAGAATTTGTGCAACTAAATTTTGTTTTTCATTTTAATAAAGTTTAAAACCAGAGAGAATTTAATATGTGAACTAAACTATGGTTAACAAGAAAAAGACCACTACATTCAGTCATTTTAATCATAAGCTTTTTCTCTCTTTTTTTTTAGTTTATTGATTTTTAGAGATAGAGGGAGGGAGGGAGAGAAACATGAGTGTGAGAGTACAACATGGATCGGCTACCTCCTGCACACCCCCTACTGCAACCTGCAACTCGGGCATGTGCCCTTGACCGGGAATGGAACCGGCAACTTCTTGGTGCACAGGACACCAAAACTGCTGAACCACACAGGGCTTATCTGTTTTGTAAAGGTAGTTGTGACTGCTATCTGTTATCTCTGACTGCTATCAATTAAATACAAAGAGTGTTAAACTACCCTTTTTTTTCTTTTTCTTAATTAAATTTATTGGGGTGGCATTAGTTAATAAGATTATATAGTTTTCAAGTGCACATCTCTGTGATACAACAATCTGTATATTGCATTGAGTACCCAACACCCGAAGCCAAGTCATCTTTCATCCCATGTATTTGGCCCTTTCCCCTTTACTACTCCCTCTTCTCTTCCCTCTGGCAACCACCATACTGTTGTCTGGGTCTGAGTTTCAGTTTTATATCCCGCATATGAGTGAAATCCTATGGTTCTCAGCTTTTTCTAACTGACTTATTTCTCTCAGCGTAATATTCTCAAGGTTCATTCATATTGTCGCAAATAGCAGTCAGTATGTAATTTTTTTCCCTATGGTTGAGTAATACAGTATTCCATTGTACAATATATATGTACCATATCTTCCTTATCCAATTCTCTATTGAAGGACATTTTGGTATTTCCATGTCTTGGCCACCATGAGTAATGCTGCAGTGAATATAGGAAGTATATATAACTTTGCTAATAAATGTTTTCAATTTTTCGGGTAGCTAACCAGAACAGGAATTGCTCGGTGTATGTTAACTCTATTCTTTTTCTTTTTTTCTTTTTTTAAATCATTATCAGAGGATATGTTTTTATTGATATTTAGAGAGGGGAAGGGAAAGAGAGAGAGAGAAACATTGATTGGTTGCCTCCTGCATGCACCCCAATGGGAATGAACTCACCAACTTTTATGTACAGGACGACGCTCCAACCAACTGAGCCACCCAGCCATAGTGTGGTAACTGTATTCTTAATTTTTTTAGGACCCACCAGAATGTTTTCCATAGTGTTTATACCAGTTTACATTCCCACCAGCAGTGAATGAGGGTTCTTTATTCTCCACAACATTTCCACTACTTGTTATTACCTGTCTTATTAACAGTAGCCATTCTAACAGGAGTGAGGTGGTATCTCGTTGTTTTAATTTACATTTCCCTAATAGATAGTAAAGTTGAGCATCTTTTCATATGTCTGTTGCCATTTGTATGTCTTGGGAGAGATGTCTGTTCAGGTCTTCTGCCCAATTTCTTAATTGGATTGTTTGTATAGTGTTGAATTCTTTTTGTATATTAGCTCCTTCTTGAAGCTGTGGATTGCAAATATCTCCCATTCGGTTGGTTGCCTCTTTGTTTTGTTGGCGATATCTTTTGCTCTAGAAAAGCTTTGTACTTTCCTTTTTATAGTGACATGGCTGGATTTTACACATAATTAACCATGTTGTTATTTATTAATTTAAGGTAAGAATTTTTTGTTATTCAAATTATTAGATTGTAAAACTCTCTCTCAGAAAGTCTTAAATGTGGAGTACTGAATTAAAGTAACTTAAACAGAGTTATCCAGAAACATATTTTGTACAGACAAAAAAAAAAGCCGGGAAAGATTTCTGTTGTGTGTGGATATAAAAGCTTAAGAAGAAAATGTGCAAATGTTCAGTAAACATGAAGAGAAATTTTGTAGCATCAGGAACAAAAAAGAAGAGGGAAGAGGATACATAAATAGAATACTTGCTTTAATTGAATATCGTAAGTAACAGTGTGTCTTAGTGCATTCATAGTGGTGGCTCTGTTATGTACCTTGCAGTGTTGACACTAAGGATTACTTAGTGAACAAAATATCAATTAGCCCTGCCCTCATGGAACTCACAGTATAGTGAGGGAGAAAGAAATGGAACGTGTATTAACCGTTAAATATGTGGGACATGAAGGAGAAAGTACAGTATGCTGTGAGGTCTTATGGCCAGAATATCTATCTAATCCAACCCGGGAGCAGAGGTAGGGGATCCTTCTTAGAAGAAATAATTTACTGAAGCCAGAAGAATGAATAAGAATAGCAAAGAGAGTGGTTTTCACTGTAGAGCTGTCAGCATGAATGAAGACGAAATAACTGGAGAACATGAAATATTTCACACAATGAAAACTGTTAGTATGTCTAGAAGATTAAATGAATAAGGGAAGATGATATAAAACTAAAGAATGAATGATAACTTTAGGATAAAAAGGAAAATAAAAATTATTTGAGATGAAGAGGGGGATATATTGGTTTACTGTTAAATATATTCTAAATAGTTGGTTTTTTTCTCAGTTGTGGGGTGTTCAGTTGTATGATTTTTAACACGTGTAGATTCATGTAACTACTACTGCAATCAGAATACAGAGTAGTTCCATAACCCAAAAAAAGTCTCACACTGTTCCTTTGTAGTCCAGCCTTCTTTTTACACCTCTTTTCGGACTCGTATTTTTGTCTATATTTAGACTCTAGTTTTGTCTTTTCCAAAATGTCTGGTAAATGGTATTCTGTATATTACCTTTTGAGACTGGCTTCTTTTATTTTCAGTAATGAATTTGAGATTTTATAAGTAATTGTATGTATTATCGATAGTAGTTCATTATTTTTATTGTTGAATATTATTCCAGTGTCTAGATATACTGTGGTTTGTTTATACAGTCACCCACTGAAGAACATCTGGATTGTTTCCAGCATTTAAAAAAAATTATTAATAGACCTACTGCAAGCACTTATTTACAAGTTTTTGTATGAATTTAAGTTTTTATTTCTGTAGGGTAAAAACCACAGAGTGGGATTGTCAGGTCATATGGTACATGCATATTTAGCTTTATGTGAAATTGCCCATCTGTTTTCTAGAATGATTGCACCACTTTGTATCCCCATCAGCAGTATTTGTAGGTTCTAGTTGTTTCACATCCTTTTTAGCATGTCGTACTGCTTGTTTTGTTTAAGATTTTATGATAGGTGTATTTTATCTCATCATGGTTCTATTTTGCATTTCCCTGATGACTAATGATATTGCACATCCTATTTCCTGTGATAAATGTCTCTTCTGCTGTTGTCCATTGTCTAATTTGGTTGTTTCTTTTCTTGCTTTTGTGTTTTGAGAGCTCTCTATGTATTCTACATATAAGTTTTTTGATGGATATATATGATTTGCAGATGTTTTCTCTCTTTGGTTTGCTCTTTTATTCTCTTGACAATGTATTTCAAATGTAAGTGATGGATTCTAATGAACAAAATAAACTGATGAACAAAATAGTTCTAGAGATATAGAAGCATGGAGCAGACTGACAGATCTCAAAGGGAAGGGAGGTGGGCTGGGAAGGTTAGGGGAGGAGAGATGAACCTGGGAAGTTAATGTATATATGCATATCCCATGGACACAGACAATAGTGTAGTGAAGGTCAGGGAGGGGCGGGTGTGAGGGGAAGGGGTCAAAGGGGAAAAACAAAAGAGGACACACTGTAATACTTTCAACAATAAATATATATTTTTTTAAATTCTCTAAATATTTGGAAATTAAGAAATATACTTCTAAATAAACCATGGGTACAAACACTGTCATTATTTCTACCCAACACTATGTGCTTTCTCTCAGTCAGTAATCTAGAAAGAATAAGTTACTCCTAAGTTGGTGGTTAGGCTTGTTTGATGATGTAATGAGTAGCAAAGTAATCTTGAAAATAAAAAATAACTTGAATATATTAATATCAAATAACATGTGTTTTAAAATTTTGTAAAGAATTTCTGACCTTTTAAAATGGAAAAAGCACTGCCAGGAGTAAATGCTGGTCTTGGCTAGGTAGATCAGTTGGTTAGAGTGTTGTCCCCAAGCCAAGGTTGCAGGTTCGATTCCCAGTGAAAGCACATACAGGAATAAAACAATGCATAAATAAGTGGAACAAATAATTATTTATCTTTCTTTCTCTCTCAAATCCTACATAATGAAAGGATAATATGCAAATTGATCCTAATGGCAGAACGACTGGGAAAGATGGGTCACTATGACGTGCACTGACCACCAGGGGGCAGATGCTCAATGCAGGAGCTGCCCCGTGATGGTCAGTGTGCTCCCTCAGAGGGAGTGTCACCCTCAACTGCCTTCCTTTGCTGGCCTGATCACCCCCAATTGTCCTCCCCTGCAGACCCGAAAGCCCATAAGTGCCCTCCCCTGCTGGCCATCTTGTGGCTGCCATCTTGTGTGTTGGAGTGATGGTCAATTTCCATATTACCTCTTTATTATATAGGATATTTAAAGTCATGAGATGAGAGCATTGCAGGAACATGCCTGGTAGATACTGAATGGAAGAGGTCCTTGGAGGTGAACACTTAGCAGTTCAGAGGTTAGAAAGATGAGGAAGAACACCAGGAAGAAGTAGCATCCTGTCTAATAAAGAGGGAATATACTAATTGACTGCCACCCCTCAAAGATGGCAGCACCCACAGGCACAAGATGGTGGTGCCCAGTCCCCTGGGCCCCGCCGGGGTGGCAGGCACGCAGCAAGGTCAGGCCCACCCCCAGGTGGGTCCAGTTGCTCTGCGTGACTGCCTCTGGCCATCTGAGGCTTGCCTGCACCCAGGGTGCCAGAAGTCTCAGATGCCTGCTGCCCAGCTGCCCAGGTCGCCTGAGGCTCAGGTAACCATGGCTGGCTGAGGCTTGCGCTACTGGCAGTGGCAGCAGCAGAGATGTGATAGGGGCATCACCTTCCCCTGATTGCCAGATTACTTCCCGCCTCTGAGGGCTAGCAGACTGTGAGAAAGGGCAGGCCAAGCTGAGGGACTTCCCCCCTCCAGTGCATGAATTTTCATGCACCGGGCCTCTAGTTTTATATAGAAAGAAAGCCTTTCTGTCAAAGACGAATGTGTCTTTGAAACCAAGTGATAACTGTGTTAGAGGAGTCCTGGTTAGAAATGTACACAGGCTCTTGGTGGCCTTATAACAGCAGTTTGGGAAGTAGAGTGATGACCAGAGATTGATTAGGGAGTATTTAAGGAAGGTTGTGAGAGATTTTGCTCTCCAGGATACAGATAATAGTAACAGGAAACACCTATTTGGCATTTACAAGAAATTATGTTTATTAATCTCTTTTAATATTATACTTAAAACAGCTCTGTGAGGTAAGAGAAGAACCAGTTTATACGTTCTTTCAAAACCTTGTTTTTAACCTGCATGTATTTGAACACTTCATGAGACAATGGTTAGAATAATTTAAAAAATTAAAAATATAATCCCTTGAGGAGATTAAAAATGGTGGGAAAGTATCATAAGTGGATGCTGCATGGACATGCTCTCAGGAACAAACTGTAGTTACAACTGAAATATAGAAAACCTTCCTGAATAATCAACAGAAGACTTGTAGGAGAGAACCCTGATACCTGAGGACCAAGAGTGGAGACTGCATAGAGGCTGTGAGATGGGGCTGAAGCCCGAGAGGGCTGGCTGGGCGCCCACAGAGAGCAACTGAGTTCCGGAGAGGTGTCTCAGCTGTGTGGGTTGCCACTGAGAACTCTGGGATCGAATTCCCGAGGTGGGCACCCCAGCAGAGAGCACCACAGCTGAGAAGGGTAACCACTGGCTGTGGAAAGCAGCAGGTTTGCTGTCTGCCAGGGAGAGACAGCTGGAAATTCAGGCACCCTCTTAAAGGGCCAATGCACAAAATTCCCTGTGAAGCCACCCACCTTACGCTCCCAAAGAGGGAGGGCAGAGTGGGTTGGAGCTCTCTGAGCAGAATCCAGGATTCGAGATGGGGTTAATGTTTGAAGGCAGACACTGCCAGTTTCCTGTGGTGAATCATTGCCTCACACAGGGAAAGGACAGTCTTTCCCACACACATTTGCTTTGCCTGACCCCGAAATTGGAAAACACCTTGCCTTGGGGCCACTTAAGAAACTAAAAACTATCTTGACTCTATTGAATGCTCTTGCCTATTAAATTTTAGAGGATATTTAACATCTTCTTTTTCAATATCCTGTAGTTTTCTGAGTACAGGTCTTCTCCCTCCTTAGGTAAGTTTATTCTTAGGTATCTTAATTTTTTTGTTGCAATGGTAAATGGGGTTGTGTTTTTAATTTATTATTATTGGTGTAAAAGAAGCCAAAGATGTTTGGGTGTTAAATTTGTATCTATCACAATGACAAATTCATTTATTAAATCTGGTAATGTTTTGATGAAGTTTTTAGGGTTTTCTATGTACAAGTATCATGTCACCTGCAAGTAATGACAGTTTTACTTATTCTTTTCCAATTTAGATATCTTTTATTAGTATTTCTGCTTCTTGGCTGGTCACTATGGCTTACACTTCCAGTACAATGTCAAACAGGAGTGGTGAGAGTGGGCATCACTGTCTTGTTCCTGTTTTTAAGGGAAATGGTTTTAGTTTTTCCCCATTGAGTATTTTGTTGGCTATAGGTTTGTCATATAAGGTTTTATTATGTTGAGGTATTGTTTCTTTAGTCCCACTTTACTGAGAGTTTTTGTCAAAAAATGGTGTTGGATTGTGTCATATGCTTTTTCTGTATCAACTGTGGTTTTTGTCTTTGAATTTGTTTATATGATATATCCCTTTTATTGATTTGCAGATATTGTTCTAGTCTTGCTTCCCCAGAATAAATCTCTCTTGGTCGTGGTGTATAATCTTTTTAATGTATTGCTGGATGTGATTTGGTAAAATTTTGTTGAGGATTTTAGCATCTATGTTCATCAGGAATATTGGCCTGTAATTCTCTTTGTTTTTACTGACTTTATCTGGTTTGGGGATTAGGGTAATGCTGGTTTCATAGGAAGAGCTTAGAAGTGGGCCTTCCTCTTGAATTTTTTGGAATAGTCTGAGGAGGATTGGTGTTCTTCTGTGAATATTTGGTAAAAATCCCGCCGTGAAGCCATCTGATCCATGGCTTTTGTTTGCTGGAAGTATTTTGATTACTGTTTCAATTTCATTGGTTGTTATCTGTCTATTCTGGTTTTCTAATTCTTCCTGATTGAGTTATGGAAGATTGTATTTTTCTAGGCATATGTCCATTTCATCTAGGTTGTCCAGTTCGTTGGAGTAGAGTTGTTCGAAGTATTTTTTTTACAATCCTTTGTATTTCTGTGGGGTCAGTTATTACTTCACATATTTCTAATTTTGTTTGAGTCCTTTCTTTGTTTCTTGGTGAGCCTGGCTAAGAGTTCATCAATCTTGTTTATCCTTTCAAAGAACCAGCTTTTGGTTTTATTGATTTTTTTTGTCAAGGGAGGGGGTCCTCTATGTCATTTATTTCTGCTCTGGTGTTTATTATTTCCTCCCTTCTACTTTGGGCTTTTCTTGTTATTGTTTTTCTAGTTGTTCAAGTTGTAGAGTTAGATACCTTTTTACTAGTTTTTCTGTGGGGTGTTTTTTTTTTTTTGAAGTAGGCCTGTAGAGATATGAACTTCCCTTTTAGTACTGCTTTCATTATGTCCCCATAGATTTTGGATTGCTGTGTTTTCATTATCATTTGTTTCCAGAATGTTTTTTATTTCTTCTTTGATCTCTTTAGTAACTCGTTCATTTTTTAATTGCATGCTATTTACCCTCTAGGTATTTGATACTTTTTAATTGTTTTTATTGTAGTTGATTTCTAATTTTATGCCATTGTGATCTGAGAAAATGCTTATGACAACTTCAGTGTGTTTTTTTTTTTAATTTGTAGAGACTTAGCCTGTGCCTTAATATGTGGTCTATCTTTGAAAATGTTCATGTACACTTGAGAAGAATGTATATTCCATAGCTTTGGGGTGAAATGTTCTGAAGATGTCAATTAAGTCCATCTGATCTAGTGAGTCATTTAGGCTTGCTGTTTCTTTGCTGATTTTTTTTTTTTAGAAGTTTTATCCAGTGATGTCAGTTGGGTATTAATGTCCCCTACTATGATTATATTGCTGTTTATCTCTGCCTTGATATCTTCCAGAAGTAGTTTTTTTTTTTTTTTTAATGAATTTGAGTGCATATAGGTTTACCAGAGTTATATTCTCATGTTGATTTGCTCCCTTTAGTATTACGAAGTAGCCTTCCTTATCTCTTGTTATGGCTTTCACTTGAGATCTAATTTTTCAGATATAAGTATAGCTACTCCAGCTTTTTTTCCCCCCCCATTTGCATGGGAAAAAATTTTCCATCCTTTCATTCTCTATCCTGTGTGTATCTTTTGTTCTGAGGTGGGTCTCTTACAGACAGCATATAGTTATGTTATGTTTTTGTATCCATTGAGCTACCCTATGCCTAGAGGCCCAATGCACGAAGATTCATATAAGAATGGGCCTTCCTTCCCCTGGCTGCCAGCACTGCCGTAGCTCTGGCCAGAGCCGCCTTTCCACCTTCCCACACTGCCCAGAGGCCCAGAGCAGCTGGGGTGGTGTGGAATGCCTGCATTGACACCATGGGGACGACACTAGCAGTCCAGCATCTGTGTATGCAAATTACCTGCCATCTTTGTTGGGTTAATTTGCATACTCACTTCTGATTGGCTGGTGAGTGTCTCAAAGGTATGGTCAATTTGCATCGTACTCTTTTATTAGTGTAGATAGGTACTTATTTATTGCCAAATTGATTCAGTTTAATTCTGTATGCCTAAGTTTCTCTCTCTTGTTTCTTCTCTATACAGCATTCCCTTTAGCGTTTGTAATGCTGGCTTGGTGGTGATGTATTCCTTTAGCCTTTTTTTTTTTTTTTTTTTTTTTTTTTTTTTTTTTTTTTTTTTTTTTTTTTTTTTTTTTTTTTTTTTTTTTTGTCTAGATGCTTTTTATTTGGCAATTTTGAATGATAGCCCTGATGGATATAGTAATCTTGGTTTTAGATTCTTTCTTTATATTACCTTGAATACTTCATGTGCTTTCCTTCTGGCCTGTAGAGTTTCAGATGAGAAATCAGGTGTCAGCCTTATGGGAGCTCCATTGTAGATAATAGTTTGCTTTTCTCTTGTGGCCTTTAAGATTCTCTCTTTGACTTTAATTTTTGGCATTTTAATTATGCTGTGTCTGGGCATGGGCCTATTTGGGTTCTTGTTTGGGGTTCTCTGTGCCTCCTGAACTTGTGTGACTTTTTCTTTACCAGGTTAGGGAAGTTTTCTATCCCTTCTCCCCTTCTGCCTCTTCTGGGACGCCTGCTCTTCGAATATTGTTAACATTTCATCATGTCCCCTACAGCTCCCTTAAGTTGTTCTCCTGTTTTTTAAATTTTTTTTCTTTTTGATTCTTTGAATGAGTGATTTTCAACCTCATCTTTTAATTCACTGATTCGATTCTCAGCTTCCCCTAATCTGCTATTTATTTCTTCCAGTGTCTTCTTTATGTGTTCTATGTCATTCTTTGTTTTCTTAGTTACTATATGTTTTCTCATGCTGTTGAGCATCTTTACCATCCTTACTCTGAACTCTTTATCTGATAAATTTCTGATCTCCATTTTATTTATCTCTTCTTCTGGAGAATTCTCTTGTTCTTTCGTTTGTAGATTGTTTCCTATCTTTGGCTTTCTGTTTGGGTTTGTGACTGTGTATTAGATCTGCTCCACCTCTCAATCTCTAATGCAGGAAAGGGTCAAATGCTGTTTCTGACTGATCAGGCAAAGACTAAAAACCTCTATACACCGTATCTGTTTACAGACTTACATGATTCTGTCTTAAATTGTCCTCAATCAAGCATTCATATGTGTGGCAAGAGTTTTTTCAACAGGGTTCAGTAGTTGCTTCTGCCTGGAGGCTAATTGTTATTCTAAGTCTCTCTTTTTAAAAAAAAGATATATTTATTTTATTTTATTATTTTTATTTATTTTTTTTACAGAGAGGAAGGGAGAAGGATAGAGAGCTAGAAACATCGATGAGAGAGAAACATCGATAAGCTGCCTCCTGTGCACACACACCCCCCCCCACACACACACACACACACACACACACTAGGGATGTGCCCACAGCCAAGGCATGTGTCCCTGACCGGAATCAAACCTGGGACCCTTCAGTCCGCAGGCTGACGCTCTATCCACTGAGCCAAACTAGTTTCAGCTATTCTCAGTCTCTTAATTGGGCCTCAGCAATTGTGCACTGTGGGGCAAAGTGTTTTCCAATGGAGGGATTAGCTGTCTTCCCCCACAGGCAAGGTCGCCTGTATGCCTAATGCCTGCGGAATATGACCTTGCAGTGTAAGGGAATGACTCAGCACAAGAAACCAGGGTGTCTACCTTCTGAGCTCTGAATCCTAAGCCCCGGATCCTGGCTTCTGTTCTCACAGCTCCAGTCCACTCTGCCCTCCCTCTGCAAGAGCACAAGGTAGGTGACTCCACAGGGAATTTTGTTCTTTGGCCCTTTAAGAGGGTGTCTGAATTTCCAGCTGTCTCTCCCTGGCAAACAACAACCCTGCTGCTTTTCATAGCAAAATGTTATGTGACTACCCTTCTCAGTTGTGGTGCTCTTTTCTGGGGGGCCCAGCTCTGGAATTAGACCCTAGAGTTCTCATTGGCAACGCCCACAGCTGAGATATCTCTCTGGAACTCAGTTGCTGTCTGTGGGCATCTCGCCAGCCCTTTCACTCCTCTGCCACTCCTACCAGTTTCTTTGCAGTCTCCCCTTTTGGTCCTCAGGCATAGGGTTCTCTCCAGCGAGTCTTCCATTGATTATTAAGGAAGTTTTTCTATAATTTAGTTGTAATTTCAGTTTGTTCCTGGGAGCATATCTGTGCAGCATCCACTTTATCCACTGGCATTTTTAATCTCTGTACTTTATCTTTTAAATTTGCTTCTATATCCACCACTACATAGAACTTGCTCTTGTGTGTGTAGTTTGAGCTGTGGTTTTCTGTAATCTGATTGTATCTTTTTTATGTCTTTACAGTTCAGGTGCATTGATTATATACCTTGAAATGTTACGTATTGTTTTCAAGTTTTACAGATTCTTTTTCTTTTTTAATTTCTTTATTGATTAAGGTATTACATATGTGTCCTTATTCTCCCATTACCCCCCAAGCTTCCATTCATGACCCCACCCCCCTTGTTGTCTGTGTCCATTAATTAAGCTTGTATGCATGCATACAAGTCCTTTGGTTGATCTCTCCCCCTTTACTCCCACTGTTCCCTACCTTCCCTGAGGTTTGATGTTCTGATTGATGTTTCTCTGTCTCTGGATCTATTTTTGTTCATCAGTTTATGTTGTTCATTATATTCCACAAATGAGTAAGATCGTGTGATTTTTATCTTTCTCTGTCTGACGTTTTTCACTTAGCATAATGTCCTCCATCTCCATCCATGTTGTTGCAAATGGTAAGAACTCTTTTTTTACCGCAGTGTAGTATTCCATTGTGTAGATGTACCACAGTTTTCTAATCCACTCATCTGCTGATGGGCACTTAGGCTGTTTCCAAATCTTAGCTATGGCAAATTGTGCTGCTATGAAATAGGGGTCCATTCTTTCCATATATCTTTTCTGATGTTTTTTGATGGGGAGCTGAAAAAGTAATAGGAGCACATATTAAGTCTGTCATCTATTAGGCTAAGTCTGCCATTTTAGTTCTGATTTCTAATTGATGTCCTTTAAAAATGATTTAAGATTCTGATAATAATATACAGGTTTTGGTTAATGGTAAACAAAATGAGCAGCCAGACAAATTAGCATACACTGTTGTGTTTGACCTTGTTATGTATTATTCTACCCAATGGGTTAATTTAATAAGGTTTTACGTAATTAGAAATTATTATAACAATTTAAATATTTTTTCTTAGGGAGACAATTATAAAATCTTATATTTTCAACAATTTTTTTAGCAGATCAATAGTAGGTGGTAAAAGCATTATTGCTATATCAGTTTACCTATGGAAAGTTTCAAGTCAAAAATCAAAACTATTTCAGGGTTGATTAGCATCTGAAAAACAGTATTTTAATTCTATTCATTTTCCTCATAATGTAGGTTAGCTATTCAAGTTCGATCAGTTAGCATGAAAATTCTTACTCAATTCTCAAAGCACAATTCAGATTTTCTTCTTTAGAGTCTTCCAAACTCTCAAACAATTGTTCCTCACTCTATAATTTCAGGATGTATTTTATTGTATTATACTAATTATAGGAATTTTCTTATTTTGAAAATACTGTTTTATTGCAGGTTACCCTTCACCAAACTCTGAAGTCCATTTTTCTTATTCACTTTTTATAATATAATCAGAGCATTATATTTGCACAGTGATTGGAATATAAGAATTTTAGGAATGGAAGGATGGATACTAACTCATCATTCTAATTTTCTGTCCCAAATAAAGTATAAACTATGGAAAGTCCTGAGATCATAATGACTTTTAATAATGCAACGTTTAAGTTTGATTTGAAATATGTCATTTATTTTTATGAGGTAACAATTACCATATGGATTTGTAACTATGCAATTACTAGAGGCCTGGTGCCCGACATTTGTGCACTCTGCCCGGCCTGCACCCTCTTGCAGTCTAGGACCCCTGAGGCTTGTCCGACTGCTGGAGGCAGGAGAGGCTCCCACCTCCACCACGCTCTCCAGCCAGGAGCTGGGTTGGCTGCTCCTTAGCACTGCCTTGAGGGTAGGAGAGGCTTCTGCCACTGCCACTGCACTTTCCAGCTGTGAGCCCGGCTTCTGGCAGAGCAGTGCTCCCCCTGTAGTAGCGCAGTGACCAGAGGACAGCTCCTGCTTTGAGCTTCTGCCCTCTGGTGGTCAGTGCATATCATAGCGACCTGTCGTTCTGTCATTTGGTCTATTTGTATATTAGGGTTTTATTATATAGGATGTGGTGCCTTTGAAAATTTCTCATTGTATAAAAAATAAAACTAATCCTGTTTTTAAAATACATTTTTAACAGATAAAGCCCAGTATTTTAGACTTGTCATTTTCTTTTTTGAAGGATCAAAGTAACAATGAAATTATGATTGGAGTGATGTCAGGAGGAATTCTCATTTATAAGAACAGGGTACGAATGAATATCTTTCCATGGTAAGGACTTCCATGAATACTTTTGCTTTTTTATATTACTAATATAATAATTCATATTAAAGAAAATGACGAAGTGTATTAATGTTGGCATGCAAATTTATTTTACTTGGAATCTACCAGAAGACACCAAAATAATTGTGTTAATTTATTTCAAAAATTGCTTAGCTTCTCGGAAATATTACTTTATGAATTTTTCTCTTAGGGAATCTCTAAATTTGTACTGTAATATGATAGCTAGCATCATGTGTACTCTGTCCTGCACCATCCCCATTGCTTTAAATACAGTAAGTATTTCATTTAAATGCATTCATTGAGATAGATTATTATTTGGAACACAGGCATACTAAGACTTATATTACAGTGTCTTAAATTGGTGCTAAGAAAGTATGGTGGCTGCATGGGGTATAAAACCTATGTTTTTATTTTTGCTTTTTGTCTCATTTCTACTGTCCTTCGTATATTACCTTTGTCCTCACTGTCTAGGATGACTCACCCACCATCACTTCTATATCCCAGAATGAAGAAAAAGGAAAAGTAGCATCTGCCAGTTCCCTTTAATGGAATGACACGAAAATCTTAACAGTCACATTTATCTTATCTCATATAAGTAACTCAAGTTTTTAAAAAATAAACACAATGGTTTTCTTTAGGGGAAGAAATAAATACAAAAGAACTATATTGTATTAATCTGTTTTGTTGTTTTTTATAGCTCTTAAAATATTTGGTCCTGATTTTTCAATATCTATGATTTTCATTTTTTTTTTTTATAATATTCACTCTTAATGAAATAGGGTAACTGACAGGAATAATTATTTTATAAAATTGCCACAACTTTGTTTTTTTTAAAGAAAGATAAATTTTTGTTAGGACATAAGAACATAAACCATGAAAAAAAATTAATGAAATGAACATCAAAATTAAATACTTCTGCTTTCCAAAGATACTCTAAAGACACAGTTGTTTAAAAAAGACATATTTTTAAAAAACAAAGAATTTACCAAGAATATATGAAGAACTTACAGCTCAGTAATAAGAAGACAAACTAATTTAAAAAATAAGAAAAATACTTGAATAAACAATTCAACCAAAGATACACAAATGGCCAACATGAAAAGATGCTCAGTCATCAAAGGAATACTGTTCAGAAATAAAAAGAAATGAACTAGATACATTATGCTATGTGGATGACCCTACCCTCAAAACATTATGCTGATTGTTAGAAGTCCATACATATACTTTGTTCCTATTTATATGAAATTCATAAATTACTAGTTAGAGCAGAGCAATGGTTGTAAGGAACTGAACATGGGAAGAGGCAATTGACTGCAAAGGGGCACCAGGCGACATTTTGAAGTGATGGAAATGTTAAACGGTGAATTGGGTGGATGGAAGTTACACAGCCAAATACATTTGTCAAAATTCATTGAATTGTTCGCCTATGATCATTATATTTCATTGTATGTATAAATTACACCTCTGAATAGCTCATAAAAACACTAAAGATCACTTAGTGTTTCTTGTTACATCTTCTCAGTGCTTCCTATGCAATTCAAACTGTGGTATGTTCAAAGGAGAATATAAAACAGTTCAATACGTGGTCCTTATAAGTGAACACAAAAATTCATTATAAAACAGTAAGAAAGTGTATTGGTAGATGTATATCTTTATGATTTTACTAAAGACAATTTTTAAAAATACATTCTTACATTTTATATAAATGTCAAAATCAGAAATAAATTATTTTCCGTTCATATGCATTAAAAGAATATGATAACCTAAATTTTCCTGTATTGTCAAAATTCTATAATACACAATTCCTTTATTATTAATAAGGATTCTAAAAGAGTTTTTGGCAAATTGCTTCAAAAACACAAAAGATACAATTTCTCTAGAGAAAACTTTAATGGCTCAGTGATAGTTGAAATGGTTTTATAAAGGATAAATAAAAATTTCCTAAATGAAATTAAAATGAAATGTGCAAGAGGCACATGTGTTTAGAGGGTTCAATCAGGGAATTCATGGTAGATGTACCAAGCATGTGGGAAGACCTACTAGTAAGAAAGAACTTGGCAACTTGAGGAAATATTGGGCTTTTTGGTTTGGTTTTTCCTTCAGTTTTCTTCATTGTGTATAGAAGCAAGGAAACAAGAATTTAGGAAAATAATGCTTAAGAGAAATTAGATTTAGATTTTGAAGGCTCTTATGTATTCTATATGCTCAGGAGTTGGTATTTTATTGGTAAGTATACCTACAGCTTAATATTGAGAGAGAACTCATATTTTCCAAGTCTTTCTCATATAATTTAGGCAAGTATATGCACCTTTAAGATATTGACTGGAAAACCTTATATAGTGTTCATTTTAAACATTGTGAAGAATTAATCTATGTAGATGGGATTTAAATGTATTAAAGCTATTAAATTTTCATTGTCATGGAACATAAGAATGTCTTGTGATTCTAACTACTCATAACAATACATACTATAACAAATATATTTATAAATACTTCACCAATAGCCATGATTTAAGATCCAGTATGAAACCAAAATTCAAATGGTAGAAAATTTCTACATGAATGAAGAATTTAGAGCAAAGTTGGAAGTTTTAGAATTGATTAAATATTGAGACAGAAAAAAAAATCACTCATGGATCTTAATGCATTTTATCTGTAGCTTAAAATCCTGTAAGTTGGGGGTTATTAGCATTGTTTTTACAGATAAGGATTGAAAAATGGCAGAGAACTTGGCTGGTCTAAGGTTAAACAACTTGTAAGTATAAAGTAGAATTTTTAACCCAGGTCTTTCAGATTCTGAAACACACGCTTCTCCCTTACCACTTCTCTTAAAATTAGAACTACATGTAGAAAAAGTAGTGTGCCACATACTAAATATGCTTCTTCGTATCTTTTCATGTATGATTATTCCTGAGTTATTTAGTTCAAGTTCATACTTTTAAAGTGTTGAATAGTGAATTGGGATTATTTTTAGAGAAAATAATCTGTAAGTTAGACTTCATTAAAATCAATGCTAATAAAAGACAACACTATTAAGCCTGGCTGGTGTGGCTCAGTGGTTGAGTGTCAACCCATGAACCAGGATATCATGGTTTGATTCCAGTCAGGGCATATGCCCAGGTGGTGGGTTCAATCCCCAGCATGGAGCATGCAGGAGTCAGCTAATCAATGATTCTCTCTCATTATTGATGTTTCTATATTTTCTCTTTCCTCTTGGAAATCAATTAAAATATTTCTTTTTTTAAAAAGAAATACATATTTTAAAAAAACAAAACAAAACATTCACCATTAAGAAAATAAAATGGGGAAGAGAAAGTTCTGGTTCCAAGTCCAGCAGGTAAAGAATTTAGAAGTCATCACTACTATCCTTACAAGAAAAAAACAACAAAAAATAAGGAAAAATGAAAATCAACTATTGTTTTTAGATCCTTCAGAGAATTAAGTATTCAAGGCACACTGCAGCTCTCAAAACTGAAGAGACAGATGAATATAAAGAATGACAGTTTACTAGGACTAAGAAATCACTCTGTAGCCAGCAACTGGTAGGAAATAATTAAAGGGTAATTGACTGCTTTAGATGGAGCAAAGATAGCTTGAGAGATGAAAACTCGTGACATCTCAGCCTTAGGAAGGCCTTCCCCCTGCCCCCTGACATGTTTTCATAAGTTTTACCATCAGTTGCTCACCAGGTTCTCAGTGTGAACATTGGAGAAAAATTTCATGTTCTGGAGGATTGAGGGTTGATGGTGCTGGTGAACCGGAGGTAACTATTTAAAATGTGCCCAGAGCTTTCTTTTTTCTTTAAGGAAGGTCTGCCCTCAAGGAAATAGTTTAACCAATACTTAACCATCATAGGTTTTTATCAATAAGAGCCTAGTCAGCCGAAACCGGTTTGGCTCAGTGGGTCTGCAGACTCAAGGGTCCCAGGTTCGATTCCAGTCAAGGGCATGTACATTGGTAGCTGGCGCGTCCCCGTTGTGGGGGGTGCAGGAGGCAGCTGGTCGATGTATCTCTCTCATCGATGTTTCTGGCTCTCTGTCCCTCTCCCTTCCTCGCTGTGAAAAATCAATAAAATATACTTTTAAAAAAATAAGAGCCTATTCAAAGTGGGGGAAGGGAAATCACAACATCCGGCTCCCTCCATAGTTCTTGTGTCACCTGAGTGTAAGGTTTGAGGAGCAGGAAAAGGGAGTAGGAGACCAAGACATGTTAAAGGGAAAGTTTATTCTGCTGTAAGGATCAAGATTCATTATCGGAGGAGATAGAGAAACCAGGATTAGAGGAGGGGGAGGAAGAGGACCCAGCCAAATTGCCTCCTGCAGACTGGAAGAGACAGTAACACCTGCAAGGGCGAAGATTCCTTTTGAGGGGGAGGAACAGGAAGGGGTGGGTCCCAGGGCACTCGGCACGTGCTGATTGGTGGTTCAATGTCTTGGGATCATAACTCTGCCCACCAGTTGGGGAGAGGGAGGATCTATCACTAAGAACTAGGTGAGCTGTAAAGCAATGAAACTGATGAACCAAGAGACAGATATAGAGAAAGTAAAGCAACAGGCAGACTGTCAAATAACAGTGGGGAGGGGAGGAAGATCTGGAGGAGATAATAGATCAACCGAAGGACTTGTATACATGCATATAAGTACAACCAATGGACACAAAACTGGGGAGGAAGGAGATGTGTGGGAGGGAGGGGGGCAAAAAAAAATTAATAAAATATGTAAAAATAAATAAATTTTTAAAAAAAAGAAAGTCAAGGGTCACAAACCACTAAAACACTGAGACCTAATAGGATTAAATAATTATTCCTCCAACCCACATCTTACTACATTAACATGGTTCCTATATAATATAATTACAATTTAAATAACTGCAAGACTCAATCTACATAAGAAGTAGTCTGTCAGGAAACCCAGGGACAACGGGGAGACAAAAACAAAGGTAGAATAGGAAGTAGCCTCAAACACCAACCTCACAAACTGATCCTTTGAGGAAGCTACAGTTTGATAGCCTTCGTTTCTAAATGAATTTGTGCCCCGGGGCATTATTGAAAACAGTAGAGTAGTGTGGGTAAGGGAGTGTTAAAGTTAGGAGTGCTTATTGAAAGACTGGAATGACTGGTATCACTCTCATTTTAGGTTCCTGTGGGCATATTCAAAGCTGGGTCCTCCTGAAAAGCAACAGGAAAAGTAACACTGAGGGTTGACTGCTGGAGATAGAGTTCATAAAAGTAGTCCACCAGCGCTGGCCAGTGTGATTCAGTGATAACAGTGTCATACTTTAATAGTTCACATTCTGAGCATAAAAATTATAGTAATTTTTTTTAAAATGTATTTTCATTGATTTCAGAGAGGGGGAGGGAGAGAGAAAAACATCACTAATGAGAGAGAATCATTGATTGGCTGCCTCCTGCACACACCCCACTGAGGGTCTAACCCAGAATCCGGGCATGTTCCTTACCTGGGAATGGAACCTTGACCTCCTGGTTCATAGGTCGACGCTCGACAACTGAGCCACACCAGCCAGATGATGAAATACATTTTAATAAACACTGCCTTTATAAGTATTCAAAGTGTATGTACATTTTTGTATATACAAAAGGATACCCTGATTAAGGTATCTATGGAAAATCTGTTAATGTTATGCTAAATAGTGGAAGTGTCAATGCTTTTCATGTAAGTAAAATCAGGAAAAAATATGCTTACTCTCTCTAATTCAGCTTTGTTATTTAAGTCCTATCAAGCATATTAAGGCAAGAATCCTATTTAATAAAGAGGGGATATGCTAATTGACCACCACTCCATCACAAAGATGGCTGCACCCACAGTTGAGGCCAAGTTCCCATAAGGAGTCTTAACAGGCAATCAGCAGGGACCTAAGGCTATGCCTTCCCCTGCCCCCCGTGGGGCTCGACAGGGGACCTCAGGCTGCATCCCACACCCGGCAGAGCTTGACAGGGGACTTGAGGCCACGACACCTGCCCCAGCACCAGGCCGAGGGACCTGAGGCCGTGCCCCCCACCCAGCGTGGCTTGACGGGACCTCAAGGTGCACCCCCAATGCTGGGTCTGGAGAACCAGACCAGGGGACCTGAGGCTTCACCCCCCTGCCTTGAGCATCCCTATAAGAGCATCTAGATTTTTTTTTCCATTGCTATATCTAAGAGTTTTATAATTTTGCATCTTATGTCTAAGTCTCTGATCCATTTTGAGTTAATTTTTGTGAAGATTATAAGGTCTTTGTCTAAATTTACTTTGTTTCTGCATGTGGATGTCCAGTTGTTCCAGATTCATTTGCTTCATTGTATTGCCTTTGCCCTCTCTCAAAGATTATTTGACTTTATTTATGGAGGTCTGTTTCTGAGTTCTGTATTCTATAACATTGATCTGTTTTGTCTATTCTTTCACAAATACTATTGTATACTATTTTGATTACTATAGCTTTATAGTAAGATTTTAACTCAGGTAGCATCACTCCTCCAACTTAGTTGTTTTTCTATACTGTTGTCAGCAAACTGAGGCTTGTGAGCCATGTGGCTCTTTGGCCCCTTGAGTGTGGCTCTTCCACAAAATACCACGGCCTGGGCGAGTCTATTTTGAAGAAGTGGCATTAGAAGAAGTTTAAGTTTAAAAAATTTGGCTCTCAAAATTTCAGTCATTGTACTGTTGATATTTGGTTCTGTTGACTAATGAATTTGCTGACCACTGCTTTAATACATGTTGGCTATTCCGGATTTATCGCCTCTCCATATAAACTTTAGAATCAATTTGTCAGTATTCACAAATAACTTCATGGGATTTTTATTGGGATTGCATTGAATCTATAGATCAAAGTGGACAGAATTGACATCTTTGGCAAACAATACTGATTCTACCTAACCAGGAACTTGGAATTTCTTTGCATTTATTTATATCTTTGTCATTTTGGCTCATTGGAGTTTTATAATTTTCTTCATATAGTCCTAGAGCATATTTTTTAGATTTATACTTAAGTATTTCATTTTGGGGGGTGCTAATGTACATGGTATTAATGTTTTTAATTTCAAATTTCACTTGGTTATTGTGGCTGTACAGGAAAGCAGTGAACTTTTGTATATTAACTGTGTACCCTACAACTTTACTATCATCAATTATTAGTTCCAGGAGATTTTTCGTTTGATTCTTTTGGATGTTCTACATAGACAGTTATGTCATCTGTGAACAAAGATAGTTTTATGTGATCCTTTTCAAACAGTGTATCTTTTGTTTCCTTTTTTTGCCTTAATGAAGAGGAGTGGTTAAAGGGGACATCCCTACATTTTACCTGATCTTAGAACACTAATTTCACACCATTAAGTATGTTAACTGCAAATTAGAAAGTATGAAGTTGAGAAAGTTTTCCTCTATTCCTACTTTACTGAAGGTTTTTAATCATGACTAGGCATTGGATTTTGTCAGATGCTTATTCTGAATGTATTGATGTGATCATGTAATTTTTTTTCTCTTTTAGTCTTTTGAAGTATTTGTTTATATTAATTGATTTTCAAAAGGCTTGCATTTCTGGGATAAATCCCACCTGGAATTGTTAGATTTCATATGATAATATTTTATTTAGGATTTTTTTTTAACTTATGGTTATGAGAGATGCTGTTTTATAGTTTTCTTGTAAGATCTTTTTCTAGTTTTGGTCTTAGGATAATTCTGACCTCATAAAATGGCTTTGGAAATGTTACCTCTGATTCTATACTCTGAAAGGAATTGTAAAGAATTGGTATAATATTTAAATTTTTTGTATACTTCACTAGTGAATACATGTGGGCCTGGTGACTTTTTAAAAATCCCTTTAATATCTAATATCTACAGTAGTCTCCTGTTATCTGCAGTTTGCTTTCCACAATTTCAGTTATCCATGGACTGAAAATGTTAAATGGAAAATTCCAGAAATAAACAATTCCTAAATTTTAAATTGTATGCTGTTCTGAGTAGGGTGATGGAATCTTGAATTGTCCAGCTCCATCCAGCCAGGGATGTGACTCATCCTTTTTTCAGCATATTCGATACCTGCCCATCAGTCACCTAGTATCCCTCTCGGTTATCAGATCTTAGTATTTATGTCCAAGTAACCCTCATTTTACTTACCAATGGCCCAAAGTGCAGAACTTAGTGATGCTGACAACTTGGATATGCCAAAAGGAAGCCATAAGTTGCCGAAACCGGTTTGGCTCAGTGGATAGAGCGTTGGTCTGCGGACTGAGGGGTCCCAGGTTCTATTCCGGTCAAGGGCATGTACATTGGCTGCAGGCACATCCCCGGGGGGTGAGGGGGAGAGCAGGAGGCAGCTGGTCGATCTTTCTCTCTCATCGATGTTTCTAACTCACTATCCCTCTCCCTTTCTCTCTGTAAAAAATCAATAAAATATATATGTATATGTATGTGTGTATATATATATATTTATTTTATTTATTTTTTATTTTTTTAAAGAAGCCATAAATTGCTTCCTTTAGATGAAAAAATATGTATGGGGGGGGGGGACATTCAAAGGTAGGGTTCAATATTATATGCATTTTCAGGTATTCACTGGGTATTGAAGTTTATAGCCTGCAAATGAAGGAGGACTACCATATAGGCCCATTTAGGCCAAGTATTTCTTTATTAATTTTAGCAAATTGTATCTTTCAAAAAATTGGTTCATTTTCATTGAAATTATCAAATTTGTGGATCTAGACTTGTTTATAGTATTTTTATTATGCTTTTAATATCAGTGTTATTTATAGTAATGTCTACTCTTCACTTCTGATATTAGTACTTGTGTTGTATTCTTTTTTCTCTTAGTTTGGCTAGAGTAGGGGTGTCGAACTCAATCTGAGAAGGGGCCAAAATCTAAAATCCAGCCTAAATCGCGGGCCGAATGGTTTACTGAACAGTCATAAACTGTCATTGTGATGGAAACGCAGCGGAGTGCAGTGATGACAGCGCAGTGCGGGCCACATTGCAAGGCCTGGCGGGACGGATTTGGCCCGCGGGCCTTGTGTTTGACACATGTGGGCTAGAGGTTTATAAATTTTATCAATCTTTTAAAATAATTGTTTTCTTAATTTGCTAATATTTATGTCTTTAATCAGTATTTTAAATACTTAAGTTCTGTTTCTTTTTATCTAGGTTGAAGATTGTAAAAATTTCGTTTAAGTGCAAACAATTTTTTATTCAACTTAGAAAAGAGTTGGTGAGTACTGATATAATAATTATCAATATAAAGAAATCTTAAGAAATGACAGGTCATTCATGACAACTTTTAGTGCTAGTGAAAGTGTTATTAATACTACTGGAGGCCCGGTGCATGAAATTTGTGCACCTGAGGGGGGGTTCCCTCAGCCCGGCCAGTACCCTCTCCAATCTGGAACCCCTTGGGGGATATCTGACTGCCAGTTTAGGCCCAATCCCAGGGGTCAAGTGTTTATGAGCCAATGCCTGCCTGATCTCCCCCAACTGCCCTCCCCTGCCAGTTTGATCACCCCACACTGCCCTCCCCTGCTGGCCTGATCACACTCCTAACTGCTTGCTTCACTGATGCCCTGATCGCCCCTAACTGCTCTCCCCTGACAGCCTGATTGCCCCTGACAGCCTGATTGCCCCTAATTGCCTCTACCTTGGCTGCCACCACCGTGGCTTTGTCCAGAAGGAAGTTAGACATCTGGAAGATGGCCGGTCGACCTGGTCTAATTAGCTTATTACCCTATAGACTGATAAATACTTTCTGACTTAACTGACAATTTCTGACAAGATGTATTATTTTTCCAGTGTTTCTATGGTTATGATTTAAAGTTTTTCTAGTTATCCATTCTGCTATCTTTTAAGCTTAAAAACTGACCTCATGATGTTTATTATCAGTCCCCAGGGTCCATTCATGAGGGCAGTAAATGAGTATTTTATGTTTCTTTTTCTTTTTACTACTAAATCTATAGCAGTTCCTTTCATATATAAGCTCATTTTGTTTTAGGGAACTTGAGTGTTTAGTTTTATTTCTTGTTCATAAACATATAGTTCATTTCTCCCTTTTTTGTTGTGGCAGTGTCCTTTTTATATATTAAATACAACATATTGTATTATCATGGAAAGTAGTGTTGGAAAGAATTTCATCTTATAGTATTTTTATTTTTATTTTATCAAATTAGACAAATCTTATTCTTTGACGTATATTATTTCTCAGAAATCTTGACAAATTAATGCAGGTTTCAGATAGTTGTGTATGTGTAAAATATATTCAAGATCTTAAAATTGTATTTGAATAAGCTGCATTTTATCAGAAGATAGTGATCTACTAAGTCACTGTAATTCATCATTTATGCTCACGAAATAAGAAAGTTTTTTCAACAGAGATAGTGAAATAGAATAATATACAGATATTAAGTATAGTGCTTAATAAATAAATTATATATAATGTTAATATGTAGAACATTACTACCACCCCAGAAACTGGTATTATTGCTAATGGAGGTGATACCCACTTGCAGTCCTTAACTCCTCCAAAATGCAAACATTACTCTCATTTGTATCACCAGGGATTAGTTTGTTTATTTTTGAACTTCAAAGAAATTCCATAGAATGCTCTCTTTTTGTCTGCTTTTTCTCTCTTAACATTATGAAGTTCACCCATGTTTTTGGACATAGCAGTAGTTTGCTCTATTGCTGTATGCTATTCTACAGAATGAATATACCATAAATAGTTATTTATTCTTACATTAGTGAACAGTTTTGTCATTTCCAGATTATAGCTATTATTATTAATGCTACTTATGAGCATTTTTTACGTTTCAATAAATGTTTAGAGAAATAAAATATGATGTCTTATCTGATAACTGGAGAACAAACAAATATTTTACCTTATATAGGTAGAAGACAATAAATAAGTCAACTTTTTCTAATTTGCTTCCTATTACAGTACTATTGTTATTATTCATCATAATAGTACTTTTAGTATCTAACATTTACTGTGTGCCTGGTAATATACCAATCATTATCAGATCAATTAATTCTTACAACCATTGCCTCAGATAATGTATCATTAGGAATGTGTTTAGCTTCAGGTAATATCAGTAACAAAAAGTCAACTAACAATTGATTAAAGACTGTAGACAGGCATACTCTGCAGAATGGTGCCTTTTAATGTTTTCTATCTGAAATATCTCTTTATTTTTAAATACCCAAACTTTATAGAAATCTACTTATTTTTCAGTACCACAGTTAGCATATCTATTGTTTACAATATGTATGGGAAAGTTTGTTACATTTCAAATACAATTAGAAGAATGTCAGAGTCACATGTATACTTTTTGAAGTTCAGTGTCAAAGGAGGAAGCACAGAACAATTACTGCAGTCATATTCTGAGACATTCTCTGTCATTTTTCATTATATGTGGTATGTGGTACAATATGTAACTATGTAGTTCATGCAAAGCACCCCTTAAGCATAATTAAGATTTCTTTGACCTTCTAGAAGTGATAGTGTAAGCATATTATCTTCTAACAGTAATTTAATATTTATATCTGGGCATTTTTCTGTATTTTAGTTATGAAAAAATATCTATGACCTTTTGATGGGCAAAGAGTTCTTTAACAGGACAGAGAGGCAAAACTATCTGAAAAAAAAATTCAATAACTTGAACTATGTTAAAATTAATAACTGTTCATCAAAAGACATCATTAAGAGAGTGAAGTATCACAGAATATGTATGTAGTGCACACACACACTGCATCCTGGGTTGTATATCCAAACTAATCTAAAAAAACATATTAGTGGATTGAACAAACACTGCAGAAATTAGGATATCCACATGGCCAGTAACATGAAAAGATGTTGAACCTCACTAATCATCAGGGAAGTACAAATAACAAAAATGGGATACTTCTTCATATCCACCAGAATAGTAAAGATTGATAAGTCAGTGGTGAGTATGTGGGACCACACTGCTGGTAGTGAGGCATATATCCTATATAATAAACAGGTAATATGCAAATTGACCATTACACCCTCACAAAACGGCTGCCTATGACCAGGCTGGCCAATGGGGTTATTGAGAGATGACCAAACAACTGAACAAGCAGGCTGTGTGGGGCAACCAGGTTGGCAGGGGGGTTAGTGAGGGACAACCAAATGACTGAACAGCAGGCCAGGATGGTGGGCTGTGAGGGGGAACCAGGCCAGCAAGGGAGCAATTGGGGGCAACCAGGTTTTGGGGGGGGGCAGTTGGGGGCCACCAGGCCCGCAGGGGGGCAGTTGGGGGTAACCTGGCTGGCAGTAGGGGGCAGTTAGGGGCAATCAGGCTGGCACACAGAAGCAGTAAGGTGTGATCAGTCCAGTGGGAGGGGGGCAGTAAGGTGTGACCAGGCAGGCAGGCAGGTGAGCTATTAGGAGCCAGTGGTCCAGGATTGTGAGGGGGATGTCCAACTGCCAGTTTAGGCCCAATACCAGGGATTGGGCCTAAACAGGCAATCAGACATCCCTCCAGGGGTCCTGAATTGTAGAGGGTGCAGGCTGGGCTAAGGAGATCCACTCCATCCCTCTGTGCACGAATTTTCTGTACCAGGCTTCTAGTTTATCTATAAAAGGTAAATGGACCATAAAATCTTGATATATTCCTGATATTTTCTACTTTTTTTTTATTATTATTATTATTACAGCATGAATCCAGAGAAACCTTATTGGGATTTAATATGATGAACTATAGAGCATGCAAAAATTTGTGGAAAGCATGTGTAGAACATCACACATTCTTCCGTTTGGACAGACCACTTCCACCTCAAAAGAATTTTTTTGCACATTATTTTACATTAGGTTCAAAATTCCGGTACTGGTAAGTATTGCTTTTGCATTAATGCTGCGTTGCCTTTAAATTAAGGGTATAGTTTATTGAACCATAGAATTGTTGTTACTTATACATACCTATGAATCAAAATCTCCATGACTATATCAACAAAAAGTGCTATAGGTTCTTGTGAAAAACCTTTCTTTTACTTTATTTCATTTCATTAGTTCCTATAGTAAATCAATGATATTTAATTATTTATATTCTAGAACTGTTATAATTTCTATTATGTTTTTATTAAACATTTACAAGAAAACTTCTTTGTTCCAAGACACCATGTATTTTTAAGCTGTTTTCTGCATAAGCATACTAATACTTGGCTTATTTTGTGTCTGAGTTCTCAAACCCTTTATTGTACAGAGTTATACAAAATCAGATTTTATAACTGAAAAGTAGCCCTACGTCCTTTTCCTAATATTGTTGTATTTTTTATTTCTGATAGCTTTTATTTTTTTCCTGAAGGCAACAATCTTTGGGGGATAGCTAATTAGAAAAAAATAACAGCATAAGGCCTCTAATAGGTTATTTTATTTAAAATGCATGCCTTCCCCTCCCGCAAAAGATTCAGTAGCAACACAAACAGAATTGGGAAAATTTTAATATCGTTCATGCTCCAAAAGGTCAGGGCACCTGCCTGGGTTGCAGGCTCGATGCCCAATAGGAGGTGGTGTGGGAGGCAACTGATCAATGTTTTTCTCTCTTTTTCCCTCTTTAAAATCAAAAAAAAAAAAAAAAAAAAAAAACCTTTGCCAAAACTGGTTTGGCTCAGTGGTAGAACGTCGGTCTGCGGACTGAAAGGTCTCGGGTTCGATTCCAGCAAGGGCATGTACATTGGTTGCCGGCACATCCCCGGTAGGGGGTGTGCAAGAGGCAGCTGGTCAATGTTTCTCTCTCATCGACGTTTCTAGCTCTCTATCTCTCTCCCTTCTTCTCTGTAAAAAAATCAATTTTATATATATATATATATATATATATATTTTTTTTTTTTAACTTTTTATATTTTCAGGCACAGCAGATTTTTAGTAGCTTGGTGTCATGTTTAACTCCTAGCTCACCTTTCTAAAAGCAATATTGGACAAACTAAGGCAGTGGTACTTGCAAATTCAAAGGTAAATAGAGAGAATGTTAGATCAAAGGTGAAAGTCAAGGAAAATTTTACTAAACATTATATATTGGTACTATTCCTCAGCAAAGACAAAAGAAATCTCTAATGAAAGAACAGTACTAACCATAATGGTCTCAATAAACTTCATTCCTAATTAAACAACCCCCAGAGTTATTGTACAAAGACTATACTTTCTTTAATCTTCCTCTGTACTTGAAAATACAATCTATAATAATAAAAGCATAAAATGCTAATTAGACTGGACAACTTTCCACACAAAGCCAGGGCTGCGAGGGAAGTCCAGGTCCCGGGTACCAGAGGGAAGCCTCTGCTAGCAGCTGTGGGAAGGAAGGCCTACTCTTGCACGGATTTTGTGCATGGGCCTCTAGTATAAATATAAATAACGCACACACCATTTTGCTTAGCAGCAAAGAAATGAATAGATTGTAATAATCAGCCTTATTTATTACACTGTTATAACTCAAACAAGTCTTGGATGAGAAAAAAATCAAGGAATTTACCCAAACTATACCACAGCAAACAAAATCTAATCATAATGACTACAAATGCAAAAGAGAGTTTAAACAGTTTGGAGATAAATCATCACTGAAACAGAATGAAATTTCCATATGAATATTGATTTTTTTTTTTTTAAATGAAGAAGCTAAAGAAATTAGTTTAAAAAAATAAAATATTGGTGGGGAGAAGAGCAACACCTGCCTTGCAGCAATTACTGCCTTTGGAGGAATATGGGCCTATTACTAGCAGGTTTTGAATTTCTAAACAGCTTTATTAAAATGTAATTGATATACAGTAAGCTACTATATTTAAAGTTTTAAAATTGATATTTTTTGATAAAGTTTTAAAATGGATACATATCCATTAATCCATCACCACTCACGATCACTAGCATATCTACCCAAAATGTTTCCCCAAACCCTCTTGGTTTTTTTTTTGTTTGTTTGTTTTTAATATATTTTATTGATTTTTCACAGAGAGGAAGAGAGAGAGATAGAGAGTTAGAAACATCAATGAGAGAGAATCATTGATCAGCTGCCTCTTGCACACCCTCCACCGGGGATGTGCCCGCAACCAAGGTACATGCCCTTGCCCGGAATCGAACCCGGGACCTTTCAGTCCGCAGGCCGACGCTCTATCCACTGAGCCAAACCGGTCCCAGCATCCCCAAACCCTCTTGTAATTCCTTTCTCCCACCCTTTTATATCCCCATGAAACCAACCATGTATTTTATATGTAAATATATGTAAATGGTTTTTTTTAAGGTTTTATATATATATTTTATATCATGTATTTTTAAGCATGTATATTGCATGTTTGTATTTTAGTCTGGCTTCTTTTACTAAGCATAGATATTCTAAAATGTATCTGTGTTGTTACATGTATTGATGGCTCATTTCTTTTTATTGTAGAGTAGTATTCCATTGTATAGATATACTGTAATTTTTTATCCATTCACTTGATTATGATATATAATGGTTTGTTTCCCAATTGGGTTGTTTCCAAGTTTGGGCTATTAATAAAGCTACTGTGAACATTCATGTGAAATGTTTGCTTCAATTGCTCTTGATTAAATACTTAAGAGTGGAATGCCCAGATCATGTGGTAAATATTTAACTTTGAAAAATCTGCCAGTCATTTTTTTAAAGGAGTTTGTACCATTATATGTACCCACCAGCAATATATGAGATTTCCAATCAGTATATTCTCACCAACATTCATTGTTATCTTTTCATTTTACTAGTGTCTTCTGAAAAACATAATTTTGATGAAGTACAAATTGCCAATTTTTCTTTTATGGATTTTTCTTTCTGTTTCATATATAAGAAATCTTTGCCTAACCCCAGGTCACTAAGATTCATTCCTGTTTTCTTCTATGTGTTTTGTAGTTTTAGCTCTTAACGTTTAGGTCTATGATTCATTTGAAATAATTTTTGTATATGGTGGGAAGTATGGATTGATTTTGTTAGGGTTTTGTTTGTTTTTTTTATTGCATATGGACATCCAGTTGTCCCAGCACAATTTATTGAAAAGATTGTCCATTTTTCATTGACTTGGCTTTTGCACCTTGGTTGAAAATCAATAATTCAGATTTTTATAGTCTTGTTTTTGGTCTTATATCTAATAAGTTTTAAAATCAGTAGTATTAGTCCTCCAACTTAGTTTTTTTTCCCCTCTTTTTAGTTGTTTTTTCTTTTTTTCTTTTTCGTTTTGTTATTTTTTTCTTTTAGAAGCAAGGCCTTTTTTTTTTTTTTTTTTTTTTTTATGTGATGAGTGACATTGATTTTTCATGTCTTAAACTTTCCCTGCTTTCCACTGATAAACCTTACTTTGTCATCATCTTTTACCCTTTTTTTATTTTATTCACTTTGCTAAAGTTTTATTTCGAATTTTTGCATTCATGTTCATGAAGGATATTATTTTGTAGTTTTCTAATAATGTCATTGTCAGGTTTTGGTGTCAGGTTTTTGACCTCATTAAATGAGTTGGGGGGAAAAATAAGTTGGGAGGTACTAATATTTTCTCATTTTCAACTTTCTAGAAGACTTTCTGTGGTAATGGTATTATTTTCTTTTGAAATGTTTAATAGAATTTACCAATTAATCCATGTAGGGCAGAAGTTTTATTTACAGGAAACTTTTGAACTACACATGAAAATTCTTTATTAGCTATACAGCAATTCAGGATTTCTCTTCCTGAACAAGCATTAGTAGGTGTTTTTCAAGAAATTTATCTATTTCATCTAAGTCGTTGAATTTTTTTATATAAAATTTATAATATTTTCCTGTTATCTTTATATCTTTAGAATCTGTAAGAATGCCATTTCTGTCATTCTTGATATTGATACTATTTTTCTTCTCTTTTCTTTCTGAATATTCTCACTAGAGATTTATCAGTTTGGATTAAATATCCTATCTAATAAAAGTAATATGCAAATTGACCATCACTCCAACACACAAGATGGTACCCCCATGTGGACACAGGATGGCAGCCACAAGATGGCCAGCAGGGGAGGGCAGTAGAGAGGGACCAGGCCTGCAGGGGAGAGCAATTAGGTGTGACCAGGCCTGCAGGGAAGGGCAGTTAGGGACAATCAGACTGCTAGAGGAGCAGTTAGGCATTAATCAGGCTGGCAGGGGAGTGGTTAAGGGGCAGACAGAAGTGGTTAGGGGCAATCAGGAAAGCAGGCAGGTGAGCATTTGGGAGCCAGCGGGACTGTATTGTGAGGGGGATGTCCCAGATTGGAGAGATAGCAGGCTGTGTTGAGGGACACACACCCCATCCATTCCCAAATTTAATGCACCGGGCCTCTAGTTTTTAAATCTTGAGCAACAAAGCTTTTATCCAGCCCTGGCTAGTATGTCTCAGTTGTTGAGCATTATCCTTTGCTCCAAGTGGTCACAGGGTTAATTTCCACTCAGGGCATATGTCCAGTTGCAGGCTTGATCCTCAATGGGGGGGCATGCAGAAACTTTTTTTCAGGCTTATCTACCATGTCTGAAAGGGAAAACATAACCAAAAAAAATACTTTACTTAGTAAGTTTACCATTGAAATTTAGACATTAACAAAAATAAAAATCCTCACAGGATATAACATTTCTGAATCCATTTTTTAAAAATGTTTAATGGTGCCAGCCGGCATGGCTCAGTGATTGAGTGTCCCTGTTTGGGCCTCTCCCCAGTAGGGGTCTTGCAGGAGGGAGCCAATCAATGATTCTCTCTGATCATTGATGTTTCTATCTCTTCCTGTCCCTTCCTGTATGCAATCAATAAAAATATACTTTGAACAGAGAATCCAAGATGGCTGCACGGGTAAACACCTAGCTGCAGCTGCACACAACAAAATACAATTAAAATATAAAATGGACATTACCCAGAACTACAGGAAAGTCGACTGACTGGAAATTCTACAACGAGAAGCAAGGAAAAAACCAGAAGGAAGAGCAGAGGAGCTGTAAAAGCCTAAGGTACAGAGACAAGCGGCGCACGTGGAGAGGCAGTCCCGGAGGCGTGCACATTCTGCGCAGAGGACGGACTGTTGACTCTGCTGCCAGATTGCCCTGGCAGGAAGAAGACAAAGGCTCCGGACTGTGCTGGGCCCCAGTTCTGACTCCTCTGAACCCCACTTCTAGGCCAAACTCCGGGGATCCAGGCTCAAACAGAGGGAGCTGGGCTGTAAGGCAGAACCCCGGGGGAGCGACGAAAGGAGGTCCCAGAGGCGCGCACATTGCAAACAGAGAAGGGACGGTTGGCTGTGCTGTGGGGTTGCCCTGGCAGGAAGGAGACAGGGGCTCCAGACTGTTCTGAACTCCACTTCCAACTGAACTGAATCCCAGTTCTGGGCTCATTGGGGGAGAGCCTACACTGTTTGGTAGCAGGCAAAAATCAAGGGCATCTTTCTCTCAGAGGTGCTTGCAGCGAGTACCAAAGGACCCAGGGGATTACTGAGACTCAGGAACCGCATAGGGCGTGGCTGATGGAAGCCTGTAGGCTCCACCCTGAAACTCCGCCCCATCAGGGAACCGGCAAAAATGCCAAGACAATGAAATAGATCACAAACGAAAGAAATGGAGGACAAGAAGCGACTGGATATAGAGTTCAAAACCACACTTATAAGGTTGTTCAAGAATCTCCTAGAAAAGGCCAATAAAAAAAATAAGACCTATGAGGATATGAAAAGGGATCAACTAGAAATAATAAGGGATCAACAAGAAATGAAGAATACATTGTCCGAAATAAAAAATATTATACAGAGTCCTAAAAACAGAATGGAAGACCACAAGAATCAAGTCAAAGATTTGGAACATAAAGAGCCAGAGGACACTCCTCCACAGAAGCAAGAAGATAAGAGAATCCAGAAAATTGAAGATAATGTAAGAAACCTCTGGGACAACTTCAAGCGAACCAACATCAGAATTATGGGGGTCCCAGAAAATCAGAGAGAGCAAGATACCAAAAACATACTGAAAGAAATAGTGACAGAAAACTTCCCCCACCTGGTGAAAGAATTAGACTTACAAGTCCAGGAAGTGCACAGAACCCCAAACAAAAGGAATCCAAAGAAGACCACACCAAGACACATCATAATTAAAATTCCAAGAGCAAAAGACAAAGAGAGAATATTAAAAGCAGCAAGAGCAAAGCAGGTAGTTACCTATAAAGGAGCACCCATATGATTGTCAGCTGATTTCTCAACAGAAACCATTCAGGCCAGATGGGAATGGCAAGAAATATTCAAGGTGACGAATAGTAAGAACCTACAGCCAAAAATACTCTACCCAGCAAAGCTATCACTCAGAATCGAAGGCCAGATAAAGAGCTTCACTAATAAAAAAAAGCTAAAGGAGTTCATTACCACCAAACCAGAATTATATGAATTGCTGAAGGAGGTTCTTTCTGAAGAGAAAGTAAATAAAGATAAAAATTATGAACAACAGATACATAACTATCAACAAGTGAGTCTAAAAACCAAGGAAATTAAAAAAACTGATGAACAATATTAACTGTTGAATACAATAGAATCAGAGGTATGGAAGGGGAGTGAACTGACGATTCTTGGGGAAAAGGGGAAAGGGGGATATGGGAAGAGACTGAACATAAACTATGCACCTATGGATGAGGACAATGGGGGGTGGGGAAAGGGCAGAGGGTGGGGTGGGAACCTGGTGGAGGAGAGCAATGGGGGGGAGGAAGAGAAACATTTGTAATAATATGAACAATAAATATCTATTAAAATATATATATATATATATATACACACACACACATACACACATACACACACTTTGAAAATGCACTTAATAGTAAAATTGAGCTATTCAAGAGGTAAATTAAAATAGCTCATGAACCTTAGCTGGTTTGACTCAGTGGATAGAGCTCCAGCCTTCAGGTTCACTTTCCAGTCAAGGGCACTTACTTCAATTGCAGGTTCCATCCCACTGTGGTAGTGACACATGCAGGAGGCAATCAATCAATGTGTCTCTCTCACATTGATTTTTCTCTCTATCTCCTCACTCTCTCTAAAAAAAATCAATGGAAAAATTTATCCTCGGGTGAAGATTAACAGAAAATAGCTCATGAACTGGCCCTGGCTGGATAAGTTGGTTAAAGTGTTATCCCAATATGCCAAGGTTGTGGGTTCAATCCCTGGTCAGCGTATAAACCAAAATCAACCAATGAATATATAAATAAATGGAATAGTAAATTGATGTTTTTCTTCATACCTCTCTTCCTCCCTTCTTTGCTTCCCTCCCTTTTTCTTTTCCTCTCTCTCTAAAATCAATAAAATTCAATAAATAATTAAAATAAATCAAGGAGTATCTGGCAAAAAGAACTAAGAATGAAGATTAAACCCTTTAGCCAAGACTGGTTTGGCTCAGTGGATAGAGCGTCGGCTTGGGGACTGAAGGGTCCCTGGTTCGATTCCGGTCGGGGGCATGTGCCTTGGTTGCGGGCATGTCCCCAGTGGGGGGTGTGCAGGAGGCAGCTGATCGATGACTCTCATCGACGTTTCTAGCTCTCTATCTCTCTCCCTTCCTCTCTGTACAAAAATAATAAAATATATATTTTAAAAAAAAAAGATTAAACCCTTTAAATATAAAACTAAACTAAGTATCCTATCTAATAAAGAGGGAATATGCTATTGACCCTCACCCTGTGACAAAGATGGTGGCACCCTCAGCCAATGATGGGAATATGCTAATTGACTGCCCCCCTCAAAGACAGTAGTGCCCACAGCCATTAAAGTGGGAATATGCTAATTGATTGTCACACCCTCAAAGATGGTGGTACCCACAGCCAGGAGATGGCGACGCCCAGTCCCCTTAGCCATACAGGGGTGGCAGGCGCGCAGAAAGGCTGGGCCTACCCCATGCACCTGCCTTTGGAGTTCCCCTCAGCCCCCAGGCACCCAGGGCCAGCCCGAAGTGCAGGCAAGCCTCGGATTTCAGCTGCCCAGCTGCCAAGGGCTACCCGAGTGTTAGATAACCATGGCCGGCCGAAGCTTGTGCTGCCGGCAGTGTCAGCAGCAGAAGTGTGATGGGGCATCACCTTCGCCTGATCACCAGGGCTGAGGGATCTCCCCCCCACCCTCCACTGCAATGCATGAATTTTTATGCACCGGGCCTCTAGGCCTATACAATAAAAGGATAATATGCAAATTGACGAAAAAACAAAACAACTGGTTGCTATGTGCCCTGACCACCAAGGGGCAGATGCTCAATTCAAGAGCAGCCCCTGGTGGTCATTGCACTCCACTCAGCCAGAAGCCAGGCTCACGGCTGGCAAGAGCAGCGATGGTGGTGGCAGTGCTAAGGACATTCAACTAATGGCTTAGGCCTGCTCCTTTAAATTTAGGCAGGTTGAAGTTTAAGAAATTATATTTTCTTCTTAAAGGTTGCAAGTTCAATCTCTTCTTAAAGGAAATATAATTTCTTAAACTTCAACTTGTCTAAATTTAAAAATCATAGTAACATTTCTAACGTTTCCATTAAAGCTTCAACAGACATGCCTTCTATTTACATTTAGCTATACTCATCTATGAAAGATGATCTTAAAATTATTTGCTTAGCTTTGGAAACCCATAGGGCTGCTTTTATATGTATTAGATATCTGCATATGTAAATGTTTATATTTGATAAATTAGACATTTATGTACATTCACAATTAAATGTGATGTGTCAAGTAACAAATTCTCTGAGAACCAAGTTTTTATTTACAAATTTGGTCTTTAGTCATTGGAGTATCACAATGGAGAGTCAACTCCTATAAATAAACAGTATACTTGCTAGGCAAATCAGCTTTAAGAAAAATCCTCTGTAGTGCCCAAGTCCAAATCATATTTCTGTTCTTAGTTCTTTTTTATATACAAAAATCTGGAATTTTTTGTGTCTGGACATGAAAGGATGTGAGGATGTCACCAGTCTTTTTTTTTTTTTTTTTTTTTTTTTAATCTTTATTGTTGAAAGTATTACATAGGTCCTCCACCTCCCCCAATCTTAGCCTGCCCCTGCCCCAGGCCTTCACTACCCTATTTTCTGTGTCCATGGGTTATGCATATATGCATACAAGTTCTTTCAGTGACCACAATATAACTAGTCTTTTTATCTATAACCATTACCAGTAGACAAGGAGGAAAATTTTGTCTAAGGAAAGAGCTGTTCATCGAGATGTCCATGTTTCAGGCCCTTCATTACCTGTAGTAATAGAGACACCACCTAACCACAGGCCTCTAGGGTAAGGGCAAGGCTTAGATGAGCTGAGACACAAAAGCCTATCTCAGTCCAGGGGGAGTACTTTTACAGGGCATAGCAGAGAAGGAACTCCTCTCATGCAAAATTATTTCTTTCACATTTACTCCCAAATAAGGAAGTGTCTGTGGAACACATTTGTGTTGATTAATGAGAGAACTTAATTAAGTTTCATACATTCAGCTAGAACTAGAATGTAGTCCAGTCATTAAGTCTTATCCTTTGCTTTCTTTTCCCTGCTAGAAATATCTTGTCTCTTAAGAGATTGTAATATAATCATGTTGTGTGTTATTTTAGAATTCTCTTCAGTATTTTATTGTGCATATTTATGTATTTCAGCGGGAGAACTGAAGTCCAGTCAGTTCAGTATGGCAAAGAAAAAGCAAATAAGGACAGGGTATTTGCAAGGTAAGGCTCCTGTTTCAGTATCTTTTTTTTTTTTTTAAAGAAATATTAAAATTTACTAAAATCTCTTTTCTCAAATATGATTACAAAATTATCACCTGACCCTTCATTTAATTAAACAACTGATTATGTTGAGGGAATAGTGAAACAGTTTGTCTAATTCATTCATTCATATTTATTGCATAAGCTATATTAACCCTGTGCCAAGCATTATAGCTCTGACTACACTGAATCAAGTATTATATAATTAATATAACTTTTATTGCATGATTTATTACCCTTTTTTAAAACATTTCCAGAGGCCTGGCTGGGTGGCTCAGTTGGAGTGTCATCCTGTAGATCCAAAGGTTTTGGATTTGCTTCCCAGTCAGAGCATATACCCAGGTTGCAAGTTCGATCCCTGGTCAAGATGTGTATGAGAGACAACAAATCGATGTTTCTCTCTAACATCAATACTTCCCCTCTCACCCTTTCTCTATCTTTAAAATCAATAAAAACATATCCACAGGTGAGGATTTAAAAAGTTATAACACTTGGAATCAAAGGAAGAGAGCCCAGACAAGCTCTATCAAGAAAGGTATCCTAGGAACCAATTAACAAAGCCACATTGGCTGCCTACCTTTTAATTTTAACCTCATAGGTCCCCACACATCCTTTGCCAGGAGCTGGGGCAGGAAAGCAGATTTTGGATTGCTGGCCCAGCCCTGAAAGCGAGCCTCCTACTCACCACCCTCCACGGGCTCACCACCTTTCCCCCTGCCAGGGCACTTTTCTTTTGTGTGTGCTTTCTATGTTCTTAGTCTCTACTCCTGCTCCTGCTGCCTGTGTGGGTCAGGACCAGGTCCAGCCACAGGCAGAAAAAGACACCATGTACAGTGGCACATCTTGACTAGTTGCTAATTTTCATTTGTGAAAGTGATTTGATTTAGAATGAAATGGTTTTGCATTAAAACAAAAAAACACAAAATGTTTTGAGTAACATCACTTTTATTATCCAGTCATTTCCATATATTTTTTAATCATATTGTTAAGAAATAAGTTGCTTTTTATTTTGCTGTCATTTATTTTCACTTTTTTAAGGATTTTTAAATAGCCAATTTACTTTTTTAAAAATATTTTATTGATTTTTTTTTTTTTTTAACAGGAAGGGAGAGAGATAGAGAGTTAGAAACGTCGATAACAGAGAAACATCGATCAGCTGCCTCCTATACGCTCCCTACTGGGAATGTGCCCGCAACCAAAGTACATGCCCTTGACCAGAATTGAACCTGGGACCTTTCAGTCCGCAGGCTGATGCTCTATCCACTGAGCCAAACCGGTTTTGGCTATTAGCCAATTTACTTTTAACAAATGAAGTGAGGTGATTAAATTTATGTTTTAGAAAATGGTTTTATGAGCAAGGATAGACAAAGTATTAGAAATACAGACTGAGTACCCAGAAACCAACTTATTGCAGTAATCCAAGTGAAAATAATGAAGGCCTGAACTAAAATATTTTTATATATCCATATATCTATATATGTATCTGTGTGTGTGTGTGTGTGTGTGTGTGCGTGTGTATATATATATATATATATATATATATATATATATCTTTATTGTTCATATTATTACAAAAGTTCTTCATTTTTTCCCCCTCCACCAGGTTTCCACCCCTCCCTCTGTCCTTTCCCCATTCCCCATTGTCCTCATCCATAGGTGCACAGTTTATGTTCAGTCTCTTCCCACACCCCCCACTCCCCTTTTCCCTGAGAATCATCAGTTCACTCCCCTTCCATACCTCTGATTCTATTATATTCACCAGTTTTTTAATTCCCTTGGTTTTTAGATCACTTGTTGATAGTTATATATTTGTGTTCATAAGTTTTATCTTTATTTTCTTCCCCTTCCTAAAGAATCCCCTGCAGCAATTCATATAATTCTGGTTTGGTGGTGGTGAATTCCTTTAGCTTTTTTTTATTAGTGAAGCTCTTTATCTGGCCTTCGATTCTGAGTGATAGCTTTGCTGGATAGAGTATTTTTGGCTGTAGGTTCTTGCTATTCATCCCCTTGAATATTTATTGCCATTCCCGTCTGGCCTGCATGGCTTCTGTTGAGAAATCAGCTGACAATCATATGGGTGCTCCTTTATAGGTAACTACCTGCTTTGCTCTTGCTGCTTTTAATATTCTCTCTTTGTCTTTTGCTCTTGGAATTTTAATTATGATGTGTCTTGGTGTGATCCTCTTTGGGTTCCTTTTGTTTGGGGTTCTGTGCACTTCCTGGACTTGTAAGTCTATTTCTTTCACAAGGTGGGGGAAGTTTTCTGTCACTATTTCTTTCAGTATGTTTTTGGTATCTTGCTCTCTCTGATTTTCTGGGACCCCCATAATTCTGATGTTGGTTCGCTTGAAGTTGTCCCAGAGGTTTCTTACACTATCTTCAACTTTCTGGATTCTTTTGTCTTCTTGCTTCTGCGGAAGAGTGTCCTCTGGCTCTTTATGTTCCAAATCTTTGACTTGATTCTTGCGATCTTCCATTCTGTTTTTAGGACTCTGTATAATATTTTTTATTTCAGACAATGTATTCTTTATTTCTAGTTGATCCATTTTCATATTCTGATAGGTCTCATTTATTTTTATTTATTTATTTATTTATTTAAATATATTTTATTGATTTTTGTACAGAGAGGAAGGGAGAGAGATAGAGAGTCAGAAACATCGATGAGAGAGAGTCATTGATCAGCTGCCTCTTGCACACACCCCCACTGGGGACATGCCCTTGACTGGAATCGAACCCGGGACCCTTCAGTCCCCAAGCCGACGCTCTATCCATTGAGCCAAACCGGTCCCGGCGGTCTCATTTATTTTATCGGCCTTTTTTAGGAAATTCTTGGAAAACTTTATAAGCATGGTTTTGAACTCTATATCCAGTCGCTTTTTGTCCTCCATTTCTTTGTTTGTGATCTCTTGTCTCGCATTCTCGCTGCTTCTCTGAGTTTGTAGGGTGGCTTTGTGTGTTAAGATGTTATGGTTCAGTGGGTCAGCCTCCCAGTTATCTGAGGACACTCTTGGTGCACCCCTTCGTGGACTGTGTGTACAGCCTTGTTGTAGTTAAGTCTTAATTGTTGTTGTTATCACTGGGAGGAATTGACCTCCAGGCCAATTGGCTGTGAGGATCAGCTATGTCTATGCCGGGAGACAGCTTTATTCAAAAGCCTCTGTGTTCAGCTTGGATGGGGCAGAGTTTCAGGGTGGAGCCTACAGCCTTGGCTTCCTGTCAGCCCCACCCTATGAGGTTCCTGAGTCTGTGTTACTCAGTGTCCTTTGGTGCTTTGGTACTCGCTGCAAGCACCTCTGAGAGAAAGGTGCCCTCGAGTTTCTCCCACTACCAGACAGTCTAGTCCCTCCCCCAATGAGCCCAAAACTGGGGTTCATTGCAGTCTGGAGATTTTGTCTCTTTCCCGCTAGGGCAATCCAGTGGCACAGTCAAGAGTCCTCTGCGTGCAATGTTTGCGACTCCAGGGCTCTGCCTTTTGCCGCTCCCCTGAGTTTCCGCCTTACAGCCCCGATTCCCTCTGTATGAGCTTGGGTCCCCAGGGTCTGGTCTAGAACTGGGGTTCAGTGCAGTCAGAAATGGGGCTCAGCACATTCAGGAGCTTTTGTCTCCTTCCCCTAGTTAGGGGTGTCGAACTCAATCAGAGAAGGGGCCAAAATCTAAAATCCAGCCTAAATCGCGGGTCGAATGGTTTACTGAACAGTCATAAACTGTCATTGTGATGGAAACGCAGCGGAGTGCAGTGATGACAGCGTGGTGCGGGCCACATTGCAAGGCCTGGTGGGACGGATTTGGCCCTCGGGCCTTGTGTTTGACACATGTGCCCTAGGGCAATCCAGCGGCACAGTTAACAGTCCGTCCTCTGCGTGCTATGTGCTTGACTCTGGGGCTCTGCCTTTTGCCGCTCCCCTGAGTTTCTGCCATATAGCCTAGAATCCCTCTGTATGAACCTGGGACCCCAGGGTCTCACCCAGAACAGGGGTTCAGTGCAGTCGGAACTGGGGTTCAGCACAGTCTGGAGCTTTTATCTCCTTCCCGCTAGGGAACACCAGCCAGGCACTCAGCCACCCCTCCTTTATGGCTCCATCCTCTCCCCACATGCTCACCGTGTCTCCGTACCTTAGGCTTTTACAGCTCCTCTGATTTTCCTTCTGGTTTTCTCTTTCCTTTTAGTTATAGAATTTCCAGTCAGTCAACTTTCCTGTAGTTCTGGATAATGTCCACTTTATATTTTAGTTGTATTTTTTGAAATTGTTGTGTGAGGCTGCAGTTAGGCGTTTACCAATGCCACCATCTTAGTTTCTCCCCTGAACTAAAATATTGGCAGTGAGCGGAAGATCAAATTTGGGGAACATCTTATAAATAGAAATACCGTATTTTTCGGACCTTAAGACGCACTTTTTTCCCCCCAGAAGTGGGGGGGAAAAGTCCCTGCGTCTTATGGTCCAAATATAGCCTACACATATACTTTAAAAAAAAAGTTTTTTTACTTGCCCGGCTCTGTGTGGTCTCTGTGTGCTTGCCCGGCTCTAAAATGGTTCTAAATGCTGCTGTTTACTTTACAGGGTTGATTACATGTGTTTATGACTGTGATGTTGGGTTTTAATGCACATAAAATATTTTAGGACACTATTTGTTTCAGAATCTTTTTTTCTTCATTTCCCTTCTCTAAAAACTGGTGCGTCTTATGGTCCGGAGCGTCTTATGGTCCGAAAAATACGGTAGTAAAAATTAATGACCAATTGGATGGAGATGTGTTAGCTGCAGGTGTATCTGGAAAGAATGTCAGATTTAAACGATTTACAACAGATGGGATGTAGAGGCAGAATAAATTTGTAATGGAAAAAGGTGTTAAGTTGGCACGGATCTAGTTTGATATGTCTGAGCAATGCTCTTAGCAGGATTATGCAATAAATGATTAAATATTCAGAGACACTAGAAAAAAGATGGCGATCCGCAAGAAAGCAGGGACGGCGAATGTGTGAGAGAGTGAGGGAGCAATAGAGGAGTGTGGGTGGGGGTGTGTGTGAGAGAGCTAGGGACAATTAGGTCCTGCGGGTCTTCCAGGGGGCTGCCAGACTGGGCAGTCTTGGATTGCAAAACCCCACTGCCACCACAGACACGCTGGGGCGGCCAGCATGGGCACAGAGACCACGCCTTCTTGAAGAACAGGACTGTTTGTGACTTGGATCCTAGCTTCACCAACACCCAATCTGGTCTCAGACGCAAGCCATGACCTTACAAGCACTTGGGACAAAGCCCTGCGACCACGACTGCAGAGCCATGGACACCAAGACTCCAGACATTCTGGCCATAGATAGCTGTGAGTCACAGAGCCCCCCCGCTCCCCTGCTGCGGCAGCATATTACCTGCCAGACCCACTCCATGCGAGCAGGCCTCCTGCCGAAACAGGGTGGCTATGTGAATTAACTTTGACTCTGGAATTGTGCACACATGGGAGTCTGTTTCCTATGGCACAGTAGTGGTTCTCCTGCTGACACTGGGCGGCTATGCTGCCTGATTTTGACTTGGCACATACACAGGAGTCTGTTTCTTATGGCGCAAGACTGGGCCTCCCCCCAACATAGGGCAACTGTGCAACCCAGCCCCCCAAGCAGACTGGGGACCCTAATTCTCCGCACAAGACTTAGCAATGAGCACCAGTGACTTGACTCTCGGTGCACACACATGGAACTCTGTTTCTCATTGTGTGTGCACGCGATCCTTGATTCTCAATGCACTCACTCTGGGCCCCTATGACTCCAATTCTTGGCACACAGGCACATGGGGACCTTGATTCTCAGCATAAGACCACACTAAGCAACAGAGACTCCAATACTAGATTCTCAGTGCGTGCGCATGGAGTCTCTGATTCCTGGCATGTGCTAGGGGACTCTGATTGTAGGTGCATGCCTGCGGGGCCTTTTTTGTTTTTTTTTATCAGTATAACACATGTTGGGTCCCTAATTGTAGGTGCACACATGAGGCTGCACTGAGCACTGGTGACTCCGATTCTCAGTGTGTGAGGCTCCCACCAACCCTTGGCAGCCACACACCTTGATGTCGGAGCTCTTCATTCACACTCAGGTGGCATGATGCTCCTACTGCACATGGCTCAGGCCCCCGCAACTCAGCATTAGGACCTTCTAGTGATAGTTAGAATGGAGAGACAACAAAACAGTCCCCAAAGGAAAGAAAAAGAGGCTCGCCAAGAAAGGAAATAAGTGAAACAGAGGCATGCAGTGTGACAGAAAAAGAATTCAGCTTAATGGTCATAGAGTTCATAAATCAGGTGGATGACAAAATCAACAACTTATGCAAAAATTCATAAGAAAGAAATCAAAAGTGATATAGCTACAATCAAAAATGCTATGGAAGGTAGACTAGAAGACGTGGAGGACCGAATTAGTAAGTTAGAATAAAAGGTAGAGAAACAAGTCCAATCTGAACACCAGCTGGAGAAAAAAATTTAAAAGCAGGAGAGCCTAAGGCAGCTTTGGCACACCACAAAATGAAGTAGCATACATATAATAGGAATTACAGAAGGACAAGAAGCTCAGTAAGGAATAGAGAATCTATTTGAAGAAATAACGACAGAACTCTTCCCTGATATGGGGAAGAAAAAAGTCACACAAGTACAGAGAGTCCCAATGAAATGGAAATCGCAAAAGACCTACACCAAGAAACGTCATAATTACAATGGCAAATGTTAATGACAAAGAAAGAATCTTAAGGGCTGCAAGACAGAGACAGAGAGTTACCTACAAAGGATCCCCCATCAGATTACCAAACAATTTCTCATCAGAAACACACGAAGCTAGAAAGAAATGGAATGGAATGGAATGGAATGGAATGGAATGGAATGGAATGGAATGGAATGGAATATACAAACTGATGTGAAGCAAATGACAGAATGCAAGAATATGCTATCCAGCAAGATTTATCAATCAAAATTGAAGGGGAAATCAGGAGCTTCAAAGACAAAAAAATATGCTAAGGGAATTTATCACTACCAAGTTAGCAATGCTAAAATGCAAGAAATGCTAAAGAAAGAATAGAAAGGGAGGAAGGAACACAGGCATAAAGTAGAGAAATGTCTACAAACAAATACATATCAATAATAACATTAAATGTAAATGGATTAAGTGCTGCATTCAAAAGACATTAAGTGTCTGAATGGATAAGAAAACATGACCCCTCTATATGCTGTCTACAGGAGACCCACCTTAGAACAAGGGACTCACAGAGACTGAAAGTGAAGGGATGGAAAAATAATTATCAGGCAAATGGAAATGAAAAAAAGCCAGAGTAGCAATACTTATATCTGACAAAATAGACCTCAGAATGAAGACCATACAGAAACAAAGAAGGCCATTTCATAATTCTATTGGGATCGATACAACAAGAGGATATAACTCTGCTAAACATATATGTACCCAATGCAGGAGCACTCAAATACAAAAAACAAACAAAACAAAAAAAACACGAAAGAGGTCAGGGGAGAAATTGACAGCAATACAATTTTAGTAGGAAACTTTAATACACCATTAACATCACTGGATAAATCCTCTAGACAAAAAATTAGCAAAGAAACAGCAATGCTAAACAACTCACTAGATCAGATGGACTTAACAACTTGAGAACATTCCCAAAACTACAGAATATACATTCTTCTCAAGCACACATGGGACATTTTCAAATATAGACCACATATTGGGACACAGGGAAAGTGTTCTGTCTCTTGGGTTTTCTGAAATAGACTAAGGAATATAGGTGTTAGTTCTTTGAATGTTTGATAAAATTCCGCTGTGAAGCTGTCTGGACCTTGGCTTTTGTTTGGTGGGAATTTTTATTACTGCTTCTATTTTATCTGTTGTTATTGGCCTATTCAGGTTTTTTTTATTCTTCCTGATTCCATTTTGGGAGATTGTATTTTTCTAAGAATTTATCTGTTTCATCCATATTGTCCAGCTTGTTCACATATAATTTATGTGGTATCAGTGGTTACTCTTCCACTTTCATTTCTGATCTTGTTTATTTGGGTCCTTTCTCTCTGTTTCTTGATGAGTCTGGCTAATGGTTTATCAACTCTGTTTATCTGTTTATCCTTTCAAAGCATCAACTCTTGGTTTCATTGATTTTTTTTTTGTATTGTTTGTTTGTTTGACTCCATGTTATTTATTTCTGCTCTAGTCTTTATTATTTCCTTCCTTCTACTTACTTTGGGCTTTTCTTGTTGTTCTTTTTTTCTAGTTCTTGAAGTTGTAGGATTAAATAGTTTATTGCTGTTTTTTTCTGTTTTTTGAGGTATGCCTCTAGTTCTGTGTATGAACTTCCCTCTTGGGATGGCTTTTGCTATGTCCCAGAGATTTGGGGTTGTTGTGTATTCATTTTCATTGGTTTTTAGGAAGTTTTTTTTATTTCTTTCTTGATCTCGTTGTAACCCATTCATTGTTTAATAACATGCTATATAGCCTCCATGTGTTTGAATATTTTGGGGTATTTTACTGTAGTTTATTTCTAATTTCATGTCACTGTGATCTGAGAAGATGCTTGATATGATTTCAATGTTCTTGGACTTGTAGAGATTTGTTTTGTATCCTAACATCTGGTCTATGTTTGTGAATGATCCATGTTTTCAGGTGTTACACTCTGGCAGACAGCACCCTGCTGCTTTTCACAGCCTGATGTAATGTGGGTATTCTCCTCAGTTTTGGTGCTCTCTGCTGAGATGCCCAGCTTCAGGATTAGATCCCAGAGTTCTCAGTGGCAACGCCCCACATCTGAAATATCTCACAGGGCCTTCATTTGTTGTCTATGGGCCACCAGCCAGCCCTTTTGCCTCCACCCCTCCTACCATTCGCTATGCGGTCTCCACTTTTGGTCCTCAGGTGTCAGGGTTCTCTCCTGCAAGTTTTCTGTTGATTATTCAGGAAGTTTTTCTGTATTTTAGTTGTAATCCCAGTTTGTTCCTGGGAGCATGTCCATGTAGCATCCATTTATTCTGTTGCCATTTTTAATCCTTGGGTATTTTTTTAATGTTGAAAAATCTATAGTCATTTATAATGTCAGTAAATTGTTAAATAGTTAAATCCTTTTATCCTAAACTGTAGATGTAACTTTAGGATTCTTCCCCTTACCCTGGGTCTTCCATGCCTCCAGAGTCCAAGTCATTAATTACTAAGGCTATCTGAGGCTTTGCCAGTACTATGCCCTGAATGCTATAAAAATAAATTTAAGCCGAAACCGGTTTGGCTCAGCAGTAGAGCGTCGGTCTGCGGACTGAAAGGTCCCAGGTTCAGTTCCGGTCAAGGGCATGTACATTGGTTCTGGCACATCCCCGGTAGGGGGTGTGCAGGAGGCAGCTGGTCAATGTTTCTCTCTCATCGACGTTTCTAGCTCTCTATCTCTCTTCCTTCCTCTCTGTAAAAAATCAATAAAATATATATTTTTTAAAAGAAAAAAAAAAGAAGAAATCCTCACTGAGTCTTCAGTGAGCCAAAAGCTTTAAAAATAAATAAATAAATAAATAAATAAATAAATTTAAAATAATAGTATAAGTTCCTTGGTGTAAAAATATTGGAAACAAAAACAAATATATATATATATATATATATATATAATTAATACATGACTTATATGTGTTTGAACAATAACATTTACTGCACTTGTTTTCTTCCTTCCTTGCTTACCCTCATCCTATCCTGGTTGGTCTGTGAATAATCCACCCCACAGGAATGCCATCAATGAAAATGCCTTGAAATAGGAAGGATTTAGCTAGTTAAAGCTATACCATTTTACTGTGACAAGTGGACTCTTCACTTTGAATGGTGTAATTCAGCATTTGTTCAAAAAAATTTAGAAGTCGATTTATTATTTATTATTTTTAGATTTGTGAGGAAAATATTGTTTCTCTATTAAATATACTACTAAATATTGGTGTTACATTAGTAGTAGTTTGGTCATTTTAGAAAGGAGAAAAAAGACCATAAGAACACAGAGATGCCTACCTTAGTGTACGTAACTACTGAAATTATTCAGAATCTTCCCTTTTACAGTCCTGGATACCTTGTTTCCAGTTAGACATTACTATGGACCTGCACAGTAAAATGTTAATTTGAAATTGTTTTCCTTGAAATTGTTCTTGAGAAAGAGTTCACATCCTATCAATTTTGTTGTTTTAATTAAAGATGTATTTCTTCTAGCTCTTAACTTTTTGTAACACTCCTTTCAAACTTGGTAAAATAAAAGTAAATATTTTTCTGATTCTTTTCTGTTAAAACTGCATCATGACAAAAACTAACATTATTTTCCTAACAAGAAACTTAAGCTTTATTCATTTGATATTTATAAAACTGTTGAACACAAATTGATAACTAGTTCTATTATAGTGTGATGTTCTAATATGAGTACCAAGTCATAGCTGTATTTATATATTAATGTTAATATCACATGAAAATAACTTTCTTATAAGTTAATGTTTTAATATTTTGATTATATCAGATTTCTAGAAATATGCAGTTACACCTGAGTCTTAGTTCTTCATTTTGTATATGCATTATTAAAATGTGAAATTGTTTAATAGGTGACTTTATAAGACAGATATATATCATTCACTGAATAGTAAAGCTACCATTCTAATACCATAAACCCCAACTAGCCATCCTATTTCTCTTGTCATGTCAGAATTATATGAATCCTCTTTGAAGGTGTTAATAGTGAAAGATTAAGCTATTCTGGGGTGGTTTTTATAATATATCAGAAACTTGTTTTGGTGACCTGATGCACGTGTGCCAAAATATTCAAATGGTTTTAGTAATTATTAAATTCACTCATTCTCTTAAAATATTAGAGAATTTTAGAGTAGGCAATATAAATAGAACAGATTTCTCCTTAGACTTTTCATGTAAGGTTGGTTTTTCTTCAGCAATAAGTTAACTGTGTTTTATTTATATATCAACTCTTTGAATTGCTTTAATACTTTTTTAATTGTCATATAATATCTAAGAAGAAAGCAAAAGAATGTTCTCATGCAATAGAAAATTGAGGTGCCATGGTCAGAATATGAATTTACCACATTGCAAACACACTGATGAAGTGTGGTATTTTTTTCTCTGAAATTTCCACACTCAACAGGAAACATAGACAGCAAGTCTGAGTGGGTGGGTCTCTGAGGTTAAAACTGTTAATAAAATAAAATATCTGAAATTTAGCTTTAAATGCAAAGCATTTACAACCATGTTTAGTTTATTAACAACAGTCAAGTGTTCTGAGGCTTTAAACTAGGTGAGTATAACTGGATTTTTTTCCATTTTCAAATGACTTTTTTTCCTCTCTTAGAAAATGAAAGTAGTTGATCTCCTAGCTATCGTTAGTAAATTTTCTTACAGCTTACATTTAGTAGTTTAATATATGAGAAAGAATAGTTTAACATTAAGAATTAGCATTCATAAGAGAGCCATAAATGCTAAAGTTCATGCTTTAAAAACTTCAAATTTACTTAAGAAAAATGAAATCTGAATCAACATCCTTTTTTTTTTAATTGATAACATTTACATCTCCTAGCAAATGTTAAATGTTCTTATATTAAGGAGATGTCATTAGGCCAAACTAAAAAGGCTTTAGCTATAAGTACATGAAATGATACATTTGTGTGGTTTGGATTCATAAGTAATTTAAGTTCCTCATGCTTTAGTAAAGTTGGTAGACTAAAACATTGCACAGAAAACTTAGATACTCGTATATTATAAAATTCAGGAGGTAGTAAAGGACCTTAAGATTATACATTGTACTGATAACGTAGATATTAGTTGTAAGGTCAAAATTAGGATTTAGGGTCCCCACCCATCATGGTTTTTTGTTGTTGTTGTGTGTTGTGGTGTTTTGTTTTGTTTTTTTGTTTTTGCTTTTTTTGTTTGTTTTGTAGAAGAAAATATTTTCTACAAAAGAAAATAATTCAAGAGAGAAACATGGAAATAAAGACTAATGAAATGGAAGAAAGATGTAAATATATATAAAAGAATGCCAACCCAATAATATTTTCTGGGATTTAAAATAGGTAGAAATAAAATACAAGACAAATAATATAGTAACTTTAAAAAAATAAGACTAATAAAATACTGTAGAAAATAAGCAAATAGAGAAGAGATTAGAATACTAAAAAAGTAAATATAAGTCCAAATATGCTTCCTGGTTTGTACATAAATCTTATTGAGTACTCTTGGTTATTGTTACATGGTTTTTAGTCTATTGTTTCTCTGTGTTCTTCAATAAATTTCTTTCTTTTTTTTTCCCTAATGACTTTCTTACTCAAATATGAAATTATCAGTTCATAAGATAATTTATTATGTGTTTTTTATACATGTAGTTTAATTCATAATATTAACCTCCATATTAACTCTGCATCTCAAAAAAACGAAAATTTAGATAGATGTCATATATTTTCCATGAATTTTGGCCACTATTTGAATTTGCATATAAAAAAGACTTGAGTTAACTTACATAAAATTCTGAGGGTGTTTAATCTCTGCAAAGATCGATATCTTTTCTGAAAAGATGATAGCTGAAATATATAAGTAGGTAACAAAACATATTCTTTTATTTCCCACCATGAGACAAAATCTCACTGGTGGGGAGAGTTCAGTGAGCAGGGGAAGGAGACATATATAATGCTTTCAACAGTAAATAATTTATAAGTTAATAAGGACATAAATAAATAAATAATGTGTTTTAATAAACCCTGCCTTTATAATTTAAAAAGAAAGAAAAGAAAACTATCCACTGGCCTACTACATATTAGAAGGAAAAAATACAAATAAAATGTAATATACATAACTATCATTTTAGCCTTGTCCTTCCTGAGGCAGAGGATCAGGGTTTGAATTTAAGGACATTCAGGAGATAATATGTCAGGAATTATTTAATACATTCAAGGATTTCAGAGACTCTACAATTTTGATAATATTTGAAAAAACTTTTGATAGCCATCTCTTCCCTTGCTTTTTCCTTTTATCCTTTTTAATCTTGTTTCTTTTTCTCCTTTTCCCTATTCTCTCTCCTACTTTTTCTGGCTTATTTTTTCTTCCTTAATATAAAGAAGATTTATTTTCTTAGGAAAGTATTTGATAAATAGCCTCTGACAACAGTAATTTCTTGAAAGTAAACCATATTTACTCATCTAGAATATATGTTAATACAAATTCTGAGTTTTGGTTTATGGTTTGGTGCATAAAATTAAAAATGTTACATATTATTTTGGCAGATCCCCAAGTAAACCCTTGGCACGAAAATTAATGGATTGGGAAGTAGTAAGCAGAAATTCAGTATCTGATGACAGGTTGGAAACACAAAGCCTTCCATCACGAACTCCCCCTGGGACGCCTAATCAGTAAGTGCAGACTCAAATCAGGTGTTCATTTTTCTCATTTCTAAATTATTGACTATATATGTGCATTACTTGAAGATCAAAATATGTAAAATTTCTTATTTAAATTTTGGTTAGATATGACTTTTGTTATTGCAGATCATTATTTCCTCTTAGCATTTCTCTGAGCCTCTAGCTCATTGTGTAAGTGGCATGAAATAATAGCCTCCCATCAGGTGAGGTAGTAGAGCCTTCAGCAAGAATGCTCACTTTCTTACACAGTCAACTTTTAAAGTAAGGGTTCCTAACCAATAAATCAAAATCTGCTACTAGACTTAAAATATGAGAATATGGTTGTTGTTGACATCATCCTTTTCAATGTGGATCTCCATTAGAATTTCTGAAGGAGCCTATGTTGTCTGAAAATTCTAAGTGACTATGATTCTCTTACTTAAGCTCCTACCCCAGCCACTGCTCTGCCATTTTCTATGGTCTAGAAAGAAGGATTTCCAACATCAGTTCATGCAAACTTGGCCATAGCTACGCTAAGAAGCTGTGTTATTCAGCACTTTCGGTTTATTATACTCTAGGATTTCTCACAAATGCCGTATATTTTGGTGTAGATAGTAATAATAACATGATGTTATCTTCATTTTATAATGCTAACAGATGTATTATAATATGTGTATGTAATTAAGATATTAATAAACGGATGTGTGTCAGTACATTGACAGACCTTGGTAACCCATAGGTTGATGTACAAAATATTTGAATTTTGGTATGAAATACAATATTTGAAGAAGTATCTCATACACATTAATGTCCAATAGGTGTACACTACATTAAAGTTGTGTCACTGATAGATGTTTGTGGACCAAAGAATACACTTCTACCATATTGCCAGTAAAGTATACATCAAAAGTTGGGGTTCACAGAATGATACTTAATTCCTAGATATCTTTCTTTTCTAGAAAAAATAGACTAAAAAGTTTCTGTCTTGCTTATTACAGGTTGCTAAATCATCTTTCTTTAAAAGAGATTGTTTGTATTCAAAAGCTAATTAACTTGTTAGAAGAATATCCAGAAATTTCTTTTTCTGGGCCCTTTTCGAGCCAGCCATTTATCCATTTGTGACCAGGAACAAGAAATTTAAACTAGATGATTGAATTAATTAGCAGTAGCTCTAATTAATGAAACAATTTTAGGATGATCTGAAAAGATTGGCTTTTTTCTAAATTTTAAAGAGACAGTACAGTATAGGGGTTATTTTGAGCAAATTAATTAATCTCTTTGTCCCATTTCCTTTATCTATAAAATTATATTTATAATAATAGTCTTATAGTATTGTTATGAAAGTTAAATGGTGATGTATGTAAAATGCTTAGAATAATGCCTAGCACAAAATGCACGCAATAAGTACTCAAATGTTAGCTAGCGTAGTTAATAATAGTGACAGTAATTCATGTGACTATGTCATGTATGAGGATAGAAATATGTAATTCAGTATTTAATCATAGGAAGTAAATAAAGTCCCATAAATAAAAACATAAGAATTCAAAAAGAATATGCTAAGTGAAATCAGTCAGTCAGAGAAAGCTAAGACCCATATGATTTCATTCAGATGTGGGATATAAAACTAAAAGGCATTGACACAAACAACAGTATGATGGTTACCAGAGGGAAGGGGGGAATGTAGTAAAGGGAAAAGGGATCCAAGTATATGGTGATGGAAGATTATGATTAGACTGTGGGTGGTTAGCGCACAATGCAATATACAATGAAAAAATAATTCAGACAAGAAGATATTTCTAAATCGTTTATTCTATCTCTTTATTTTATGAGTGCTCATTAAGTCACCAAGTTGTAGTAACTAAAACCTAGAAACACTGAGGTTGGTAGAGATAATAGATGACTAAATAAATAAAATCCTTGTGGTAGATGATTGTCTATAGCTCAGATTTTTATTTCTTATTCTGTGTTCTTTCTGTTTATGTCACACTGTTTTTGTCAAGAGACTTTGAGTAGTTGATGTGGTTAGTCTTAAAAGTACACACCCACTTTTTGAAGGAATCATATAAATAACATTTTTAAAAATTGAATTAAAGCACATTTTACTCAATTTTCTTCCTCTTTGTGTAGTCGAAATTCTGCATTCACACAAGAGGGACCCCGGTTACGACCATCTTCAGTTGGTCATTTGGTAGACCATGTGGTTCACATTTCCCCAAGCGAAGTATTTGGAAATCACAGATCTCCATCTTCAACACAAGCTAACAGCATCATTCTGGAATCATCATCGTAAGACCTTTTCCTGTTCAATTTCCTTCTTATAAATAATAATACCCCAAATTGTTTCACTTTAAATATTCTTTGAAATTAGGGTATTTGATACAAGTTTTTATTTTTGCAATATTTGTAAATGTGCTTATTTGTCTCTGAGAGTTCTTGGTGCTCCCTTCACCAAAAAGAAATCTCCATTATTTCATTGATTCAGTATGTTCTTGAAATTTTAGTACATACACTTAAATATTTCTGCAGATACTGTAGTACTGTGGAAGACAGTAAGGTAGTGAAAGATAGAGTTTTTAAAAATATTTTTCAGAAAGGGACCCATGAGATGACTAGACAGTTTGGAAACAAAGTAGCAGAGGGGAACTAAGTAAGATGACTGTCCCTCTGAAAATAATGTGAAAATAATGTACACATTATGTTTAAAATTCATTCTTGTTTTATATTCTATACTGATACACATATTCATCTTCTTAAGTCAGTATTTATATGTCATCAGTTTAATGTACAAAATGTTTTCCCCTCATTAAAATGCAACATCTGGATTTATTGGTTTATATAATGCAGTTCATATGTAAGTAAAAATACAGTGTGAGAATTAAGATAAAAGTAAAATACTTTATAAGATACATAGATAGGTAAGAAGATTCATTAATTGTTGAGAAAGAGGTATAAGATATAGTGAATGTAATCAGGATTAAAGAAAAGATGGAAGGGTAGATAGAGTGATCAGCAAAGCAGTTATTATAGGTACTCTAGGAAAATGTCACTAAATCTGTAAGACCCATACTGGAAACAGTATTTTCTGTCCACAGTGGAAAGTCTGCAGTTGTGAAGGGCTGGCTGTATACATTGCCCTTAGACCATCTATAATAATAAAAGCATAATATGTTAATTAAACTAGACAGCTAAACGACATTCTAATGAAGCCACAGGGACTGAGGCAGAGGCGGTTAGGGGCAAGTAGGCAAGAGGTTAGGAGTGACTGGGCAGGCAGACAGAGGTAATTAGGGGAGATCAGGCAGGCAGGCTAAGCATTTAGAGACTATCAAGCAGGCAGAGTGTTTAGGGGCAATCAGGCAGGCATGCGAGTAGTTAAAGGAGATCAGGCAGGCAGGTGAGTGGTTAGGGGTGATGAGGCAGGCAGGCAGAGTGGTTAGGGGCGATTGGGCAGGCAGGCAGGTGAGCAGTTAGCAGCTAGCGGTCCCAGGTTGCAAGAGGATTGTCATGGATTGTGAGAGGGTGCAGGCTGGGCTGAGGGAACCCTCCTCACCCTCCCATTTCCCCTGTCCCTCATGCACCGGACCTCTAGTTTTATATAAGGGATTGAACATCTATGGATCTTGGTATCCTCAAGGGTCCTAGAACCAATCCCCTGTGGATAACAAGGGATTACTGGGGGAGCACATAGTTGTAGAAGCTTCCCCAAGCATCCTAAGCCCTAATAGCAACCATGCATATCGACAACCTGTCTACCACCCTCTGAGAAGTTATTTTAACAAGAAAGTTATACAAAAACCATAAAGGAAGGTAGATAGCCTATGATCTGGAACCCAAAATTATATTCTTTACTTTGTTACATCTTGGCTGATCCTCTGTCTATATTCCATTCTCTTCACCTTTTCTTTAGAATTTGGCTTAAATGCCAACCTGAACCTGTATGCTTGTGTTCTCTTCCTATTGGTGTCTTCCTGTAGCTAGGAATGTTTAAAGGAGAGTTAGACTCAAACACCCCCTGGAGTCTGACAAGTAACACAGGGTGGGATTTATGTGAACCTAAATACCCATGACCCATTGAAAGGCAGCAGCTACCCCTTGGCTTTGTCCAGTGGTTGACAACTTACAATTTAGGTCCATTCTTTCCAGAACTTCCAAACTTTTCCTTCTGGAAATCCATATTTGCCATGTAATTTTTAATGTCAATTAACTCACATTTTATAAAAACAATTAATGGGCCAAATGTGTGTTGGCCAAAATAGTTTCACAATCTCCAAATTTGCAACCACTATCCTAGGACAGTGATTTCTATTCAGAAGTACATAATAAAAATCATTTCTCAAGCCTTTTTACCATATGTGCCTTATCTTACCTCAAAAATGCAGATTCAATGGTGTTAGCAAAATGTCCTGTAATGCCAGTGCTGTCCCTCTTTTGTAACTGAGCATCGCCATTGTTATGCCCAGACCCATCGGGTTTGGTTCACTGAGCTGTTACACTACAGACTGGGCATCATTTTGTCCCTGTACTATTATTTGGCACTATATGTAGCCTATTAGTGGACCAAGAATAAAGAAAGTCACTCTAACTCCATTCCTATCTGATCTCAGCTCTTACACTCTTCCCTATAGATTTTAAAAATATATATATTTTATTGATTTTTTACAGAGAGGAAGGGAGAGGGATAAAGAGCTAGAAACATCGATGAGATGTGCCTGCAACCAATGTACCTGCCATTGACCGGAATCGAACCTGGGACCCTTCCATCCTCAGATCGACTCTCTATCCACTGAGCTAAACCAGTTTCGGCATTCCCTATAGATTTTTAGTTTGAAGCTAAATGCTTCCTGAGTATGACAGCTGAATACAAAATTAGGAAAAGTTTCTCTTCACTTTGCCTAAGTAAGGAATGAGACCTATCGATCGAAATATGTAGAATTCAGAGACTTCAGGGTTTTGTAAAGACTTGGAGGCTTTTAATCAACTTCTTTTTAAAAATATCACATCTGTGAGGCTCTGCAAGGGATGTCCATCTTCATCTTTCTTAATCTCTTTTAGCACAGCATCCATGTCTGTATTCTAATCTGTGGGAATATTTTTTTTGACCCACAGCATTAGATTGTATTGAATCTTAGAGGTGTGGTTTCTTAGCAATTGAAACTAATGGAATAAAAACTCGTATGTTTGGTATCTGGATCCCTGGACATCAAGATAGACCTCTAAGAAGTTTTTGCTACAAAGGAGAGGTATATTCTCTGATGCAGTATTACAGGTTTATCAGAATTGAGACCATTTTATGCTCTGCAGCCTTCTTTGTAGAAAGTTAGACTGAGTGGACATTCTTGTTTACCTACTTATTTAATTATTATATTTTATAGTGGCTTATACAATTTCAGAAGGACTATAATTCTCATTAAGAAACCCTCCCTGGAGAACATAGAGTTACACATAGATTATTCATTATTAATCCCTCTGACTTCCTTGGCACTAATCAGATTTTTAGTTCCCTACTAATAGTCACCAGGTATTTAGCAGCAAGCATCTAAGTTCACAGCTTCTCTACCAAGGAAGAGCATATGTATTCTCTAGCAAGGGAGGGCCACTGCGGTGGTAACCTGTGTATTAGTTATCTTGAGCTAAAGTATGCAAATTACCCTACTTACAGTGACTTGCAACACAGATTATTTTTTTTTTTTATAACACATGTACATCGTGGATCGACTGCCTCGACCCATGTCTTTTTTATTCCAAGACTCAGACTGACACCAGCCCGTGTTTGGGATGTGGCTGATCATGGCTGAGGAAAAAGAGAAGCATATTGAGTCCAGAGCTGTTTCTTAAAGCTCCTTTTCAAAAGGAGAAGCATACCACTTCTATTCATATTATTATGGCCAGAGCAAGTCATATAGCCAAGCTTAATGTCAAATGGGAAGGGTGGAGAATGATTTTTGAACAGCATATAATTGAATACTTCCTCACTGCCTTATAACTTGTATCTTAGGCCTATGTTGTTAATCAATAAAAATAAACAGAAACTGAGTAAAATCTGTGCCTGAGTATCACAGCGGCTATTAACTTCTTATCTGTCCGTAAGCAGTAGACAGTAATTCTTTTATTTCCCTCCAAGGACCTCCTGCCATCTCAGAGATAAATATAAGCCCAAAGATGGTCAGTGCTCTTATCAAGGACCATTTTTCCCTTGCCTGCACTCAACTCCTCAGCTTCCTGGATGCATGCCTTCTAGCATACAAGTTTAACCACTGGCTCCCCCTTTTGGTCTTTGTGAGAAATTCACAAGTAATGTTAACATGCTGTGCTTGAACTTTTATTATTTTTTATCTCAATTACAGTTAACATTAATATTATTTGAGTTTCAGTTATGCAGCATTGTAGTTAGACAAATCATGTATACTGAGTGGCCAGATTATTATGATCTCTGAATGCATAATAATATGGCCACTCAGTGTGTGTGGCGCGCGCGCACGCGCGCGCACGTGCACACATGCATATTAGAGGCCCGGTGCATGAATTCGTCAATGGGTAGGGTCTGACCAGGGGGGTGGACATGGGCATTTGGCCAGCCTGCCTGTTGGTTGAACTCCTGGTCGAGGGGACAATTTGTATATTAGCCTTTTATTATATTATGTTCAGAGATCATAATAATCTGGCCACTCAGTGTATTTTGCAAAATGTTTCCCCCAATATTTTCAGTACCCACCTGGCACAATATATGGTTATTACAATATTAGAGGCCCTGTGCGTGAAATTTGTGCACAGGGAGGAAGGGGTGTGTGTATCCCTCAGTCCAGCCTGCACCCTCTTCTATCTGGGACATCCCTCTCACAATCCAGGACTGCTGGCTCCCAACCACTCGCCTGCCTGCCTGATTGCCCCTAACCACTTCTGCCTGCTAGCCTGATCATCCCCCTAACCTGATCAGTGCCAAACTGTTCCCTGGCCAGCCTGCTCGCCACTAATTGTCTTCCCCTATAGGCCTGGTCCCTCCCATCTGCCCGCCCTTGCAGACCTGGTCACTCCAGCTACCCTCCCCTGCAGGCCTGGTTCCCCCAACTGCCTTCCCCTTCTGGCCTGGTCACCCTTAACTGTCCTACCCTGCTGCTCTGGTTGCCCAACTGCCTTCCCCTGTAGGCCTGGCTCCTCTCCCCCAACTGTCCTCCCCTGCAGGCCTGGTTGCCCCAAACTACCCTCCTCTGCCAGCGCAGTCACCCCCAACTGCCCTCCCCTGCAGGCCTGGCTGACCCCAACTGCCCTCCCCTGCAGGTCTTGTCCCTCTCACCTGCCCTCTCCTGCAGGCTTGTGTCCCCCCCCAACTGTCATCCCCTGCAGGCTTATGTCCCCCCCAACTGTCCTCCCCTGCAAGCCTGTTTGCCCCAGCTGCCCTCTGCCAGCCCAGTTGCCCCTAATTGCCCTGTCCTGCAGGCCTGGCTGCCCCCAACTGCCCTCCCTTGCTGGCCTGATTGCACACAACTGTCCTCCCCTCCTGACCATCTTGTGGCAGCCATCTTGTGTCCACACGGGGGTGGCCATCTTTGACCCCATGGAGGTGGCCATGAGTGATGGTCAATTTGCATATAATTCTTTATTATATAGGATTATCGTATTGACTATATTACCTATGCTGTACTTTGATTATTTTGCAACTACCAATTTTTACTTTTTATTCCCTTCACCTTTTTCACCTAGTATCCTATCCCCTCTCATCTCTAGTAACTGTCAGTCTAGTCTCTGTTCTCAAAAGTACAATTTTTACCTTGAAACTTCCCCTATTATACCTAGCTTTTTTTTTTTTTTTTTTTGCTTTTTTTAAAAAATCAATACCTTCTGTTACGACTGTGGCTTATGTTCTCTAATGTTAATTAGATTTTCACATCTTCCCCCTTAAGTTATATACTCTAACAAGGTCTCATACAGTTTTGTCTTTTTGGTGTTCTCAGCATTTTTAATCAGATTCTAATCCTTATTGCAGCATTGAGTTCATTACTTTCATTAATCATGTTTTATTTTTAAATAAATTGGGCCACTTAACTTCTATAGACTACCAGTTGTTTTACCTGTGGAATGGCTCAACTCTCAGTTCTGATTTCTCTTTGCCTGCCTTGTTTCCTGGCTATTTGTATGACTGCACTTAAAACTTTTTAAAAAACGTTTTTGGAAAGGTATGTACCCTGTTATAATAGATTACTATAAATATCTTCACACAGATACCCTTGACATAGATTTTTTTTATATGTAGTATTGATTACAGATTTGATAAAGTAGAAAATTATATGTGCTATTTAAAACTTCAAATGTAAAAATATTTCATTAAACAGTGGCATTTGCAAATCAATATGGTATTTAAAGCTTGTCTCTTACTAGACATTGTAAATATCTGAGTTGCTTGACTCTAGCTTTTAAAATAACAAGTATGTGAGACAACTTCCAAAATACTTGTTCTTTTCCTTTTTCCTATCTAGATCACAAGAGACCCCCGGGGATGGGCAGCCTCCAGCTTTACCACCCAAACAATCAAAGAAAAACAGCTGGAACCAAATTTATTATTCACATTCTGAACAAGATTTGGAAAACCATATTAACGAGGCATTTGATGTTCCATCTTCCCCTGAAAAATCTACTGTAAGTAGTTTCAAATCTCAGATTTCTTTGAAATTTTTAAATCATAAATGAAGTTATTTTTGTATAGTGGCATGTTTTGTAGTATTTTCTCTTTTCATTAGAGGCCTGGTACACAAAATTTGTGCATGGAGGAAGTAGAGGTCCCCTCAGCCCAGCCTGCACCCTCTCAATTCCGGGACCCCTCAGGGGATGTCCAACTGCCAGTTTAGGCCCAATCCCCTAAACTGGCATTTGGATATCCCTCTCACAATCCTGGGCCACTGGCTTCTAATTGCTCACCTAACCTCCCTGGTTGCCCCTAACTGCCTCTCCCCTCTTCTCTCCCCCTCACTGCTTCTGTGTGCTAGCCCAATTGCCCCTAACTGCCCCACCTGCTGGCCTGGTCGCCCCTATCTGCCTCCCCACCCCCTGCTGGCTTGGTTGCCTCTTACTGCCCCTGCTGCCAGCCTGTTTGCTTTCAACTGCTCCCTCCCCCCCCCCCACCACCCCCACTGGCCTAGTCTCCCCATGCAGCCTGCTGTTCAGTCCTTTGTTCGTCCCTCACTAACCCCCCTGCCGGCCTGATCATAGGCAGCTATCTTGTGAGGGTCAATTTGCATATTACTTCTTTATTATATAAGATCATGTTTTCTCATAAATGATGACATGATATAACCTATCTGGAATTTCCTTTTATCATCATTTATATAAATGCTCATTGCTCTGGATGTTAATTCTTAATAAATATATGTTGATTTTAGTATTGTAAAACACATTTCTAGAACCAATGCTAATAGTCCATTAAATACCGTTAACTTGATTATAATTCACTGAGTGCATAGACTATCATTTTCATCAACCTTTTGACTATATTTATGAATTATGTTGCTACTTTTGCCTTATAGAACATGCTTTTAACACAACAAATGGTAAATTGTTAAAATCCCCTGATTTATGAATTTTTATTGCTTTTTTAGATAGATGTAAATAAACCAAAAGTGAGATTATCAATAAATTTTAAGGATACATAGTGTTCATGAAGAAGGGTAAGGACAGACAAAATATGGATATATTTCAGGAAACTTAATAGGTACTTCAGGAAATAAAATAAAATAAGATGCAGGGAGAAGAGGGTCCACAGCAAGTTTGGCACTGCCAGAAATTTCTGGAAGCCATTGCACACATTGCCCTCTCATTTTTCCACCTATGGCCCTCCCATGTTATGTCAAGTTGAAAGGCAAGAGGCACTCACTCTATTCTCCCACACTTGTTGTTCCACCACCATAGACACGTCAAAAAGAGAGAAGAATCCTTACCCATCATGGCAACTTTAGTGTTACCTCTGTGGTGATTCTTTTGTATCATTCATTCATTGGTTCATAGTTGTTGAGATCGTTCTGTGTGCTAAGGTACTTTGGTAGGTAGTAGGAATACAGAGATAAGTAAGACATTGCCCCTGCTGTTAAATAATCTATGGTGTAGTTTGATTTTTCATTCATGTCTTTATTGAGTATCTGCTGTATGCCATGCATTGTTGTGGGCTTTGAGGGTTTTATGGAAAAACAAAACAAAAAAACACCTTGCCTTCAAGGAACTTACATTCTGGGGATAAAGGCGAGACAAATAGTAAACAAGGCACATAATTTAAGTATATAGCATATTAGATATTATAAATGCTAGGGAGAAACATAAAGCCAGAAGGCCTAGGAAATTTCAAGAATTTTAGATAATATAGCCAGGAATGAACTTAGTGATAAGCCATGTAGATAAGCTGAGGCAATGGTAGGTACAAAGGCAGGGGTATGACTGATACAATCAAGGAGCATCAAGGAAGTCAGTGTGGCTAGTGCAAAATCAGCAAATGAGGAGACGATGGGTCCAGAACTGGGTCAGATCCTGAAAGCCTTGTCTTATAAAATAAAGACTTTGTTTTAAACCCTGAGTGAGGTAGGAAGCAAATGCACATACAGATCTGAAGAGAGAAATAGCATAATGTCACAAGTTTTAACAGTTTCATTCTAGCTGTTCTATTAAAAATAGCCTGAGAGCACGGTAGTAGAGATAGTTTGTTATAATATATTGAAGTATTTCAAGCAAGCAATGGTGATTTGGACCAGCATGGTAGCCATAGAAGGAGTAAGACATGACTATATTCTGGATATATTTAAAGAGTAAAACTAACATAATATGCTGATGGGTTAGATTGGTGTATTAGAGAGAGATCAAGGATAGAAGCAAGGTTTTTGCCCTGAACAACTAGAAAGGTGAAGTTTCCATTTACTAAGATCTAAAGACTACGGGTAGAGTAGGTATGGGTGGAATATCAGGAGCTTAATTTTGGACATGCTAAATTTGAGATGTCTATTAGAAATCCATTTGGAGATGGGATTCTGAAGTTGAAGGGAGAGGTTCAAGCTGGAGTTGTGACATTGAAAACTGATGGTATATAGACAATATGTTAAACCATGAGGTAGGAAGAAGTCACCAAGGAGGTGTGTTGTGTATAGATTTCTAAATAAGATATTCTAGAAATTGAGCTTTGGCCCTCTAAATTATAAACCGAAGGGAGATTTAAAAAATAAAATAAAATAGCATCTGAGACTGAGGAGACACAGGTAGAAATGGAGTCAACTGGTGAGAAGAAAGTCACAGAGATAATAATCAACTTCGTCAAATACTACAGTAAGTCAAGTAAGATGAGGGCTGAGAATTGAACACTGGAACAATGTGAAAACCTCTGGTGACCGTAATTGGAACAGTTTTGGTGAAATTCTAGAGGTGAAAATCCGACTCTAGGATGGAGTGAGAGGGACAGCAGATGGAAACACTCAAGAAATTTAGAGAAAGTATCACATGATCACATTCATATGTGGAATTTAAGTAACAAACTGATGAATGGAAAGGACACAGAGACATGGAGGCATGGAACAGAGTGCGGAATCCCAGAGGGAAGGTGGGGGAGGATGGAAAGGTGGGAGGAAATCAACAACAACAAAACAAAAGTTTAGCAGTAAGAGGAAGGAAAGTAAAGGCAGTAGCTAGATGGGGAAGTGGAGTCGGAGAAGAGGAGTTGTTGCTTTAATGGGAGAAATAAGAGTATTTCCCGGAGGATGAAGGAAATGGATAAGCAGGAGGGTAGAGAATTGCTATAGCAATATTGTTGAGTATGGAAGAGAGGATGGTATCTAGAGCAACAAATAGGAAGACAATTTGAAGGCAGTATAAGTTCTATAGTTAGAAGTGGTTATAGAGAATTTACAAGTATATAAAAATAACTAATGAAGCTGTGGGGTTAAGGAAAGACTTCCCAGAAGTGATCATCTCTGAACTGTGTCTTGAAGGAATAAGTAAGAATTAGCCAGATATTTACCCTCAAGAACAGGTATAAAACATGGTAAGTAAGCCAATAACAAATAACCAGCCATATCCTATATATAATAAAGAGGTAATATCCAACACGCAAGATGGCCATGTGGTCAAAGATGGCCAGCAAGGGAGAGCAGTTGGGAGGGACCAGGCCTGCAAGGGAGAGCAGTTGGGGTCAGTCAGGCCTGCAGAGGAGGGCAGTTAGGAGTGACTAGGCTGGCAGAGGAAGGCAGTTGGGGGCGACCAGGCCTGCAGGGGAGGACAGTTAGGGGTGACCAGGCCGGCAGGGGAGGGTAGTTAGGGGTAATCAGCCCGACAGGGGAGCAGTTAGGCATCAATCAGGCTGGCAGGGGAATGGTTAAGGGTGATGAAGCTGGCAGGCAGAAGCAGTTAGGAGCAATCAGGCAGGCAGACAGATGAGCAGTTGGGAGCCAGCAGTCCTGGATTGTGAGAGAGATGTTCCAGATTAGAGAGGATGAAGGCTTAGCTGAGAGACACACATCCCTCCCCACACCACCACCCCCCACTTGTGCACAAATTTCGTGCACGGGGCCTCTAGTATTATATAATTTTATATAAGTGAAATGTCCAGAATAATCACATCTATAGAGACAGAAAATAGATTTGTAGTTGAATAGGACTTAGGGAATGGGATGAGGGGTTGGAAAATGACTGCTAATGAATACAGGATTTCTTTTGGAGGTGATGAAAATGTTCTAAAATTAAATTGTAGTGATGTTTGTACAACTCTGTAACTACAATAACAATTATTGAATTATACACATTGATTGGTGAATTATATCTCAGTAAGACTACTTTTTAAAAGTAGAGAGAGTAACATGAATTCATGTAACACTATGAGCACTTGCTGCATGTAAAGCTTTAAGCCAGGTTATAGAGATATTGCGATTCTTAAAATTAATTGATAAGCCCTGGCCAGGTAGCTGAGTGGGTTAAAGTATCGTCCTGATACACCAGGGTTGCAGGTTCAATCCCCAGTCAGGACACATACAAAATCAACCAATAAATGCATAAATAAGAGGTAAAACAGATTGATGTTTCTCTCTTTCTCCCCCTTCCTCTCTCTCTAAGAATTAATTTAAAAACAATAATTGATAAAGCTCCTGTCTCTCTTGGCACTTATAGTTTAGCATGTAGTGGCACAAAAACATGATAAAATAGATCTATTTGGGGTATCACGCCATTCCCTAAGTCCTGTTATTCAAAATGTAAATTTCTGAATTAACATTTTAATTTTAATTTTGATTCTTTATGTACTATAGATAATGTCAACATACAAAAAAAGCATACTCTATGTGTATGTAATGGATAGGTTATAAGTGAAGAAAATTACAAGTTATTTATATTTATCTTTTTAGCCTAATGGTGGTATTCCACAAGATAATCTGGTTCTAATCAGAATGAAACCTGATGAAAATGGAAGATTTGGTTTCAATGTAAAGGTAATCTAAAATTTATATTGTACTCAGTTTTTAAATTAAGATGTTTTTATTTTGCTAATATTTGATTTGCTCTGTTTTAAGGGAGGATATGATCAGAAGATGCCTGTGATTGTGTCCCGAGTAGCACCAGGAACACCTGTGAGTTATCTAAATCTCCCAAGTAAATCTTGTTTTCAAGAATATGTACTTAATTTAATTAGTTAAAAAGGAAATAATCATTCTTTTAATTTGTCAAGTATCTACTGTTGTTGATTGGATATCTTAAATTGCTGTAAAGTTTGTTTTTATTTATGCCTTGTTTATAAGAGTTTTTAAAATCCTTATTTTAAAAAGAAGCTGGTGTATGACTTTCAATGCTTCTAAAGTGTAAATAGATCCTATCAGAATAACTCCTTAAGCAGCAAAATGTAGATAGGAGCCAGCCGGTGTGGCTCAGAGGTGGGGCTGTCTACCTATAAACCAAGAGGTCACAGTTTGATACCTAGTCAGACATATGCTTGGGCTGCAGGCTTGATCCCCAGTAGGGGGCGTGCAGGAGACAGCCGATCACTGATTCTCTCTAATCATTGATGTTTCTATATCTATTCTTTTCCCTTCCTTTCTGAAATCAATAAAAATATGTATTTTTTTTAAATGTAGACAGGAGTTATATTTTTTATTCGTGGTGTTTTTTTTTTGCTTGTTTTTTTCATTTAGTATTGTTTACTTATATGCTATTTGCCTTCTTATGTTTAAAAATAAACTTAGTTTAAATATAAATAGTACTAGCGATTGTTTTTTTTCTTATAAGGATAATTTTTAAACTTTTTGTTATGAACATTCTAAACAAAAAGAGAGAAAATATTTTAGGAACCCATTATGATCATTTCCCCTGTTCCCATTATTTAGCTCAGCATTCATGAACTTCATGCTCATCATAAGGACAGCTCTTAATTAATATGGCTGTATTATCTTTATTGCTCTTCCATGCAGCAAATATGGCTTTCAAATTTACATTTATGTTATTGCCTACTTTACCTAATGGTCTTCAAGGACTTTTCAGTCAGCACCCTTTATCGTTTAACTATCTCCCTGCCCCTAAGAAAGGTGTATAAATCATTAGCTTGAGAGAAAGAGGTCAGTTATGCATTTTTTGGTGCTTTCTTTGCAGCTACCTCAAAATTAGTTTGAAGATCATAGTCAGGATTAATTAAGGATATCATAATATATGGTTTTGATTTTGAAGGACTTTGTTGGTTGCAAATAATAGGGCATTTACTTATGGAATATCCCTGCCAACATAACTACAGCTTCTCCTTAGACTCTATCATACTTCAGTTTGGTGCAAAAGTAGTTTATGTGCAGTTTTTATTTTGTCATATATTAAAAGGAGCATATTCAAGGATTTGGATTAAGTTAATTGTTTTTATTGCTTCATCAAGAACAAAAAAAAATTACATAGAGCTCATAAGTATCTCATAAAACCAAGCACAGGAACACAGTCACACCACCAGAAAGAACTCATCTGTCACTCTCTACTTTTTATCTATATTTCTTGTGTGAATGTCCCATTCTTCTCTGTTCAAACCATTTTTGTACACTGAATCTGTGACATCTCTCAAGCCACTTCAAATATATTAGTCTGAATAAAAATAGTGTATTTAGTGACAATTTCAGGTCAAGTCCTGTAATATCACCACCACCAGACATACTCTGCCTTCAGATATAATTATGACTCCTAAATCTCTGCTAAATTAAAATTGTATAGCTACTGCTATTTTGTCTCAGTCCACATGGTATGATATGACTACTAGTTACTTCCATATTTACATATTACCAGCTCAGCAACCCAAAATGATTAAGCCTATACAAATTATTGGCTCCTGGGAAATAAACCAGTCAGATCTAGTTTGAGTCAGATGTCCTCTTTTAAACCAATCTTGAGGTCAGAGGGGACAGGACAGGGATACAGTGTACAAAATTACTCTTGAATCGGCTATGCATATGAAGGATAGGAACAAAGATGGGAAAATAGTCCAAAATTATTTATTTAATGATAACTGTATATGTTTCAGACTGCAGATGAAGAGATAAGAGGCTGCTAAATTCTGATCAAGTAGTAAAATGTCTAACATAGAAAACTAAAGAAAAACAAAATGGGGGAGATATGTGGAGTTACTGAGATAAACACAAAAGTTGTAGGTAAGATGTTGAAAGAAAGTGACTCTAGAGAGGGGGGAATGGGAGGGAAGAACATGAGAAATGGTTTCTTAATCTTTCAGCTCTAGTCAACTTTTTAAACTATGTAATGTATAACTTTCCTAAAAACAAAAATTTTAATTGCAACTTAAACATATATCTTTTGACCTGACAGTGAGTGGCCTCTAATGAAACAGTTGTGCTAGGGAACAAACTATATACAAGGATGTTCACTGTAGTATTGTTTATAACAGTCAAAAATCAGGGATAAATAAAATACACATCATTAGAGCTGGTGAAATACATTATGTGTTGCTATGTAACTATTTAAAAGAATGATGTAGCTCTATACTAGTATGCATATATGTTCATAAGATATTACAAAAAAATAGTATTACAATTCTACGTTTATGTTTGATCCAGTTTTTTAAAATGTGAATTATGTGTATTAAAAAGTCTGGATACATGCTTAAAAGCTTAACAGTGTTTCATCCAAGTAGTGGGATTACTGGTATTAATCACTTTCTTCTATATTCCTTTTTTAATAGATCATGTCAGTGAGCATGCATTGCTTTTATAATTAGAAATTGCAATACACCTTTTTTATTATGCCAGTTGTAATGATCAGTGAATAACACAAAAGAAATAATTGATTTTTCTGAGCAGTGAATGTGGATAGTTATTAATTAAGTCAAGGATGTTCAGGGAACATTCTATAGATAGGTTCACTTCCAAACAGAATTCTGTGACTCTTAAGTTTTTTTTTAGGCTATACGGATTATTGGTAAAATTTTATTTTTTGCCACATAGAACTGTGTTCCATATATATTAACTGAATTTAGGAAAAATTAAAACAATAGAAATTTATCATTTTTATATTATTTTACTAATTTGGAGACCATCACAATCTTCCCATTGGAAACCTCATTTTAAGTGATTGGGGGGAAAGAGTTTTAAATATTTTCATGTTTTATTAATTGTAATCCTTCTGAAATGGATAAAAGAATTCCCAATTAAAGTCAAATTTTTGTTCCAATGTGATCATCTTTGAGCCAATAACTATTTCTGCAACAAAAATTTATTTTAATATACAGTTCATCTAGACTTTCCAGATTAGAATGAAATGCAATAAAAAAATTATAAACATAACTGACAAAAGCAGATTATGCATGAGAGAGTTCTTTCTCTTCAGTGGTAGTGAGAAAAAAAAAATCTGCCTCTTAGATATAGCATTTTGGTTAATACTGCCCTTTTAGTCTCAATCCTTTGGAATATCAGTGGTTATATGAAGGTACAGTTAGAGATTAATAACTATCTTCTCCTTAGCACATAAACTACCTCCTCTTTTCATTAACTATACTATTCACAAAGTAAGGTGAGAGTATAACTTTTTTCACTATAACCCTTTTCTCCCAGTACCATTAATATCTTCCAGTTCACCACTCTTTGGGTACCTTGAAGACATTTACAACAACTTGGACCAAATTGATACATAAAGGTATCACACTACTAATACACAGAAGGTGTATATGACTATCATCTGCTTCACTACAAGAAGGAGAGAAAAAAGCAACTAGAGAGGTCATAACCTTAAATTTGAGTTCTCCAGGTTTTAACATTTGTATACTTATATCATTTTTATCTTCACAGCTCTTTGTTATTATAATCAGAGCAGCTAATCTGCTCCATTTTCAGAGTTTCGGGTGTCTCAGAGCACACATTTTATTGTATAAGCAGTAGAGGACATGATATATCATGTTGGATTTTATTGACTTTGTGTTTATAGTGAATTTGAATAGTCATGTTTTCAAGTCTTCAAGCTTTTGCAACAGGAAGTTTCTTTTTTTGTGTGAGGTCCAACCCCATCATTTCCTTCTGTATCTGACCTATTGTCCTTCATTCTTTATTCCTATGCCTTCTTATTGCTGTCCCTGGAATGTGCTGTCCATATTTCTGTTTATCTCTTTTATTTGAATTACTCATTTATTTTTCTCAATAAAATACAGGCAGTCATCACTTTGTACAGTAGAACATGACCATAAAAATGACCATTCAAGCTGAAACTATGTAAAGTGACCTTGATAATTAATGGGGGAAATTATGGTTGTTTCTAAGACCTTTAAATTTTTCATTAAAATGTCTCTTACTTTCCCTTAGAAATGATGGAGAAATGAGAAATAGTAAAACTAGCCCTGGCCAGATGGCTCAGATGGTTGGGGCATCATCCCGTACACCAAAAGATTACAGGTTTAATTTCCGTCAGGACACATACCTAGGTTGCTGGTTCAGTCCCAGTTGAGGAACGAATGGGAGGCAGCTAATTGATGTCTCTCTGTCTCTCTTTCTCTCTCTCCCATTTCCTTCCTCCTTTCTAAAATCAGTGTATATCCTTAGACGAGGATAAATAAATAAAATCTGTGAAATCAGTGCTTTAAAAAAAAAAAAAAAGTAAAACTACTGATTGACTGCCCTGTCATTCTAAACATTAGAAGCATTGAGAACTTAAGTATTTAATTTCTTAATGAAAACTTATCACAAGTGGTTTGAATAGGCTTGTGTCCTTCTCGTCATATAAATTAAAATATAGAGTGAGCCGAAACCCGTTTGGCTCAATGGATAGAGCGTCGGCTTGGGGACTGAAGGGTCCCCGGTTCAATTCCGGTCAAGGGCATGTACTTTGGTTGCGGGCGTATCCCCAGTAGGGGGTGTGCAAGAGGCAACTGATCGATGACTCTCTCTCATCAATGTTTCTAACTCTCTCTCTCTCTCCCTTCCTCTCTGTACAAAATCAATAAAATATATTTAAAAATATATAGAGAGAGAGTGAGCATTCTTTCTTGACTTAGCAAATTGTCATAATTCTTTTTAAGTTTGACTTTACTTTCAATTTTTGGTCCTCTGCATTTTTTTTTTAAGTAAACTTTTATTGATTTCAGAGAGGAAAGGAGAAAGAGAGGAAGAGAGAGATAGAAACATCAGTGATGAGAGAATATCATTGATTGGCTGCCTCCTCACGCCCCCCACTCGGGATCCAGCACACAGCCTGGGCATGTACCCTGGCCTGAAATTGAACTTTAACCTTTTGGTTCCTAGGTCAGCACTCAACTACTGAGCCACACCAGCCAGGCAGTCCTCTGCATTTTTAATGTTGTAAATATCTCCAAGATTTCCTTTAATGAGAAGTTTTATGCCAGCATCATGTCCTCAAGAAAAACTTACTCCTTTTTTATTATACCCACTTTCATCATTAATGTTGATAAGTTCCCCTTCATTAAATCCTCTTCTCTGTATACTTAGAGTCTCTTAAACCAGCAGTCGCCAACCGGTAGTCCACAGGCCACTGGTGGTCCATGAGGTCCAAAAGGTTGGTGACCACTGTCTTAAACAGTAGCAGTGTATACTTTCACCATCAGCTGTTTCTTACCCATTTTTATGTGGTTTTATTGTTGGGAGATGAGGCAGCACAACTACTAGAATACACTTCGCTGTCTGCAGGAACTGAGTAACAGGTGCCCAGCGACAGATCACCAGCAGACATTGAAGGAAGTGATGTGTTTGAGTATTGGTCATGATGTGTCTATTATTTATGTAGAGAGTTTTGGGCTACAATCTAGCAGCAAAGATTGTATTTTATGTAATTATTCACAATTAATACATTCACAGTGGGAACTGAAATTTGTACATATCTGGGTAGTGCAAAGTGAGGCCTGACAGTGTCTAGGCATCTCCAAATAACTGGTCTTATCTCTATGGCTATGCATGTAATAAGGGGAAAAGTTGTTGAATGAAAAAAGAAAGAAATAGAGTATCTGCATGGGAAAACTAGATTTCGGTTTCATTTTTGAGTAGATGAATGGATAGACTTTTTCAATATGTAGCTTTAATTCTACTTTAGAGTCTATAAAAATAAATTTTTGTGCTTTACTTTTAGAAAGCCATGTTCAGATCTGAAACCTTATTTGCATTATGTTGCAGGCTGACCTCTGTGTCCCTCGATTGAATGAAGGGGACCAAGTTGTACTGATCAATGGTCGGGACATTGCAGAACATACCCACGACCAGGTTGTCCTGTTTATTAAAGCTAGCTGTGAGAGACATTCTGGGGAACTCGTACTTCTAGTCCGGCCTAATGGTAAGTAGTCTACATAGCACTGGATATTTTTCGTAATTATTAGTGTTTCTTACTGGAATAGCAGCCAGAGTAGGCTTTTAAACCTAAATCTGTCTTGCATGTCAGTTTCCTGCTCAAAGTATAGTGGCTTCCATTCACACTTGGAGTAAAACGTAAGTTCTTGTCCTCCTTGCCTACCACTCAGCCTTGTTCATTCTGTCCTATGCTGGCTTTCTTGTTATTCCTTCCGCCTACATTTTGTATGATTTTCCTGATTTTATATGACTTATTCTCTCACTCCCTTCAGGTTTTAAGTCACATGTCATCCTCAGAAAGTCCTTCTCTCCCTACTACCGTAGCTAAAATGGCCTCTTTCCCCTGCTTGCTCTAGTAGTAGTAATAGATAATCAATAAATAATAGTTGAATTAATTAGTAAATTTTGAACTCTGTTCCACTTTTAGGAAACTCTGTAACAAGCTGCAGTTAAATCATTTTTTTTTTAAATCCTGTCATATGTTTTCAGTAGAGAATGCCTGTAACCTAATCATGTCATCTCCTGCTCTGGACAGCTAACGTATTAATTCAGAGTCAGAGTCCCAGGCTTGGAGAAGCCCTCATGCTGTAAGCTCTGGCTCCTTTACCGACTGCTTAAGTTCCTCAGTAGTGATCTCAAGAATGTCCTGGTGGTATGGAGCACTCAGTAGCTCATGAAGCAGTTCACCCCCCATTTGGATAGCTTGAACTATTAATTTGAACTAAAATCAAACTTTCTTCAGTCCTGTTATCCAGAATAAATTTAATCCCTGTTCCTTCCGTTTTATTGACAATAGCTGATTTTACCAGAAACCCTCCCCCTTTCCTCCAGTTCAGTAATCTCAGATCCTTCAGTGAGTGTTCATATGGCATTGTTTCAAGTTCTCTTCATACTGTATCAATTTCCTCTGGAAAAAATTTGTATATGCCTGTATCCCAGCATTAGACATACTCTTCTGGTTTTGTTCTGAACAGTTTACTATTAATCATAGTTTTAGCAATAAGAGTACTTATTAGTTAATGCTATATATTGATACCTACTAGTGGCCCATTGCAGGAAGATTCCTACAATAGGACTTTCTGCTGCAGTTGCTGCCCCACCTATTTTGCTCCCTTTCTTCCCTCCCCACCTGCTTTCCTCCCATCTGCCCGCCTTGCCTGCTTCCCTTCTCTACTGCCTGGCTTGCTCGCTCCCTTAAGCAGTGCTTGGCTTCTTCAGTCTTCACTGTCTTCAGTCTTCACTCTGGCCTGGATATGCAAATTAACTGCCATCTTGATTGGGTTATTTTGCATACTCACCCTGATTGGCTGGTGGGTGTAGCGAAGGTGCGATCAATTTGCATGTTTCTCTTTTATTAGGTAGGATGGCATATATTCAAGTAAAATGTAATTGGAACTCTATCTATTCCAACACCACACTGAACCCTATAAAAATTACAAGAAAAAAATACAAAACTCATTTTGCTTATTGGGTACAAATAAGCATTTTCATTTCATCTTTTCTACTTGGTGTTTTTCTGCTTTCATTATCTGGAATTTGCATTCTAGGAAAATTCGCAGGATTCCAACACAACATTCTATTTTAACTTTTAAGGAACTCATTAATTTAGATTTGATATTTAGGTGATTCATTATTAGGCACTTTCTGTCAAGTAAGCAACTTAAATTTTATATTAACATAACATCCTCTCTAGTTTAGTGTTGTTTTCTCTTGATACCAGATGTTAAAGATGTTTTTTCTTGATAACAGATGTTTAAATGTTTTCCTTGCATCTAGACTCTTGTATATTCTTATTTAATCTTTACAGCTATCCAGTGACATACCTACCATCCCCATTTTATAGTTGAGGACATTTTGACACCTAGACATTCAGTTCTGCTCACAAATTTATGATGAGTACAGATCCATATAATAGAAAAGTCTTAGTTTTTTGCAGTTCAAATCATCTCATTTATACTTTAAATTAGGAGAGGAATCCACCTAGGTCTTAATAAAGGTCTTTCTCTTATTTTACTAGAAGTCCAGTGCACAAACTTTGTGCATGGCCGGAGGATGTCCCTCAGCCCAGCCTGTACCCTCCAATATGGGATCCCTCTCACAATCTAGGACAGCTGGCTCCCAACCACTTGCCTGCCTGATTGCCCATAACTGCTTCTGCCTGCCAGCCTGATCACCCCCTAATCACTCCCCTGCCAGCCTGATCAATGCCTATCTGCTCCCCTGCTGACCCAGTTACTCCTAACTGCCCTCCTCTGCAGGCCTGGTTCCCCCAGCTTCCCTCCCCTGCAGGCCTGGTCTCTTCCCCCTCCCCCACAACTGTTCTCCCCTTCAGGCCTAGTCCCCCCAAACTACCTTCCTCTGCCGGCCCATTCACCCTTACTGCCCTCCCTTGCAGGCCTGGTCACCACTAACTGCCCTCCCCTGCTAGCCTAATTTCCCTCCCCTGCTGGCCATCTTGTGGTGGCCATCTTGTGTCCACATGGAGGCGGCCATCTTGTGTGTTGGAGTGATGGTCAATTGGGAGCCAGCAGTCCTGGATTGTGAGAGGGATGTCCAACTGCCCGTTTAGGCCAGATCCCACCAGGATTGGACCTAAACAGACAGTCGGACATCCCTCAAGGTTGTCCCAGATTGGAGAGAGTGCAGACAGGGCTAAGGGACACACATATACCCCTCCCGCGCACAGATTTCGTGCAGTGGGCCTCTAGTGTTACTGTATCTGAGGGCAAGAAAAGAAAGAGGTGGACTATAGGCCAGGGTATAGGGTCTGTCTCTCCTCAAACTGCCATGGCCATGAATTCTGGCCTAGGTTCTCATTTGAAATCCAGACTCCCTGGTTGTTTTGTAAATATGTCAAGGAGAGGATAAAACGTGTTTTGTTTAAAACTCTGTTTCATTTATAACTGTTCCTATCTAGACATATAGTATGTAGGCTTCTATTTGTACTCTTGCCTTAGGTCCCACAAATTAGGGCAAGTCTTTTCCAAGCTGCTTCTTGGCAGCTCCTTTTTTTCTTAATGTCTCTTCAAATTATGGAGATTTTCAGCAATTATAGCCAAGACCGTTCTTTTCCTCAAAGGTGCAGCAAATTTCTTCATCTCCACAGTCACTGTTTGGCCCTACACCTTGACATCATACACAGATCTGATGAATTATGAATAAATTATTTTTCTTGACACATAATAAATAAATCTGGTAAATTCTTTTCCCAACTCATTAAGTTTTTCATGTGTCTTTATTAAAATTTTTATTTTATTTTTTTTGGTCTTAGCTGTCTACGATGTAGTGGAAGAAAAGCTGGAAACTGAGCCAGACTTCCAGTACATTCCTGAGAAGGCCCCACTAGATGGCGCCCATCAGGATGACCGTTCCCTGCGGGAATCAATGATCCAGCTAGCTGAGGGGCTTATCACGGGAACAGTCCTGACACAATTTGATGTAAGTAATATTGTATGGGTTTTTTCTTTCTTTCTTTCTTTTTTAAATATTTTTTTAATTTCGATTTTCAGAGAGAGAATTGGGAAGAGGCAAGAGAAACATCCATCCCTGATGGATCAAGCCTGCAACCTGACAGGGAATTGAACCAGCCACCTTTCAGTGTATAGGACTACACCCAACCAACTGAGATATACCAGCCAGGGCAATATTGTATGATTTCTTTCTTTTTTTCTTCTTTATTGATTTCAGAGAGGAAGGGAGAGGGAGAGAGAGATAGAAACATCAATGATAAGAGAGAATCATTGATTGGTTGCCTCCTGAACTCCCCCTACTGGGGTTGGAGCCTGCAACCTGGACATGTGCTCTTGACCAGACTCAAACTGGGACCGTTTAGTCCGCAGGCTGGTACTTAATCTGTAATTAAATAATTGTTTTTGTGAAAGTTGACAGATGAAGGTAGGCAATTGTAGACTTAAAAATCCTAAATTAAAGGAAAATAATATGCTGAAGCCGGTTTGGCTCAGTGGATAGAGCGTCGGCTTGGGGACTGAAGGGTCTCGGTTCGATTCCGGTCAGGGGCATGTACCTTGGTTGCGGGCATATCCCCAGTAGGGGGTGTGCAAGAGGCAGCTGATCGATGACTCTCTCATCGATGTTTCTAACTCTCTATCTCTCTCCCTTCCTCTCTGTAAAAAATCAATAAAATATATTTTAAAAAAAAAGAAAAAGAAAATAACTTGTACCTTGTAATATTTAACCTTTAAATTTTAGCAGTATAATTAGCCATTATTAGTATTTGTTGCTCTGAAGGATATGTTACAGATAAATGACTAAAACATTTGTGACTAAAAAAAACTGTCAGTTTTGCTAGCTTCTTTAAGTTCTGGATTCATATACTTTAAATATCTACAAAGTATATAAAAGCTAAATGTTTTCTGCAGATTTTCTGTTTCAAACTGTCTGGTACTTTTTGCAGTAAGAAAAATTGTTTTCATTTATTTTGCCATTCTCTAAAATATGATATATTCATATCAGAATTTGTACAGAATTTAGCTTTGCAAATCTGGTTTAATATCCTATCAGCTTAAGGTACATCATTGTATAGATGAGGGATTCTAAGAAAAAAAAACAAGCTGTTTTATAGCATAGGAACAAGTCAGAAAAACAAAATGAAACTTTTGTTGGCCTGCTGAACTCGTACCTTTTTGTTTTGTTTTGTTTTGTTTTAGCAACTATATCGAAAAAAACCTGGAATGACAATGTCTTGTGCCAAATTACCTCAGAATATTTCCAAAAATAGATACAGAGATATTTCGCCTTGTAAGTATCTATGATTTCTGCATGTTAGGCTTTAATCTTTTTAACATGACTTTACTGAAATCTTTTTTTTTGAAATTTTTTCAGATGATGCTACACGGGTCATTTTAAAGGGTAATGAAGACTATATCAATGCAAATTATATAAATGTAAGTTTATTTTTATTATTTCATTTGAATAAGAAGGGCCACTATAAACTGAGATTTATTCCATTTTGTTAAAAGTCTAACCTTGAGAGAATATTAAAACTTTCAGATATTGAAAAATATTATAAAAGTAATGTTAAAAAATAGTTTGATACTGACATCCTATCTAATAAAAGAGTAATTTGCAAATTGACCGTACTTCTGCTACCACAAGCCACACCCACCAGCCAATCAGGAGCGAGTATGCAAATTAACTTAACCAAGATGGCTGCAGCCATGGAGTGAGCAGAAGGCTTAGGTTTCCCTGGTGATGGAGAAAGCCAAGCTTCCTGCAGCACTGATCTCCGCTCAAGGCTACAATTATAGAAGATAAATAAATCCCAACAAAAATGGCTGTAGCCGGGGAGCAAGCAGGAGGTTTGGCTTCACTCAAGTCTAAAAAATTTCAATCACAGAAGATAAATAAATCCTAGATACCAGGGTCTCTGCTTGGGTTGCCAGGGGGCATGGCCGGCCTGCAAACAACCACAGGCCCCTCGCCCAGTCTGCCCCACACCCCAAGGGAACTCCCACCCTGATCTGGGATACCTTTCAGAGCAAACTAGCTGGCCCCTATCTGTGCACCAGGCCTTTATCCTATCTAATAAAAGAGTAATATGCAAATTGATCGTCACTCCAACACACAAGATGGCTGCCCCCATGTGATCAAAGATAGCTGCCCCCATGTGGATACAAGATGGCCAGCAGGGAATGGCAGTTGGTAGGGACCAGGTCCGCAAGGGAAGGCAGTTGTGGGCGATCAGGCCAGCAGGGGAGGGTTTTTAGGAGGGACCAGGCCTGCATGGGAGGATAGTTAGGGGTGACCAGGCCTGCAGAGGAGGGCAGTTAGGGGCAAACAGGCTGGCAGGGGAGCAGTTAGGCATCAATCAGGCTGGCAGGGGAGTGGTTAGGGGGTGATCAGGCTGGCAGGCAGAATTGGTTAGGGGCAATCAGGAAGGCAGGCAGACGAGCAGTTGGGAGCCAGCAGTCCTGTATTGTGATAGGGATGTCCCAGATTGGAGAGGGTGCAGGCTTGGTTGAGGGACACACACCCTGTGCACGAATTTTGTGCACAGGGCCTCTAGTAGTAATATATACATATAACAGTGGAATGGGATAATCTAGTCTAGAAATAGCCTGAAATAAAACTACAAATTTGTTTATGGTAGAGATAGCCTTTTAAATAATTTAAAGTAAAACTGATCATCTAGCACATGTGTCAAACACAAGGCCCGCGGGCCAAATCTGTCCCGCCAGGCCTTGCAATGTGGCCCGCACCGCGCTGTCATCACTGCACTCCGCTGCGTTTCCATCACAATGACAGTTTATGACTGTTCAGTAAACCATTCGGCCCGCGATTTAGGCTGGATTTTAGATTTTGGCCCCTTCTCTGATTGAGTTCGACACCCCTAATCTAGTGAATGAATTAGGTGTCTGGAATATACCATGATAAAGAGGTCTCCTCCTACTCCTATGGAGTAAAAACAGGATTACTATTTTTACTTTGGATTATAGAAAATTTTAAACATACAAAAATAGAGAAAAAGTTAACGAATTTAAACACATGACTTAGCTTTGACAGTTACCAACTAATGGCCAACTTGGTTTCACTTACCCTCCCACCCTGCCCCACACATCCACATTGTTTTGGAACAAATCTACACATCATATAATTGATCTATAAACACTACACACTCTTGAGGCCAGCATACATTTTAGGTGTATCAAAATATAAATGTATGAAACGGACAAGAAAATACTTGGAGGAATATATGAGAATTGTTTAAAATCTGAGAAAGGAGATTTTTTTTAAGCCTAGGTACATGTCTAAGCTATAAAAAAAAAAAAAAGATTGATGAGTTGGACAATGTATAAATTTTAATTTGGGGATTACTTTGAAAAGTACTAAAATCAAATGACAAACTGAATTTTTTAAGTAGTATAAATTGCTTATTTCATCAATATTTGTAAAGAGCTCTATAAGTCAATAAGAAAAATAAATACAATGTAATGAAAACAATGAAGGATATGCAAAGACGGTTCATAGGGAATGCTCTGCCAGTGACTTTATTTTAAAAAAATGTATGGCATTTTAAAATCTATTCAAAAGTAGAACAGTATGAAGAGCCCCCCCCCAACCATAAACCTGTTACCCACCTTCGATAAATATCAACAAATACAAAATTCATGCACTCGGGGGCAGGGGTCTTTCAGCCTGCACCCTCTTGCAGTCCAGGAGCCCTCGGGGGATGTTTGACTGCCAGCTTAGGCTCAGGGAGCAAGCCTAAGCCATAAGTCAGACATCATTAGAATTGCTGCGGAGGCAGGAGAGGCTCCTGTCACCACCACTGCACTCACCAGCCGTGATTCTGGCTTCTGGCTGAGCAGCACTCCCCCTGTGGGAACACTGACCACCAGGGGGAAGCTCCTGCGTTGAGCATCTGGCCCCCGTGGTCAGTGTGCATCATAGTGAGTGGTCGTTCCACAGTTTGGTTCATTTGCATATTAGCCTTTTATTATATAGAATGGCCAATCTTGTTCCATCTAAACACTACCCCCCTAGATTTATTTAAATCAAATATATCACTTTTTGTAAATATAATCAATTCGTATTATTTGTGATAGTCTATAAAGTCTTTATTAACCTTGAATTAGCAAATACTGAATCCTTGCTGCAAAGGAAAAATACATGGGTTAGGGTCCCATGAGCTTCTATTTACAACATTTTTGTCAGTTGATCAATACATAACTTTGCTTCAGTTTAAAGATACCTTATTTAATAGACATGGTTGATTAATTAACATTGAATTCACACCCAACAGCACTATAACTCATGTCTGAAGGAAGCTTATTTAATGTGTATTTTCTCCATAAGGCATTTCATGGCCTCTTGACACTTAGAACAGTGGGCAGCACTTCAGCACTTGGGGACTGTTTTAAACGGTGAAATTGCTAACAGCAAGCACAGAAATTTTAAAATGTGGCATTAAATAGACTGCAAAAAGGGCAGTTGTTTAAGTATGAGAGTAGAAGCAAGAAGGAAGAACAGCAACATCTTACTCAATATTAGCTGGAAATGTTCGCTTTGGGCGGCTCAGATTTTTTAGCTCTTTAGACATGTCTGTAAATGACCATGAAAGCACTGCAAGCACTTTGGGATTACAAATAAATTTTAGCAAGTAGGCAAAATACAGAATCTGTGAATAGTAAGGATTAACTATTTTAGTATGTATCTCTGGGGACCTTTTTTATTTTTAATTTTTTAGGAAAACCACAATACCATTATAACACTTAAAAAAATCTAATGGTTAAATAAATAATACATTTTTCTTAAAAAGAAAAATCCAAATAAAAACTACAAAGGGAGCAAGCCTAAGCCATAAGTCAGACATCATTAGAATTGCTGCGGAGGCAGGAGAGGCTCCTGTCACTGCCACTGCACTCAACAGCGGTGAACCCGGCTTCTGGCTGAGCAGCACTCCCCCTGTGGGAACACTGACCACCAGGGGGAAGTCTTATTTAATAGACTGAAATGTCAGAAAGTTTGATAATACTATATATATGTAAGTTTGTATCTTTTTTTTAAATATATTTTATTGATTTTCCACAGAGAGGAAGGAAGAGGGATAGAGAGCTAGAAACGTCGATGAGAGAGAAACATCTACCAGCTGCCTCCTGCACACCCCCTACCGGGGATGTACCCGCAACCAATGTACATGCCCTTGACCAGAATCGAACCTGGGACCCTTCAGTCCACAGACCAACGCTCTATCCACTGAGCCAAACGGGTTTCGGCATAAGTTTGTATCTTTTATCTGAAATTTGAGATCAAAGATGCTTCAGAATGTAGAATTTTTTTGGATTTTTTTAAGGTTATTAAATGTATATACCATAGCAGGCTGTAATGAGTATATTATATTCAACATGCCAACTACAGATATTTCCATTAACAGTTTTAGATGAGTTCAACTCAGATATTCCTTTTCAAATGAGTCCAGGTTAGGTCAGGTGTACCAAAAAAAAAAGACAGAGTTACACTTTATTATTAAGGACATTACCAGGAAACTATTACGTATGGTAAAAGTATAAATAGGTACAACCTCTTTGGAGAGCAATTTTGTACACTCTGACAAGATTCTAAATGCATGTATACTAGTAGTATGATTCAACATTGTCATTTCTTCCTATTGCCCACACAAATAGGTTTCTTTTAATGTGCACAAAAATTTTAGGTTTGCAAAAGTATTCAACATAGTTTTATTTATGGTCACAAAAGATTAGCAGCAACTTAAGTATCCTATATAATAAAAGCCTAATATGCTAAGTGTCCAGTTTTCCATTCAACCAAAGTATAATATGCTAATGATATGCTAAGGCTGCTCAGCCACTCACTATGATGTGCACTGACCATCAGGGGGCAGACAGTCAACTAATCTCTATGATGTATACTGATCACCAGGGGGCAGACGCTCTTACTGATAGGTTAGCTTGCTGCTAGAGTCCGGCTGATCAGGACTGAGTGAGACGTGCTGTGAGGCCTCCCATGAACCCTCCTCTCCTGGTCAACTTCCTAAGTCCCTCCTGGCCCTGATCATGCACCAGTAGGGTCTGTAGGCCTGGCCTGTGCCTTCTCAAAATCTGGGACCCCTCTGAGGATGTCAGAGAGCCAGTTTTGGCCCAATCCCACAAGCCAGGCCAAGGGACCCTGCTGGTGCACAAATTTGTGCACCGGGCATCTAGTCTGTTAAACAAAGTATGATATATTTATAAAGTAGAGCCACTAAAAAGAATGAAATTTTATTTACTAATATAACATGATCTCAAAGATAAAGTAGAAAAAAAGAAAATGGCTCTGGTCAGATTGCTGAGGGGTTAGAGCACATGTGTCAAACACAAGGCCTGCGGGCCAAATCCGTCCCGCCAGGCCTTGCAATGTGGCCCGCACCGCGCTGTCATCACTGCACTCCGCTGCGTTTCCATCACAATGACAGTTTATGACTGTTCAGTAAACCATTCGGCCTGCGATTTAGGCTGGATTTTAGATTTTGGCCCCTTCTCTGATTGAGTTCGACACCCCTAGGTTAGAGCATTGGCCCTCAGACTGAAAGGACTTGGGTTTGATTCACGGTCAAGGGCATGTACCTTGGTTTCAGGTTTGATTCCCTGGCCCTGGTCTGGAGGCAAACAATTGATGTATCTCTCATCATTGTTTTTCTATCTCTCTCTCTATGTTTTCTCTCTCTTTCCCTCCTTCTCCTCCTCCTTCCTTCGTTTTACTCTCTCAAAATCAATGGAAAAAATATCTTCAGGTGAGAGTTAAAAAAAGAAAAAGAAATAAAATGCAGAACAACATTATGTACTTACGTTTAAAAAAAAAATAGTTTTGATGTTCATTTGTGTGCTGTATGTAGAATATCTCTGAAAGGATATATTAGCAACTAAAAAATAGGATTGCTTTCCTGGACATAAACTGGAGGCTGGGATGAAAGGGAAATTTCTTTCTCTTTTCAACTTTGGTATTCTTCTAATTGTCATGTGCATATGCCACCTTTTCTTTTTTTAAATTGAATTTCGAAATCTAGTAGGATGATGATATATCTTACCCAAATATGATTTAACCTCTTTCTGAAAATAATAGTAAATTTAAAATATTTTTAATATCCTTTTGTGTTATCAATATATATAAAAGGCTAATATGCTAATTGTCTGACCATCTGACTGGTCACTATGATATGCACTGAGGACCATCAGGGGGTAGATGCTCAACACAGGAGCTGCTGTGACATGCACTGGCCATTTACAGAGAAACAGCACCACAGACCTGGCACCCATAAAGCAACACTCAGCTTCCCCCAAGTGGGACATAGGCTCTGCCACCTCCCTGGAGTGAAAGCCCACCAAATCACATGCCAACACTGCTGAGATCCCATGGTGCAAAGTGTGGCCCGCAGCCCAGTTGGGCCTGAAAACGGTGGCTGTAGGCACCAGGTAATGACATCATGTAGCAATGCCCAGCTTTCTACCCCTGGTGACAAACCTCCTTGGAGTTTCTTCAGCCCAGGAACATGACTTGCTTTATAGCCAGGTGGAACATTTTACATTTTAACCAAATGTCTGTGAAGCAGTTTTCTATGCCTCATCTCATTTGATCCTCACAGAAGTCATGAAGTAGGTAGATAGCAGACTTAGTGGAATCCTATTTTCTTTTCATTAGCTGGAAAACAGAAATTTAGAAAGTTTAAAAACTTAACCTGACTGAAAAGAAGTAAGAAATGGTGGACCTTGAAAATGATTTCAGATTTTCTCACTGAGCAGAATATAGTCAAACACTCCTATAGTTAGATATTTCGCCCTTTGTTCTCTCTGCTTGATCTACAATAATAATAAGCTTCATGTTGATATTTACTGCTGTGTTGCTGATAATTACCTGAAAGAGAAGTTAGGGGTGCTTCGCTGGGCTGGAAAAAGTTTAGTTAAATCAGAAAGCAGGCCTAATTAAGCAAGTTTATCTCTATATGTAAAGCTATTTTTGGCGCCAATTGCATGTGTGTGCTTTGATTTGTCATTGTCAATCGTAAATTTGGTTGACACTTTTATTATAGAGAAAGGATGAATAGCAATATTAAAATATTTCTTCTAATTAATTTCCTTTCAGTGTGCAGGAATTCATGCATCAGGTCTCTAGAATATTATATAAAACTAGTGACCTGTTGCAGGAATATTATTATTTTTTTACATTTTTTTTATTAAATTATTGTCTGTATACATATTTTAACATTGCCCTCCACCCTCCATACATACCCTTCCTCCCCAGAGTTTTGTGTCCATTGGTTGTATTTATATGCATACGTACAAGTCCTTCGGTTGATCTATTATCTCCCCCAGATCTCCCTGCCCTCCCCGCTGTAATTCGACAGTCTGCTTGTTGTTTTACTGTCTCTATATCTATCTTTTGGTTCATCAGTCTATAATGTTCTTTATTATCCATAAATGAGAGAGGTCATGTGGTGTTTCTCTTTCATTGACTGGCTTATTTCACTCAGCATGATGTTCTCCAATTCCATCCAGGTTGCTGCAAATGATGGCAGCATAGTATTCCATTGTGTAGATGTATCATAGTTTTTGGATCCAATCATCTGCTGACGGGCACCTAGGCTGTTTACAAATTCTAGCTATTGTACAATAGATTGTGCTGCTATGAACATAGGGGTGTATATATCCTTTCTGATTGGTGTTTCTAGTTTCTTGGGATATATTCCTAAGAGTGGGATTACTGGGTCAAATGGGAGTTCCATTTTCAGTTTTTTGAGGAAACTCCACACTGTTCTCCACAGTGGTTGCACCAGTCTGCATTCCCACCAGCAGTGCACAAGGGTTCCTTTTTCTCCGCAACCTTGCCAATACTTGTCGTTGTTGATTTGTTGATGTTGGCCATTCTGACAGGTGTGAGATGGTACTGCGGTGTTGTTTTGATTTTCATCTCTCGGATAATTAGTGACTTTGAGCATGTTTTTATGTGCCTTTTGGCCTTCTTTCTGTCTTCTTTTGAAAATATTCTATTTAGGTCTATTGCCCATTTTTTAATTGGGTCATTGATCTTCCTTTTATTTAGTTGTATAAGCTGTCTGTAGATGTTGGAGATTAAATCTTTATCAGTGGTAACATTTGTAAATATGTTCTCCCACACAGTGGGCTTTCTTGTTCCTTTGTTGATGGTTTCTTTTGCTGTAAAAAAGCTTTTTATTTTGATGTAGTCCCATTTGTTTATTTTCTCTTTAGCTTCCATTGCCCTAGGGGCAGTAGCAGTATCAATGAAGAAGTTCTTTTGGCATATGCCTGAGATTTTGCTGCCTGTGGATGCTTCTAGTATTTTTATGATTTTCCATCTTATGTTTAAGTCCTGTATCCATTTTGAGTTTATTTTGTGTATGGTGTAAGTTAGTGATCTAGTTTCATTCTTTTGCATGTATCTGTCCAATTTTCCCAACACCATTTATTGAAGAGACTGTCTTGACTCCATTGTATGTTCATGCCTCCTTTGTCAAATATTAATTGAGCATAGTGATTTGGATTGATATCTGGGTTCTCAATTCGATTCCATTGATCTATATATCTGTTCTTGTGCCAGTACCAGGCTGTATTGAGAACCGTGGCTTTGTAATACAGCTTGAAGTCTGGTATTGAGATCCCTCCTACTTTACTCTTCTTTCTCAGGATTGCTGTGGCTATTCGGTGTCTTTTATTATTCCAAATGAACTTTTGTTGAGTTCTTTCTAGGTCAGTGAAATATGCCGTTGGTATTTTAATGGGGAGTGCATTGAACCTATAGATTGCTTTAGGAAGTATGGACATTTTGATGATGTTAATTCTACTGTTCATGAACATGATATGTTCTTCCATCTGTTTACATCTTCCTCTATCTCTTTTTTCAGTGTTGTGTAGTTTTCCGCATATAGGTCCTTTACTTCCTTAGTTAAGTTTATTCCTAGTTATCTTAATTTTTTTGGTGCAATGGTAAATGGAATTTGCTTTTTTAGTCTCTGTTTCTGTAGTTTCACTGTTGGTGTATAGAATGCCATGGATTTCTTGGTGTTAATTTTGTATCCTGCTACATTGTTGCAGGAATATTAATGTAAGACTTCTGGCAGGCTTTCCTCCCGCCACCACCACCTTTCCTATCCCCCCTCCCCACCTCTCCCACTACAGAGCACCTTCCTCCCCCGTCCTCCACCCCCTCACCGTAACCACCGCCACCACCGCCATCATCTCTGCGGCCACTTGCTGCCACCACCGCTGCGTGCCTTGCCCCGCCCACCCAACCTGCTGCCTCTCGCCGCCTCCACCACCTCTGCGGCCCTGCACTTCTCTCCCTGCCCCGCACGCACTGCCAGTGCTTTCCCTCCAGCAGCTGGAGTCCCTCCCTCTTCCTTCTATGCTGTCTTCAGTCTTCACTCCTCCCTCCCTCCGTGTGTGCAAATTAACTGCTATCTTTGTTGGGTTAATTTGCATACTCACTCTGATTGGCTGGTGGGCGTGGCTGGTGGGTGTAGCAGAATGATGGTTAATTTGCATATTACTCTATTATTAGGTAGGATGTAAACGAAAGTGGCAGAACTTTTTCTCCTCACAAATTTTACCAGTAAGTGTTTAGAGACCAAGTCTCTGCCTCTGAAAGTGGGTTCTCTGTAAAACTTCTCTTAAAACCATAACAGCTTTAAAAAATTCTTGGATTTCTATCTCTACTAATTAGAATTTAGATATTCCACACACACATACACATACACACACACACACACACACACACACATACATACTAGAGGCCCAGTGCACAAAATTCATGCACAGAGTGGAGGGTGTTCCTCAGCCCAGCCTGCACCCTCTCCAGTCTGTGACCTCTCAAGATATGTCCAACTGCCCATTTAGGCTCGATCCCACTGGGATTGCTGGCTCCCAACTGCTCACCTTCCTGCCTTCCTGATTGCTCCTAACCACTTCTGCCTGCCAACCGATCACCCCCTAACCACTCCCCTGCCAGCCTGATTGATGCCTAACTGCTCCTCTGCCATCCTGTTTGCCCCTAACTTCCCTCCTCTGTCGGTTTAGTCACCCTAACTTCCCTCTCCTGAAGGCTTGATCACCCCCAACTGCCCTCCTATGCTGGCTATCTTGTCGTGGCTATCTTGTGTCCACATAGGGGCAGGATCTTTGGCCACATGGGGGCAGTCAACTTGTGTGTTGGAGTGACGGTCAATCTGCATGTTACTCTTTTATTAGATAGGATAGAGGCCTGGATCAGGGTGGGGAATCCCTTGGGGCATGGGGTGGCCTGGGCAAGGGGCCTGTGGTGGTTTGCAGGTTGCCCACCCCCCCTGGCAACACAAGTGGAGGCCCTAGTATCTGGGGTTTATTTTATCTTCTACAATTGAAACTTTGTAGCCTGGAGCGGAGCTAAGCCTCCTGCTTACTCTGTGGCGGCAGCCATTTCTGTTGGAATTTATTATTCTTCTATAAATAAAACTTTGTAGCCTTAAGTGAAGGCCTGAGCTGGCCAGGGTGGGTGAAAAACTTGGCTTCCTCCATTGCAGGGGGCAACCCTAGCCTCTTTCTCTTCCAGTTCTGTGGCTTGCACCATTTCTATTGGAATTTATTTACCTTCTGTAATTGAAACTTTGTAGCCTTGAGTGGAGGTCTAGGCCAGCAAGGGCAGGCATAAAGCTTGGCTTCCTCCATTGCCAGGGAAACTCAAGCCTCCCTCCTGCTTTCTGTGGCCACAGCCATCTTGGTTGGGTTTATTTGCATATTTGCTCCTGATTGGCTGGTGGGCATGGCTTGTGTGTGTAGTGAAGGTACGTTCAATTTGCATATTACTCTTTTATTAGATAGGATTGGCTATTGCCAAAAAATTTCTTCTACATGAAAAATAAAGTGTTGATAAAGATTTGTTGTGTTTCCTAGCTGGAGTGACTCAATTGGTTGAGTATCATACTGTGCACTGAAAGGTTGCCAGCTCAATTCCTGGTCAAGGCATATACCCAGGTTCTGGGTTCCATCTTCAGTTAGGGCACGCAAGACAACCAATTGATATTTCTCTCTCTCTCTCTCTCTCTCTCTCTCTCTCTCTCTCTCTCTCTCTCTCTCTCTCTCCCTCCCTCCCTCCCTCCCTCCCTCCCTCCCTCTCCTCTCCTCTCCTCTCCTCTCCTCTCTTCTCCTCTCTCTCCCCACCCTTCTCTACCTGTGCGGCCCCCCTCCCCCCCTGCGCCTCTCCTTCCCTCCCTTTCTTCCTTCCTCTCTTTAAGCATGTCCTCAGGTGAAGATTTTAAAAAAAAAATTTTTATTTTACAATTTGTTATACTGACTTTGCAGTTTATTGAGATTAGTTGCATTCAGTTATTTTGTGGATGATTTTCATATGCTTGATAATAGTAAAAAGTGTTAATATAAAATATTTTATTTTTGTATCTTTTTCTTTTAAGATGGAAATTCCTTCTTCTAGCATTATAAATCAGTACATTGCTTGTCAAGGGCCATTACCACACACTTGTACAGATTTTTGGCAGATGACGTGGGAACAAGGCTCCTCCATGGTTGTAATGTTGACCACACAAGTTGAACGTGGCAGAGTAAGTCATACTTGAATCTTACACATTGCTTGAACCTTATTCAAATTACATTGCATATATTTATAGTCAAAATGTTCACATTGATTTAGCCTTTTTTTTTTTTTCTAACCTTTACATCCATAGAGGACAGAAAGTAGATTAGTGCTTGTCTGAGTCTGGAGTTGGGTAAGAGGAGTGGGATAGAAGAATGAATGCACAGTGGTTACTAATGGGTATGGGATTTCTTTTGGGAGTGATGAAGTGGTTGTGGTGATGGTTGCACAGCTCTGTGAATATATTAAAAACAATTGAATTGTGTACTTTAAAAAAAAATTTTCAGTTACAGTTGGTGTACAATATTATATTAGATGCAGGTGTACAAACCAGTGATTAGACATTTTATTTAACTTACGAAGTGATCAACCAAATAATTCTATTACCCGTCTGACACCATACATAGTTATTACAGTACTATTGACTATATTCTTATGCTCTACTTTACATGCCTATGACTATTCTGTAACTATCAATTTGTACTTCTTAATCCCTTCACTTATTTTACCCATTCCCCCAAAGAAATCACCTGACAGTCTTATGGGAACCCCCTTGTAAATAACTAATTACTTGACTCATGCTGCTTTTAAGAATCTCTCTTTGTCTTCAACCTTTAGCTTTTTTGTTATTGTTGTTACTGAAGAGAGAGAAAGAGAGAGAGAGAGAGAGAGAGAGAGAGAGAGAGAGAGAGAGCAAGAAACATCAATGTGAGAAAGAAACATCAATTCGTTACCTCCACTTCCCTCCACGTCCCCCCTCCCCGCACATACCTCTACCAGGGATTGAAACCACAACCTCTTGGTATATAGGACTAACTCCAACCAACCGAGCCACAGCAGCCAGGGCAACCTTTGGCATTTTAATGGTGTCTCTTGGTGGGGGCCTCCTTGGGTTCATCTTGTATGTAACTCTCTGGCTGGGCTTCCCAGATTTGTACATCTGCTTCCTTCATTGGGTTATGGTAGTTTTCTGTTATTTTTTTTTCAAATAGGTTTCAAGTTCTTGCTCTTCCTCTTCTCCTGGTAAAAGTTTAAATCAGAAAGCAGGTCTAATTTAGCAATGTTGGTATGCTTGAAGTTGTCCCAGAGACTTCTTATACTATCCTCGTTTTTTGGATCCCCCCCCCCCCCCTTTATGTTCTGATTGGGTGTTTTCTTGCTTCCTTATCTGCGTAATAATCACTGATTTGATCCTCTGCTTTATCTGTCCTCTCCTGTTGGTTCCCTGTAATGTATTCTTTTTATTTTTATTGATTGATTGATTGATTGATTGATTGATTTTAGAGAGAGGAAGAGAAAGAGAAACATTGATTTGTTGTACCATTCATTTATACATTCATTGGTTGATTCCTGTATGTGCCATGACCAGGATCAACCTTGGCATATCAGGATGACCAATTGAGCTACCTGCCAGAGGCCCCTGTAATGTATTTTTTAATTCATTTATTATATTCTTCATTTCTGATTAGTGCTTTTTTCTGTTTTCTATCTCCATTTTTATGTGTGTGTGTTTTTTATCTCTGTTTTATATTTCCTATCCATTTGTTGAAGTCCTCACTAAGTTCATTAAGCCCCCTTATAGCCAGTGTTTGAACTCTACTTCCAACAAATTGTCTCCATTTTGTTTAGTTCTCTTTCTGGAGTTTTATTCTGTTTTTCATTTGGGACATGTTCCTTTATATCCTCATTTTGGCTGCCTCCCTGTGTTTTTTTCTATGTAACAAGTCGGGCTGTTATGTCTCCCAGGCTTGGTAAATTGGCCTTATGTAATAGGTGTCTTATAGGGCCCTATAACACAGATTTCCCGATCATCCAAGCTGCTCCAGGTACGCTCCCATGTGGGCTAAGTACACTCTCCTGTTGTAGTTGAATCTTGATTGCTGTTGGCACCTCAGAGGATCTATGCCCAAACCACTTGGCTGCAAGGACTCACTCTGACCAACTTGCAGGATCAGCTGTGCAGGGGCAGACCCCACAGACCAGTCTTTACAGTAGGGCTCTGATGCCTGCTGGGTCCACACCTTGAGTGTGTTACTTGTGAAGGTAGTTGGGTGGGTGGTGCTTTGACGTTTTCTGAAGCTATTCACCTGGTGCAGACTATGCCCTGCCTAGGGTCACCAGACCTGAGCACAAAGTGATTTGCAGGTGGCTACTACTTGTCCTGAGTTTAGAGGTGCCCAGGAGAGGCCAAGCTGCTAACCAAGGCAAGCTGCCTCTAGTGCCAGGACTAATGCCACTTAGCAAGAGGGGCACACTGAGGCCAGATGCTGCTTATTTGAGAGATTTTGGGAAATTTGTTTATATGGAAAAGGCACTGGAAAGAGATTGGGTGGGCCCACAAGTTGGGTGGGGTGGTCTCATAGAGTCACAACAGTGTTAGCCAGATGGATGGAGACTCAGATATGGCACCACCTTCTGGCTCTATGGAGGGAAGGCTCAGTAAAGAAACGAGGGTCTCTGCCAGCACTTCTACCTGGGAGAAAACTGCCCTGCCAGCCTTCACTGGACCACTCAGTTCTTCCCTGTGTGTCCCTGGTGCCTTTCAAGTTTCTGTGAGTCCAGGTAAGTCCCTGTGTGGGCCCTTTAAGAGGAACGCCTGGTGATAGAAAAAATTACTAAGTCAACTTAAATTTTTAAAAGAGAGGGATCAAGGTTCAACTACAACAGGAAGGTGTACTTAGCCCACATGGGAGCGTACCTGGAGCAGCTTGGATGATCGGGAAATCTGTGTTATAGGGCCCTACAAGACACCTATTATATAAGGCCAATTTACCAATTTAATCGAACCCAGGACCCCTTTCTCTGTCTTACTCAACCACAATCCCCGCTGGTTTTTACAGGCAAAAGTTAAGGGGACTTCTCTTCCAGTACTGAAACACTGGTCAGGAGCTTGGTGTGGCACTGAGACCCCTTGCTCCTCAGGGGGTCCCTCCATAGCCCCAATATCCCTCTTGATTGTTTTAAAATATATTTTACAGAGAGGAAGGGAGAGAGATAGTTAGAAACATTGATGAGAGAGAATCATCTATCAGCTGCCTCTTGCACCTCCCCCCCCACTCCGTCCCCACTGGGGATGTGCCTGCAAACAAGGTACATGCCCTTGATCAGAATCAAACCCAGGACCCTTCAGTCCGCAGGCCAACGCTCTATCCACTGAGCCAAAGCAGTTTCGGCTCCCTCTTGATTTTTAATTGTTACATGTGGATGTGGTACCAGCCCATTCTGCATCTCTGCCCCTCCTACCAGTCTAGACATGATGTCTGTATATCCTTAGTTATTTGACTTTTGTTCGGCTAGGCTTCAGGCAATTCTGAATGAAAGTTGTTTTGTAGTTTAGTTGTAATTTTGATGTAGTTATGGGAGGAAGTGAGCACAGCATTTACCTATACTGCCCTGTTGACTGGAAGCTGGATTGTGTACTTTAAATGGGTGAATTTTATATCAATAAAGCTGTGTGTGTGTTTTTAATTCTAATTGTGAAAATAAATGGATTGCATTTGGCATTTTAGTTGAAGATTCTTTCTCATTGTTAACTTAAATCCAAAAAGATTAAAATTAGTGCAGCATTTTGCCATTCTCATAGTAATAGTTGGTTCAGGCAAGAATTCATCATACATGGTAAAACATTGAATAAAAGCTTATTGTATACAGGATATTTGCAGTGTCAAAATATATCCAAACAGATTATTACAAAGAGAAAAAAATGACAAAGAAATGTTAATAATTGACAGAACTAGGTGCAGTATGTATGAAAGTTTATTAAATTTTTCTTGTAACTTTTCTGTAAATTTGAAAGTTATATTATAATTTTTAATATATTTTTAATCTATTGATTTTAGGTGAAGTGCCACCAATATTGGCCAGATCCCACAGGAAGTTCATCCTATGGGTGCTACCAAGTCACCTGCCACTCGGAAGAAGGAAACACTGCATATATCTTCAGGAAGATGACACTATTTAACCAAGAGGTGGGAAGCAAAATAGCTACCGTTCATTAGAACTGTTATGTTCAAGGTGAAGACTTTGAAAGCTGAAAATGTTTTCAGTCTGAGTTCTGGTTACTAAAAAATATTATTTTTCATTATTGAACTATTTGATTTGGGAGATACTTTGGAATCTTATGAAGTGGATTTTCTTTCTATAATAAATTTCCAATTTCTATAGTTAATTATAAGTGGTCAGTGAGAAAATAATCTAGTAAATAAATACTTATTACTCTTAAAACTAAGGATATTTAGTTTTAGATTTCTCTCTGAAATCAATAAAAATATATTTTTAAAAAAGCAGCTATGCATACTCATAAAAAGTGTACATTAGATGTTTTTGGTTAATATGATTTTTTTGCCTCCAAATAATATTAATCAAGTATTTGAGTACAACTGTGGAAATGGAAAGAGCAATTAATTGTAAGTTATCAAATTAGTCCTCTTTTTGAAGAGACTACAGGAGAGAAATTTTAGTCTCCTTAGTATAAGGAGGAAAGATCATAGGCAGGACCCTCCTACAGCAGATAGATCATATATTTCTTTTTTTTAAAATATATTTTTATGTATTTCAGCAAGGAATGGACAAGGGGGGAGGGGGGAGAGAGAAAGAGAGACATCAGTGATGAGAAAGAATTATTGATTGGCTACCTCCTGCATGCCCCACACTGGGGGATCGAGCCTGAAACTCAGGCATATGGCCTCAGAGGGAATCGAACCAAGACCTCCTGGTTTATAGGTCAATGCTCAACCACTGAGCCATGCCAGCCAGGCCATCATAGCTTTCTGATTGTTCTTCTTCTTCTTGCCACCTGAGTCACTCTCCTTAGCTTTCAAATCCAGATCCAGAAATAGAAACTGATTAATAAATGATGGCTTAATAAGCCAATTGGAAAATCTCTGTGGTAAGTGGTATTGCTGTCAGTCTGCTAGAAACAGTATCCCACTTTTACTGCCTGCAACTAGATATTCCCCTGCCACCTTTGGTTTTGAAGGGCGCTGTGAGAAGAAGCAATTGCTAGAGAAGAACAAACAAACTGTGAAGACCCAGGCCTATCCCGTTGGAAATGAGAAATCTATTACCTTCCACCCCCCTGAGTATGATTAAAGGAACACAGAAAGGTAGAGCCTTACCAAAAAAGGAGGAGCTAGATGTTGTGATGACTTATATTAAAGCAATCTGACATTGATTAAAGGTAAAGTTATAAGAAATTAAAAATTGAATTGTTCCAAAACCTTATGGGCTAGAGATTCCATCAGAATGAATTTAGTGTTTAGGATTATATACTATATAGCTCATACTCTAACACCGTGGTCTGAAAACTGCGGCTCGCAAGCTGCATGCGGCTCTTTGGCCCCTTGAGTATGACTCTTCCACAAAATATCACGGCCTGGGCGAGTCAATTTTGAAGAAGTGGCATTAGAAGAAGTTTAAGTTTAAAAAAATTTGGTTCTCAAAAGAAATTTCAATCATTGTACTGTTGATACTTGGTTCTGTTGACTAATGAGTTTGCTGACCACTGATATAACAAGGCAAGTCAGTAAGATATTTCTTCATTTTCTCAAGTAGATATGAGAGGTTATAAATAGTTACATAGACTAATACTGATATCTTCAGCATAGTCTCTTTATTGTACTCCATATATAGATTATTCACAACAGTTTTATATACTGTAGTGCCTTTTCTTTACAAACCTGAGTACATCAAAACTAGACTAAGACGAAAATTAGTTCCTAAAGTGTGGCCCAAATGTAATTAAGAAAATAAATTTGCTGAGAGAACCAAGATGATGGCATAGGTAAACAATTGTACTTGTTGCGTCCCACAACCACATCAGAATTACAGCTAAAATACATAGCAACTATCATCTAGAACCATGGAAAAAATGGCTGAGTGGAAGTACTACAACTAGAGAGGTAGTTGTACATTGAGACTGGTAAGAAGTACGGAGACACAGAATAGGCTGGCACCCAAGTCTGCCACTTTTTTAATCAGGAGGAAGATGCAAGCTCCTGCTTGCTATGAGCTCCAGTGCTGGTGAGACTTGGGGGAGCCCAGACACATACGGGGAGAAACTGGACTGTCTGGCATTGGGGCAGGAATGCAGGGGCAGCCTTCTTCCAGACTGAGGTGCTTGCAATGGTCATTGTTCCTGTGCTGGGACCTCCTTGGTGCAGGGCTAACTGGTAACTATTGCTGTTTGCTCCACCCTGGGGATTACCTGAGCCCCCCCGCCCTACCCAATTTACAACCCCATCCAAGCTGTGCTCAGTGACTTTTGCATATGAATGGCCTGTCCTTTCTCAGTCTAAAACCTGTCAAACAAGCTGCAGCTGGGTCAGGGAGCCAAAGCTATCAAAAGAAGGCCCAAGGTCACACCAGCCTGCCTTTCTTCATAGCTGGGCATCGTCTGGGAACTTCCGATAAAAAGAGGAGGAATCTGCAGATCTCTCTGTAGCTCCTGCTGAGTGGCCCCAGGCAGTGGCAGACTTTGCACCTCCTTGGAGATTCAAGAGCCAGTGTTCCCAATGGTCAGTGCAAGACCATACCAGATTACAACTCTTCACATCCATAAGCGACACGCTAAAGGGGCATGTTCAGTGAGCACCAAAGCCCCATTGAAGCAAGTCCTGCCCCAAAAGGGTGTTTCCTGCACAGCAGCTCTTCCATTATAGACACATCTGGTCCTCACAGCCAATTGGCCCAGAGGTCAATTCCTCCCAGTGATATCAACAGCAATCAAGGCTCAACTATAACAAGACTGTGCACACAACTCACAAAGGGGTGTACCAAGAGTGTGATTGGGGAGGCTGATCCCCTGGGCCCCACAGGACTTCGATTACTCTATCAACTCAAGGAGACTTAGCAACTAACCAATACATAGAAATAAATACAGGGTTGCAGCCAAAATGCAGAGACAAAGAAACATGGCACAAATGAAAGAAATGGAAGAAAGCAAACTACTGGATATAGAGTTCAAAACCACAGTTATAAGGTTACGCAAGAATCATCTAGAAACATTGGAGGAACCTAGTAAGACCTTCAAGGATCTTGGTGAGAATGTAAAAAAAAAAAAAAAAATGGAAAAGGACCAGTCAGAAATTAAATATACATTGACTGAAATAAAGAATAATATACAGGGATTCAATAGTAGACTATAGGATTCTGAGAATCAAATCAATGATTTTAAATACAAGGAAGAAGAAAACACCCAACCAGAAGAGCAAAAAGAAAAAAGGATCCAAAAATATGAAGATCATGTAAGGAGCCTCTGGGACAACCTTAAATGTACCAATATCCAAATAATGAGAGTGCCAGAATAAGAGAGAGAGCAAAATATTGAAAACCTATTTGAAGAAATAATGACAGAAAACTTACTCCACCTGGTGAAAGAAATAGACTTGCAAGTCCTGAAAGCTCAGAGAACTCCAAACAAGAGGAATCCAAAGAGGACCACACCAAGACACATCATAATTAAAATGTCAAGGGCAAAATGCAAAGAGAGAATCTTAAAAGCAGTAAGAGAAAAAACAGTTACCTACAAGGGATTACCCATACGACTGTCAGCTGATTTCTCAACAGAAACTTTGCAGGCCAGAGGGAGTGGCAAGAAATATTCAAAATGATGAATAGCAAGAAACTACAACCAAGATTACTTTACCTAGCAAAGCTATCGTTTAGAATTGAAGGTCAGATGAAAACAAGAAAAAACTAAAGGAGTTCACCACCAAACCAGTATTTTATGAAAGGCTGAAGGGTATTCTTTAAGAAGAGGAAGAAAAAGGTAAAGATTAAAAAAAAAAAAAAAAAAAAAAAACCATGAACAACAAAGTGACAACAAATACGTATATATCAACAAGTGAATCTAAAAATCAAATGAATAAAAAAATTTGATGAACAGAATAAACTGGTGAATGTAAGAGATTCGGACATGGAAATGGAGCAGACAAACAATTCTCAGGGGAAAGGATTTTAGGAAGGTGAGGAAGAGATTGGACAAAGATCTTACATGCATGTATGCAGTACCTATGGATGCGGACAGTGGGGTGGCTAGGGCCTGTGGTGGAATGGGAACCGGGTAGAGGGGAGCTATGGGGGGAAAAAGAGGGACATCTTTAATAATATGAAAAATAAAGATTTTTTTTTAAATGATGGGGTGAAATAAAAGAAAATAAATTTGCTATCATGTAAACACATACATACTTGGGTAGAGAGATAGAGACAAACACTATCCCAAAACTAATTAAAATATGATTTTTACATGACCCATTCTTCTAGGTTATTGGTACTATTAAATCCCCCCTTTTTGGTTTGTTGTTTTTGTTGTTAATCCTCACCCAAGGATGTTTTTTCCATTGACTTTTAGAAAGAGTGGAAGGGGGAGAGCAAGGGAGGGAGAGAGAGAAAAACAACGTGTCTTGAGATAAATCAATTGGTTGCCTGCCTCACTCTCTCTGGTCCGTGCTGTGAATAAAACCTGCAACCAAGGTATGTGCCCTGACCAGGAATCAAACCTGTGACCCCTCAGTGCACAGGCTGACACTGTAACTAATGAGAAACACAGGCCAGGGCAAATTTTTTTTTTAATAGTAATCAGAAGTAATCTATATACACTGAGTGGCCAGATTATTATGATCTCTGAATGCATAATAATCTGGCCACTCGGTGTATATTAGATGCTTTTCATTCATTCTATATTGTTAAGGATTCTGAAAAATCCATTATTACATTATACTGTGGTATCATTGGGAATTCTTTTATCAGTCCCTTTCTTTTATTAAAAATATTTTTTCATTGATTTCAGACAGGAAGGGAGAGGGAGAGAGAAATAGAAACATCAATGTTGAGAATCATTGATCAGCTGCCTCCTGCACGCTTCCTAGCAACCTGGACCTGACTGTAATCAAACTGTGACTTCCTGGTTCATAGGTTGACATTCAACTACTGAGGCACACTAGCTGGGCACATAGGTCATTTTCTTAACTTTTACTTTCATGGTCTTTTCTAGAAATGCCCCTTAATGTAAATGGCAGTAACCAGATTTCATATTGTTGAATGACTGTAACTATCAATTATTGAGCATAAGCTGATTCTCTTCTAGGATTTTTTCAACATATCTACACTCTCTTTGAAGTGTAGATGTTGTTTCATTTGTAACTAAAGAAAGTGAGGTTCTAAAATACCTTAACAGGGAGGTAAGATGGCAGAAGAATAGAAGGGCGGATTCTGAGCCCTCTCCCGAAGCAGAAAGAGAGAGCAACTGAGGGTCTTTTGCTGTGAGTGTTTATCGGCAAGCTGGGAGACAGTGAACACCAGAAGAAACTGCTGGGGGGCTGCTGACAGAGGTGCCCCTCACAGGGAAGCACCCACGAGGGCTGTGTCCCTGCCCAGAGCTACCTACCGGCTTGGACGGGGAAACCTCACCATCTTGAGAGGAAGATAGGATCGTGTCAGAGGCCTAAATATCCACAGCCGCAGCGACCACCAAGCATCTGTGACCCCCAGAACGCGGATCCCAGGCGGCGCAAACACCTGCCCTCACAGGATTGCCCCACTGCTCAGCGAAAAGGTCAGATTTCGCATGGAGAGGGTGGAGAGCACTCGCAGCGAAAACAAAAAGCCTGCACGCACAGAGCACGCTCGCAGAAGCTGGAGGACAAGGGCGGTGATTACAAGTAGAAGCCCCCGCTGTTGGGCTGTTGTCACCCTTGAAAGTGGACGGGGCTCCTAACAGGGGAGATATCTAAAGAGCAACACATTTGGATCCGGCTCGGAGGGATATCGGAGAGTTGCGGAAGATTCCAGTTGCTCGGACCTGCCCCCTCCCCCCCTCCGTAGTTCCAGCTTCAGCAGAGGGGGGGAGGGGGTGCTGGAGAGGCTCTAGACTAGAGTCTGGAAGTCAACCTAGAAACACTGCCCCCAGAGGCTAATTCACAAATAGACTCTAGTGTAATTAAAAACAAAGCAAAACCTGCCTAGAAATCAGCACTGGATCATAACAATAGAGGAAGCGAATGACCTTCATTACTGCAAATTTTAATTAAATTTTTTAAATTTTATTATTTTTTTTTAATTTTTAAATTTTTGTTTTTTATTTTTGTTTTCATTATTTGCAAGGTTTACTCAAGAAACTATTTTTTTTCTTTTTCCTCACTTGATTTTATCTTGACAATTATTACATTGTATATGTAATCAACATTATTACTACTACTAATTTACCTTTTTCATCTTATTTTCTTTTGTTTATTTTTATTATTTTTATTTCATTTGATTATATATATAGATAGATAGATAGATAGATACAATAGATAGATAGATAGATTTTTTTTTTTTTTAGTTTCAGGATTACTGTTCTACAGTCTTTATCTATCCTTCTTTCTCCAACGCTTTATTCTATGTCAACCCTACCTTTATGCCTTCACCCTATTTCCAATCTTTTCCTTTGATACCCTGTTTATCTTAACCCTTTCCTGCTCTAGATTTCCCCCATTCCTTCTGTCTACCCCCTTCTAAAATTTCACCCTACTTGTATATATCTAATTTCCAACTACCTTCTCCAAACCCATTCACACCTCCCTCGCAGTTGTCCTAAAAACAAAACAAAACAAAAAAAACAAAACAGTCTTTCTCTCTAACTCTTTGAAGTTGTATGTTGAATGTTAACTTTACTGAAGTTGTATGCTTTTCTTTTATAAGATTGATTTCCCTATGCTTTTTGTTTGATTGTATGTTTTTGTTAGCTGGGTTCTAGTCACCCTTATTGGTGGTTATTAATATCACAAACACATTTCTATTCAGTGCCTTGTGTGTTGTACCTGGTTGTGTTGTATTTTGTGCCTTTAAATCAAAGCAGGAGAGCGAGAACTACACAACCAGACATCCTAGATCATGGGGAGACCAAAAAACAGCCCGCATATGAAAGAAAAGCAGGCTTCACCAGAAAAGGAAGTAAACGATATAGAGGCAAGCAATCTACCAGAGCAAGAATTCAGAGTAATGATCTTAAGATGTCTAAAAAGAATGAAAGACAAATTTGACAATATGAGTAAGACCCAAGAGGAAATGAAAAAAAAAACAAGAGGAAATGAAGATGACTCAAGATGAAATGAAAAATGACATCGCTACTATGAAGAACTCAATAGAAAGCATCAAGAGCAGACTAGAAGAAGCAGAGGATCGCATCAGTGAGCTAGAAGACAAGATGGAAAAAATTACCCAATTAGAGCAGCTTCTAGAAAAAAAAATTAAAAAGCAGGAGGAGAGCCTACGGGAGCTTTGGGACAATGCAAAACAAAACAATATTCGAATAATAGGGGTTCTGGAAGGAAAGAAAACCGAGGTAGATATGGAAAACGTATTTCAAGAAATAATGACAGAAAATTTTCCTGAGATAGAGAAGAAAAAACCCACACAAATCCAAGATGCTCGCAGAGTCCCAAGCAAAATGGATGCCAGAAGACTGACGCCAAGACATATTATAATTAAATTGGCAAACACCGATGACAAAATTAGAATCTTAAAAGCAGCCAGAGAGAGACAGAAAGTTACATATAAAGGAACCCCCATCAGACTAACAATTGATTTCTCAACAGAAACTTATCAGGCCAGAAGGGAATGGGATGAAATATACAAAGTCATGCAAATGAAGGGTCTAAATCCAAGAATACTGTACCCAGCGAGACTATCAATCAAAATTGAAGGGGAAATCAGGAGCTTCACAGACAAAAAAAGACTAAAGGAATTTATCTCCACCAAACCAGCAATGCAAGAAATGCTAAAGGGTCTACTGTAAAAATAAAGAAATAGGAAGCAAAGAAGGAACACAGGGGTATAGATTAAAAATGGCATCAAATGAGTACCTATCATTTATAACATTAAATGTAAATGGTTTAAATGCTCCAATCAAAAGACATAGGGTAACAGATTGGATAAGAAAACAAGACCCATACATCTGTTGTCTACAAGAAACCCACCTCAGAAAAAGAGATGCACACAGATTGAGGGTGAAGGGATGGAAAAAGGTTTTCCAGGCAAATGGAAATGAAAAGAAAGCTGGGGTAGCAATACTTATATCTGACAAATTAGATCTCAGAGTGAAGGACATAACAAGAGACAATGAAGGCCACTTCATAATACTAAAGGGAGCAATCAAACAAGAAGAAATAACCCTGGTAAATATATATGCACCCAATACGGGAGCACCCAAATACATAAAAAAAACTGCTAGAGGTCATTAGGGAGAGATTAACAGCAATACAATCATAGTAGGAGATTTTAATACCCCACTGTCACCCTTCGACAAATCATCTAAACAAAAAATCAGCAAAGAAATATCAATCCTAAATGACTCACTAGACCAGATGGAATTAATTGACATCTTCAGAACACTGCACCCCAAAGCCACAGAATATACATTCTTCTCAAGTGCACATAGGACATTCTCAAAGATAGACCACATTTTGGGACATAGGCAAAGTCTCTTCAAATTCAAGAAGATAGAAATCATATCAAGCATCTTCTCAGGCCATAATGGCATAAAACTGGAAATTAACTACAATAAAAATAATCCAAAGAAATCATACACATGGAGACTAAACAGCATGCTATTAAACAAGGACTGGGTTACCAGAGAAATCAAGGAAGAAATTAAAAACATCCTGGAAACAAATGACAATGAAAACACAACAATCCAAAATCTATGGGACACAGCAAAAGCAGTTTTGAGAGGGAAGTTCATATCCTTACAAGCCTATTGCAAAAAACTAGAAAAAAGTGTAACAAATTATCTAACTCTACAACTCATAGAGTTAGAAAAAGAGCAACAAGAAAAGCCCAGTGTAAGTAGAAGGAAGGAAATAACAAAAATCAGAGCACAGATAAATGACAGAGAGACCAAAGAAACAATACATAAGATCAACAAAACCAAGAGCTGGTTCTTTGAAAGGATAAACAAGATAGATGGACCTCTAGCCAGACTAACCAAGAAACAAAGAGAGAAGACCCAAATAAACAAAATCAGAAATGAAAGAGGTGAAATAACAACAGACCCCACCGAAATATTACAACGGATTGTTACAAAATACTATGAACAACTCTACTCCAACAAACTGAACAATCTGGAGGAAATGGACATATTCCTAGAAAAATATAATCTTCCAAAACTCAATCAGGAAGAATCTAAAAATTTCAATAAACCAGTGACTTGGGAAGAAATTGAAACAGTCATCAAAAAGCTTCCAGCAAACAAAAGCCAAGGGCCAGATGGCTTCACAGGAGAGTTTTACCAAACATTCAAGGAAGAACTAAAAACTATCCTCCTCAGACTATTCCAAAAAATCCAAGAGGAAGGAACACTTCCAAATTCCTTCTATGAAGCCAGCATCACCCTAATACCTAAACCAGATAAAGACAACTCAATGAAAGAGAATTACAGGCCAATATCCCTCATGAACATGGATGTCAAAATCCTCAACAAAATTCTAGCAAATGGACTCCAGAAGAACATCACAAAGATCATACACCACGACCAAGTAGGATTTATTCCAGGAATGCAAGGATGGTACAATATCCGCAAATCAATAAACGTGATACATCACATAAACAAATTGAAAGATAAAAATCATATAGTCATATCAATTGATGCAGAAAAAGCATTCAATAAAATCCAACACCCTTTTCTGATAAAAACTCTTAACAAGGTGGGAGTACAAGGATCATACCTCAACATAATAAAAGCTATATATGATAAACCCACAGCCAACATTATACTCAATGGGCAAAAACTAAAACCATTCCCTCTAAGAACAGGAACAAGACAGGGATGCCCACTCTCACCACTCCTGTTTGACATAGTACTGGAAGTACTAGCCATTGCAATTAGACAAGAGGAGGAAATAAAAGGCATCCAAATTGGAAAAGAAGAAGTAAAGTTATCCTTATTTGCAGATGACATGATATTGTACATAAAAAACCCAAAAGACTCCATTAAAAAACTAATTGACTTAATAAATGAATTTGGCAATGTAGCAGGATACAAAATTAATGCCAAGAAATCCATGGCTTTTCTATACACCAACAGAGAAACTGCAGAAACAGAGACTAAAAAAGCAATTCCATTTACCATCGCACCAAAAAAATTAAGATACCTAGGAATAAATTTAACTAAGGAAGTAAAGGACCTATATGCGGAAAACTACACGACACTGAAAAAAGAGATAGAGGAAGATGGAAGGAGATGGAAGAACATACCATGTTCATGGGTTGGTAGGATCAACATCATCAAAATGTCCATACTTCCTAAAGCAATCTATAGGTTCAATGCACTCCCCATTAAAATACCAACGACATATTTCACCGACCTAGAAAGAACTCTCCAAAAGTTCATTTGGAACAATAAAAGACCCTGAATAGCCACAGCAATCCTGAGAAAGAAGAGTAAAGTAGGAGGGATCTCAATACCAGACTTCAAACTATATTACAAAGCCACTGTTCTCAAAACAGCCTGGTACTGGCACAAGAACAGACATATAGATCAATGGAATCAAATCAAGCACCCAGATATCAATCCAAATCACTATGCTCAATTAATATTTGACAAAGGAGGCACGAATATACAATGGAGTCAAGACAGTTTCTTCAATAAATGGTGTTGGGAAAATTGGACAGACACATGCAAAAGAATGAAACTAGATCACCAACTTACACCATTCACAAAAATAAACTCAAAATGGATACAGGACTTAAACATCAGACGGGAAACCATAAAAATACTAGAAGCATCCACAGGCAGCAAATCTCAGACGTATGCCAAAAGAACTTCTTCACTGATACTACCCCTAGGGCAATGGAAGCTAAAGAGAAAATAAACAAATGGGACTACATCAAAATAAAAAGCTTTTTTACAGCAAAAGTAACCATTAACAAAACAACAAGAAAGCCCACAGTGTGGGAGAACATATTTGCAAATGATACCATGATAAAGGTTTAATCTCCAACATCTACAAACAGCTTATACAACTAAATAAAAGGAAGATAAATAATCCAATTAAAAAATGGGCAATGGACCTAAATAGAACATTTTCAAAAGAAGACAGAAGGAAGGCCAAAAGGCACATGAAAACATGCTCAAAGTCACTAATTGTCCGAGAGATGCAAATCAAAACAACAATGCGGTATCATCTCACACCTGTCAGAATGGCCAACATCAACAAATCGACAAACGACAAGTGTTGGCGAGGTTGCGGAGAAAAAGGAACCCTCGTGCACTGCTGGTGGGAATGCAGACTGGTGCAACCACTGTGGAGAACAGTGTGGAGTTTCCTCAAAAAACTGAAAATGGAACTCTCATTTGACCCAGTAATCCCACTTCTAGGAATATATCCCAAGAAACTAGAAACACCAATCAGAAAGGATATATGCACCCCTATGTTCATAGCAGCACAATCTACAATAGCCAGAATTTGGAAACAGCCTAAGTGTCTGTCAGCAGATGATTGCATCCAAAAACTATGGTACATCTAAACAATGGAATACTATGCTGCCATAAAAAAGAAGGAATTCTCATCATTTGCAGCAACCTGGATGGAATTGGAGAACATCATGCTGAGTGAAATAAGCCAATCAATGAAAGAGAAACACCACATGACCTCACTCATTTGTTGATAATAAAGAGCATTATAAACTGATGAACCAAAAGATAGATATAGAGACAGTATATCAACAAGTAGAGTGTCAAATTACAGCAGGGAGGGGAGGAAGATCTGGGGGAGATAATAGATCAACCGAAGGACTTTTATACATTCGTATAAGTACAACCAATGGACACAAAACTCTGGGGAGGGAGGGGATGGGTGGGAGGGAGGGGGGGGGGGGCAAAAAAATCAATAAAATATATTAAAAAAATAAATTAATTAAAAATAAAAATAAAAAGATAAAAAATAAAATAAAATACCTTAACAGACAGAGTCAAGATGTATAAATCCAAAATTTTTTTCTCTTTTCTACCAACTCCTCGGGGCAAAAAGAATTAAGCCCCGACTTTTTTGATCTTCAGTTTTTAATCTACATTTATCTTGAAAAATTATTTTCCTGATTTCCATGATTTCACTTATTTTTAGAATTAGCTCAACTTTGTTTATAAAAAATGTTTTGATTTTGCCATATTTGTTCATCCAACAGTTCTTTCGTTTTCTTTAAATGTTTTTCTAGAACTTGTCTTTGTCTGTTTACTTGATTATCATCTTGAACATACTTTACAAATATAGAAATTGAGTTATAAGAAGAGGAATGATCCAAGTAATGGATACTGAAATGGATACAACTGTTTCTATAAAATGTTTTTCTTGCGGAGACCAGTTTGGCTCAATGGATAGAGCATCAGCTTGGGGACTGAAAGGTCCCGGGTTCGATTCCGGTCAAGGGCATGTACCTTGGTTGTGGGCATATCCCCAGTAGGGGGTGTGCAAGAGGCAGCTGATCGATGACTCTCTCTCATCAATGTTTCTAACTCTATCTCTCTCCCTTCCTCTCTGTACAAAATCAATAAAAAATATATTAAAAATAAATAAATAAAATAAAATGTTTTTCTTTTTTATTGAAATTTTGAGTTTTATTGTGCATATTTATTACTTTGGGGAGAGGTAGTAGGAGTAGTTTCTTTTACTTCTAAAATTAAAATGATATGAATATTCATTTATATTTTAAAGATAATTTCTAAATTAAAGTGCATAATTTTTCTTTTACACTTAGAAAAATGAGAGTCGTCAACTCATTCAGATCCAGTATACAGCCTGGCCTGACCATGGTGTCCCTGATGATTCCAGTGACTTTCTGAACTTCGTTTGTCATGTACGAAATAAGAGGGCCGGCAAGGAAGAACCTGTTGTTGTTCATTGCAGGTATTTTTTTTTTCTGTCTTTTATGCTTAAATAGCTGGCATTTTTAAAGGGGAGTATTATTTTATTCTTAAATTGTGACTTTCACTATAGTTAGAACGAACTCATAACTGTTCTCTGAAGGTAGAAAGCAGAGGGTATGTTCCAATGTGACTGGCAGAAAGTTTATCATAAGAAGTAAAAATATTTTATTACACTGAGTTAGAAGCTTGTCATTTTTACAGTTTTACATCTCTGAAAATGAGATTTGTTATACAATTGGTGCTATCTTAGACTTGATGAAATACAATAATGTAAGCATTAGATCTAGTTTTCCCCCACCCAGCAAGGTACTCCTTGCTGGCCTTTGGCCCCTCTTACCACATTTAGTGAGCTCTCTCACCTCTCTTGGAATGGCCCTACCCAATACCATCACAGGATAAGCCCTCCTATTGTAATTGATTCTTGATTGCTATTTGGCCAGTTCATGTGTGGGGTCAACCCTCAGGCTGGCTGACTGTGAAGATCAACCCTAACCACAGTATGAGCTGCCGTGCAGATGCTGACCACATGAAGTGGAATTCACTTCAGCAGGGTTTGCTGCCTACCAAGACTTACCTTTGGATATGCTACTTATGAAGCTAAATGAATCCTCTCTGGTGTTGTCTGGAGCTGGCCACTGTGTGTGCTTGTTATGGGGCCTCTTGGGAGGGACTCTGGTGCAGGTCAATGTCAGAAGCTGCCTATGATTAGCCCTGGGCAACCTGTTTGGAACTACAGAGTGATCCACAGTTTGTGGCTGCCTCCTCTGGACTTAGGTGTGTGTTGGAGGATCAAGCTCTGCACCAAGACTCACTTTTACCTGTACTGGGTGTAGGGGTATGTCAGCAAAAATCCCTAGGAACCTTAAGATCTACCTCTGCCTACTTCCTCCTGCCAGGTACCTGTTAGGCTCAGTCACTGTAAGAGCCTCGGGGGGTTCTTAAGTTGCATGCAGTAGGTTTTAAGTCAGTCACTAGGTGAGAAGAGTTCTCCAGATCTATAGGGCTTTAACCTTTAAAAAAAAAAAAAAAAAAACAATGTCCCATTGTGGTTATTTTTTATTTTAAAGAGGGATGGAGAAAGAGAGAAACATCGGTTGCCTCCCTTACGTGTCCCAACTGGGGATCGAACCCACAACCTAGTATGTGCCCAGACTGGGAATTGAACCTGCAGCCTTCTGGTGCATGGAACAACTCTCCAAACAACTAAACCACACAGACCAGGGCTATACTGGTTCAATCTTGGTGCCAGTGTTGGGCCTGAGAGCACTCAGCATGTGTCCCAGGATATACAAAGTCTAGCTGCCACCCACAGGGTACTCCCATACCTTGGTTGTAGAGCAGGGTCTCTGGCAGTCGTCAGGATGGGGCCAGCAGAGTTTAGTGGGCTAAACAGACCAAGATTTAGCTGTGTGAAGGGAAGGTGTGCACCAATCGAGAAAATGAAGGGAAAAATTTCCTCTGTCCTAGAGCCATTGCAACTCAGTCTGCCCCAGATTCTGCCAGAGCCTGATCTCAGCAGGAAGGGGTCACTGGGAGTCAAGAGATGGGGTGGTACTATAAGGTTTGGGGGAAGTTGGAGGGTTTAGACCCTACCCCAGAGCCACACGATTCAGACTGTCCTGGATTCTGCCCAGACCTCAGCAGGTTGGAACCACTAAGAGTCAAGAGGGTGGGACCTCCAGGAGCTTAGTGAGTGGGGCTAGAGGATCTACGTGAGGGGAAGGTGCCGGTCAGGATCACAGGAAAGAGGGCAGGTAACGGCCCCCACCGCTAAGTCATACAACTCAATCACTGACATCCCTTGAATTTGCCAGACCGCTCATTGCCCAAGCCATTGATTGAATCCTTAGCAGAGCAGGAGCTCCATAGGGTGGTTCAACAGGAAGACCAGATGGTGGGGCAGTTGCTTTCCCCAAGCGATGCTGCATGGAGAGGCATGTTGCACCCAAGAAAGATGGTGTCTGCATGCAGTACAGTGACTTAGCACAGGGGGTCCTGGCAATTGTTCCCTCAGCTCTGTCCCCAGAGCCACAAACCCCAGTCTCTCCTCACATGACTCATCTATTCTGCCCTCCCTGCATGAGTGGCAAGAGCTAGGGTGAGTGGCTATGAACAAAATTATGTGTGTTGGCCATTTAAGACTGCTCCTGAGTTTTTTAGTGCTCTCCATGGACTCGATCTCTCCCTGGTGGGAACAGAAATCCCACTGCCACTCACAACCAGATGTAATATGTGCGCCTCCTCTAGGCTCTGGTGCTTTGGGCTGGGGAGCCAGGGTTGGATTTCAGATCCCATGCTTATCAGGGGAAACACTCTGCAGCTGAGATATTCCTCCAGAACCTCAGCCACTGCCTGTGGAATTGGGGCCAGCCCTTTTCACACCTCTGCACTTCCTACCAGTCTCCATTGGCTTCTTTTGTAAATTCTTGGTTATAAGCCTTCTATTCAGCTAGACTTCAGTTGGCCATTCAGGTTGATAATTCTGTATTTTGCTTCTACTTCCAATTAGGTCCTGGGTGTATCTTCTACTTACTCCATTGTCATCTTGGATCCCTTCCACTTTTATTTTTCATTTTAAAGTGAAGTTGCTCCAATAAGCTTTTATATCTTGTTCATATTTTAAAAACTGAAATGTAACTTTTAAAATAGTATTTTTTACAGCTAATAATGGGGGGATGGTGTTGATATAAACCATTTTAATCTGTATTGTATGAAATTTTTATCAATTTTCAAAATTTCTAGTTGGCTTGCTACTTTCCTAATATTAAACATTAAATCAAATTGTTCTGTTTTATGATTCAAAACTTTAATTTTCTACACAAAATCCACAGAAGTTTAACAGAATAGTATCCTTGCCCCATATTTGCCTTTTTCAGTGCTGGGATTGGAAGAACTGGGGTTCTTATTACTATGGAAACAGCCATGTGTCTCATTGAATGCAATCAACCAGTTTATCCACTAGACATTGTAAGAACAATGAGAGATCAACGAGCCATGATGATCCAGACACCTGTAAGTACTGTACCTCAGGCATTCTCAACATGATGATTTTTGTTATCAGTGTATATTCTGAACCATATTCATAGCTTTTTAATATCCTGCCAGGAGCTAATAACTCCTTACACAGGAGTTTGTCGAATAATGCCTATGAGCCAAGTCTGGCCTGCCACTTGTTTTTGTAAATAGAGTTTTATTGGAATACAGCCATGTTTATTTGTATTTATATTACTTATGGCTGCTTTCACACTCTAATAGCAAAGTTGAGAAGTTGCAACAGACACCATATGCTCTGAAAAACCTAAAATATTTACTATCTGGTCTTTTACAGGAAATGTTTGTCAACACCACTCCTGCATAATTTCTGAGTGTTTAGACAGGCTCAGAGGAACCTGCTCTAGATTACTTAGTCAGGGGGAATGCTGAGAATGAGAGTGTCCCTGACCTGGAGACTATGATAGGCCTGCTCTGTGACACAGCTGTGGCAAAATGCCTTTCTCTTTTAGATAAGCATTTAAATTGCAACAACAAAAATCATAGAAATTCCACACTGACTCTGAATAATGTTTCAAGTTCACGGGAATTATGGAGTTTTAGAGTTAGTGCTAAGATAACTTTTTATAATAAGCCATTGTGGAATGTTAGCATTAAACTTACTACAGTGAATTGACATATATCCTAGTAAATGCCTTGTTTTTACCTTTTTATTATAAAAAATTTCAAATATACACAAGTAAACAATATAATCAACACTATGTTGAGTACTCAGATCCAGCAACATTTGCCATATTGTTTCATCTATACTGCCACTCTCTCCATATTTGAAGCAAATCAAGATGTCATATAATTTTATCTATAATATTTTAATGTGTATCCCAAATAGATAAGGAGTATTTTTCCTTCTAAACAAAATCACAATATGAGTATCATACAAGTATAATTAACATTAATATTATCAAATAACAGTATTCAAACTTTCAGTTGTCTCATATAGCTCATGGTTTGTAAATTTTAGAATAACTATTAAAATGTAATTCACATACCATAAAATTTACCCTTTTAAAGTCTACGGTTCAGTTGTTTTTAGTAATCACAGAGTTTTACAATCTTCATTACTATCTGATTTTAGAATGTCTCATCACCCCCAAAAAGAAACTTATCTTCCTTAATACCTTCCCAGTCTCACCTGGCCCAGCCTTAGGCAACCACTCATCTACTTTGTCTCTATAAGTTTACCTATTCTAGACCTTTCATATGAATGAATTCATATAGTTTGGTCTTTATAATTGGCTTTTTAAAATTAGCATAATATTTAAAGGGTTTTACGAAAATATTCTTTATCAAGTTGACAAAGTTTCCTGTTACAAGACTATTGAGTGTTTCATCATGAGAAGGTAAATAATTTTGTCAAATGCTTTTTCTGGGTCTATTGAGATGATCATGTGGATTTTGTATTTCATTCTATTACTGTATATTACATTGATTGATTTGGGGATATTAAACTAACTTTTCATTTCTGGGATAAATCTTACTTGAAGATAGTATATAATTCTTTTAGTATGTTGCTTCATTTGATTTGCTAGTATTTCCTAGAGGTTTTTGAATATATTCACACATAATGACATAATGTATTTTTTTATTTTTAATTGTGATAAAGTACACAACATAAAACAACAATTTTTAAGTGTACAATTCAGTAGCCTTGAATATATTCACACTGTTAGATAGCCAATCTCTAAAACTTTTTCATCTTGTAAACTAAAATCTACCCCTTAAACAACAACTCCTCATTCTCTCTCCTCCAGTTTCTGGTAACCTCCATTTTACTTTCTGTTTTTATGAATTTGACTTTCTAGATACCTCATATATGTACAATTATATAGGTTTCGTCTTTTTTTTAATTGGCTTATTTCACTTAGCATAATATCTTTGAGGTTCATCCAGGTGTTAGCATGTGTCAGAATTTCCTTTCTTTTAAGGCTAAAAATATTTCATTGTGTGTATAGACCACATTTTGATTATCCTCTCACATGTCAGTGGACATTGTTTCTACCTCTTGGTGATTGCAAATAATGCTGTTGTGCACATAGAAGTACATGCATATCTCTTTGAGATCCTGCTTTCAATTTTTTTTGGATATATGCATGGAAGTCAAATTGCTGGATCATATCATACTTAATGTGTTTTGTTTTTGTTTTTACATTGTATGTAAAATCAGGTTCCAGATGTGGTTCACACATTTTGGTTAGTTTATACATCTCCAAAATCTTTTAATCTATAATTTCCACAAACATCTTTTCTTGTTTGTTTGTTTCTTACCATTTATTTGATGAACAAAGCAGGTGGTTTGTGCTACATAGTTTCCCAGTCTGGATTTTGCTGATTGCATTCCAAGGTAGTTTTCTCTGTACAGTAAACTCTCATTTGCAGATATCAATTTAACAGACCTTGAAGTTAACAGACAAAATTTCCAGTCCATATGACATATGTGAAAATTAATATCCTGTTAATTTCAAAATGCTTTTAACCAAGATTTGCTTACAATTAAATTAACAAAGTTTTTTTTTGTTAATAATTCACTTTTACTTTTTTAAAAATAAATCTTTATTATTCAGATTATTACAGTTGTTCCTCTTTTTCCCCTCCCTTAGTTCCCCTCCACCTGGTTCCCACCCCACCCTCTACTTTACCCCCCGAACTGTCCTCATCCATAGGTATACGATTTTTGTCCAATCTCTTCCCGCACCCCCATGCCCTTTTCTCCCCTAGAATTGTCAATCCACTTCCTTTCTATGCACCTGATTCTGTTTATTCTGTTCATGATTTTTTATTCACTTGATGTTTAGATTCACTTGTTGATAGACATGTATTTGTTGTTCATAATTTTTATCTTCACCTTTTTCTTCTCCTTCCTCTTCTTAAAGAATACCTTTCAGTATTTCATATAATACTGGTTTGGTGTTGATGAAGTCCTTTAGCCTTTTCTTATCTGTGAAGCTCTTTATCTGACCTTCAATTCTGAATGACAGCTTTACTAGGTAAAGTAATCTTGGTTGTAGGTTCTTGCTGTTCATCACTTTGAATATTTCTTATCACTCCCATCTGGCCTGCATAGTTTCTTTTGAGAAATCAGCTCACAGTCGTATGGGTTCTCCCTTGTAGGTAACTAACTGCTTTTCTTGCTGCTTTTAATATTCTCTTTTTGTATTTTGCTCTTGACATTTTAATTATGATGTGTCTTGGTGTGGTCCTCTTTGGATTCCTTTTTTTTTTTTTTTTTTTTTTTTTTTTTTTTTTTTTTGAGGATTCTCTGTGCTTCCTGGACTTGTAAGTCTATTTCTTTCAACAGGTGAGGTAAATTTTCAGTCATTAACTTCAAATAGGTCTTCAATATTTTGCTCTCTCTCTTTTCTTCTGGCACCTCCTTAATTCAGATGTTGGTACACTTGAGGTTTCCCAGAGGCTCCTTACACTGTCTTCATATTTTTGGATACTTTTTGCTTTTCCGGTTGGGTGTTTTTTGCTTTTTTGTATTTCAATCTTTGACTTGATTCTTGCAATCCTCTAGTCAGCTGTTGAATTTCTATATATTATTCTTTATTTCAGTCAGCGTATACTTAATTTTCTAGTTGGTCCTTTTTCCTATCCTCGAGGATCTGGCTAAATTTATTGACAGTTCCTAGAAAATTCTTGAGTAACCTTATAACTGTGGTTTTGAACTCTATGTCCAATAGTTTGCTTTCCTCCATTTCTTTCATTTGTGACATGTTTTTTTGTCTCCACATTTTGGCTGCTTTCCTTTGTGTGTTAGGTGTCTTGTAGGGCCCAGTGGCTTAGCCTCCATTGTTACCTGAGGTGGACACTCTTGGTGCCCCCCTTGTGGGCTGTGTGCACAGTCTTTTGTAGTTGAGCCTTGACTGTTGTTGGCATCACTGGGAGAAATTGACCTCCAGGCCAATTGGCTGTGAGAATCAGCTGTATCTATGATGGGAGAACTTCTGTGCTAGAGACACCCTTATGGGGCAGGACTTGCTTCAGTGGGGCTTTGGTGCTCACTGAGTCTGCCCCTGAGTGTGTCCCTTATGGATCTGAGTTGTAATCTGGATGGTTTCACTCTGTCCACTGGATACACTGGCTCTTGGATCTCTAAGGAGGTGCTGTTAGCCTCTACCTGAGGCCACCCAGCAAGAGCAACAGAGAGATCTGCAGATTCCTCTTCTTTGTTTGGGGTTTGGAGGTGCCCAGATGCATGCTGCTATGTGGCCTTGGGCCTTCTTTTGGATGTTCTGGGTCTCTCTCACCCAGCTGCAGTTTGTTAGGTAATTTTAGATTGCAAATTGCCAGGCCATTCATATGCAAAGGCCTCTGTGCACATCTTGGGTGGGGCGAGGTCTCAGGGAATAAACAGGGCGGAGCAAACAGCTATGGCTGATCCTCAGCCCTGTCATAAGAGGCCCAGGTCTTAGTGTCCCAAGGTAATCGCTGCAAGCACCTCTGAGAGAAAGCTGCTCTCGAGTTCCGCCCGATGCCAGACACTCCAGTTTCTCCCTGTATGAGCCTGGGTTCCCAGAGTCTCACCCGGAACTGGAGTTCAGAGCAGTCGGGAGCTTTTGTCTCTCTCCCAATTGAAAAAGACAACTGCATACTCAGTTGCCAGCCCTTCCGAGTGCACGCCTTCGTACCTCTGCAGCTTACTCCCGCACCTCCTCTGAGTCTCAGTGTGCTTTTCTCTTTCCTTCTAGTTGTAGAATTTCCACTCAGCCAGCGAGTTGTAGTTTTGAAGTGGTTGTGCAAGGCAGCAATTTCAGGTGTTTACCTATACCACCATATTGGTTTCTCCCACTGTTACTACTAACAAATTTTAGTGAATAAATCGTATGTTGGGAAAAACACTAGTATTTCACTGACAAAAATAAATATTACAGCCGAGACGGTTTGGCTTAATGAATAGAGCGTCGGCTTGGGGACTGAAGGGTCCCGGATTCGATTCCGGTCAAGGGCATGTACCTTGATTGTGGGCGTATCCCCAGTAGGAGGTGTGCAAGAGGCAGCTGATCAATGACTTTCTCTCATCGATGTTTCTAAATCTCTGTTTCTCTCCCTTCCTCTCTGTACAAAATCAATAAAATATATTTTTTAAAAATAAAAGTAAATATTATATATCTACAACTGTAGTCTACATATTTAAATCTAAGAGTCACTGCTCATAAACAATGGTTAGCGAGTGATTAGCACATGATCATACCACATTTCTCATGGTAATTGGTTATGTTGGTAATTGGACATTCTGCAGCAGTTTTGTTTTTGTTTTTTAGGTTTTTATTAATCCTCACCCGAGGATATTTTTCCATTGATTTTAGAGAGAATGGAAGGGAGGGAGGAAAAAAACAGAGAGAGAAACATCAATGTGAGAGAGACGTTGATTGGTTGCCTTCCCCACAAGCCCCAGTAGCAGGCTGTGTCACCCGAGAACTCCCCTCTCATAGTCCAGACCCCAGGGGGACAGTGCAGAGCTGGTTTCAGCCTCATCCCCGCAGGCTGGTCAGAGGGACCTACCTGTCTAGCTTTGTACACTTCCTGCCCCAAACTTAGAGTCTGCAATTTCTCCAAAAAGTACTGGTTCTTTTTATTGAAAAATTATGTTAGGGAGCACCTGTGAGCACTAAGGTTTCCCATTGCTTTGGGGTTAGTGTTGGTATTTGTCTATAGAAATCTTCAATAGCCAGAAGTAGGAAAACAAACTTATGAATTAGTACTGGTGCTTCCAATACAAATTCAGTTTTTACTTAATGTCTTCTACCTTACATCTTTACCACCTTTCTTCTTTAACAAAAATGCTGGTTCTCTGCAACACCAGCAATGAAAGACTTAGAATATCGCAAATACCCATTTGTTTTAATTTGATTACACAAGAACAATCTCAGAACAACTAAACTAACACAACTACCACAGACAGTATGATTACTGAAAATAACTTAAAATTTTTCTACAGTTCTTTTTGCTTTTTGGGTATATTCTACAAAAGATATACAGTCAAATTACTGTTTTAAAGTCCCTTGCGATAGCTCCTTTCTGTTTAGTTCTGCCATCAGCTAGATATACACATTGATTTGTTTCATGTTATTTTCAATTTTTTGATTTTTTTAAATTAATGGTTTAATTATGGGTTATATTTATATGGTTCCAAAGTAAAATCTGTAAAAGAAGGAAATGTATTCAATGAAGTCTAGTCTCTAGCCTTCTCATGAACCTTATTTTTTTTTATTTTATAGGAAATCGTTTTTTAATGATATATCGGATCTAGTAATAATTAATGTCGTTTTTTTAACATTCATTTAAAATCTTGCTTGGCGTTGACTTGTATTGACATAACCTTCAAACTCGTGGTATCTACAGAACGTGTGAAGTGCAATTAACAGGTTTTGCTTGAAAAAGTTTGTGTTTGGTTTGGTTTTTGTTGCAAAACTAGGGCTAAGAAGATGGCGGATGAAGAGCATATTCGGCACTGCATGCTTTACGAGTTCCAATTAGGAAGAAAAGCAAGTGAGGCTGCAAAAAACATCTGTAGTGCTCTTGGTCAAGATGCAGTTAGCGCCAGAAAATGCCAGCGTTGGTTTGAGAAATTTTGCGAGGGAAATTTTTTGTTAGATGACAAGAGTGGTCGAGGCCGTGTGTCCAATTTTGATCAAGAAGCTCTTCAAGCTCTTTTGGTGCAAAATCCTCAAATTACCCAACAAGAGCTTGCGACGACTTTAAATTGTTCACAAAAAACAATTTCCAATCAATTGCGTGCACTTGGCAAAGTCCAAAAGTTTGGAAAATGGGTTCCTCATGAGTTGACCGACAACAACCGTAATCAAAGAGTCACAATTTGCAGTTCGCTCCTCTCTCGTCAAAACCGTTTGCCGTTTTTAGAGCAAATTGTCACCAGAGATGAAAAATGGGTGCTGTATGTTAATTTGAAAAGGCAGCCTCAATGGTTGGACAAAAATGAGGCTCCGCAGCCCACGCCAAAACCTGACTTGCATGCGAAAAAAGTGATGTTGTGTGTTTGGTGGAATTTTAAAGGAATTCTTCATTATGAACTTTTACCATCTACCCAAACCATTACAAGTGCAGTGTGTAGTGCCCAATTGGAAAGGTTAGCCCAAGCTTTAGGAGAAAAAGAACCCGCGCTGATTAATCGGAAGGGCGTAATTCTTCACCACGATAACGCACGGCCGCATACTGCAAGAATCACTGCTGAAAAACTGCGCCAGTTGGAATGGGAAGTTCTCCCTCAACCTGCATATTCTCCTGATATTGCCCCTTCCAATTACCATTTGTTTCGTTCTTTGCAAAACTTTCTTCTTGGAAAAAAATTTAATAATGAAGAATGCCTCAAAAATGCATTGACCGAATTTTTTGCATCAAAATCACAAGAATTTTACAACAGAGGGATTAAAATGCTTCCTGAGCATTGGGCACAAGTAGTAGAAAACAACGGCAACTATATTGTTGATTAAATTTTGTTGTATTGTTTAAATAAATTCGATTTAAGAAAGTATTAGAAAACGACATTAATTATTACTAGACCTAATACTAGTATCCTTCCCTTGCTTTTATAATACAAGAATAAATCCTGTGTTTTGTGTGCTCACAACTGTAAAGCTACACTTACCCCACCCCATATATTGAGAGAGATGTTTATATCCTCCTTTCTTTTATAAAATAAAATATTATGTGCCGTTTTATTTACCTTGCTGTTTTTACTTAACATATACTGGAATCCTTCTGGCCTTTAGACTTTTCTCCCTCCCCCACTACATTGTATCCACTGTGAGGGTGTGCCGCAGATTACTCACAGCCCCTTCCTGATGGGGAGTGGATCGCTTTTACTTTTTTTTTTTTAATATATTTTATTTATTTTTTACAGAGAGGAAGGGAGAGAGAGTTAGAAACATATAGGGGGAGAAGCATTGATCAGCTGTCTCCTGCACACCTTCTACTGGGGATGTGCCCACAACCAAGGTTTATGCCCTTAACCGGAATTGAACCTGGGACCTTTCAGTCCACAGACTGACACTCTATCCACTGAGCCAAACCGGTTAGGGCCACTTTTACTTTTTAATTATTATAAATAACATAATAGCCTCACTTATGAATATATGTTTTCAATTTCTTTTTCTAGTTTACCTTTGGTAGATTCCTAAAAGTAGGATTGCTGGGTCAATAGATAAATTAATGTAATTTTGTTAGATGCTGCCAAATTGCTATCCATAGAGATTGTGGCAATGCTAGGAATATTAGCAATGCATGAGGGAGTTTTTCCAACAAAATGTGTTGTCAGACTGTTATTTTTTGTTAGTCTGTTCATGAAGAATGGTGTCCCTGTGTTGTTTTACTTTGTATTTCTTTTATAAGCAAGTCAAGTGACTTGTTTGTTATTTCTTTGTTTCATTTTCCAGTTTTTCTAATCAGTTCTATTTTTCATACTTTCTTTTTCAGAGTCAATACAGATTTGTATGTGAAGCTATTTTGAAAGTTTATGAAGAAGGATTTGTTAAACCCTTAACAACATCATCAAATAAATAAGGAAGCAAAAAATCTGGAGTATGTGTTAGAAAACTGCTTTCCAATTATATTCACTGTGCCATAATACTACTTACAGGAAATGGCATCTAAACAAAAAATGAAGAACTGACAAAAACCGAAAACTTCAGCACTGTTGCACTTTATGTTTTAAAAAAGTCACTCTCAAAACCTATAATTCATGTGTTTCAAGACTATTTCATGCTTTGTTTCGAACAAATAGTGAATAACTGAGTATGTTCAGGGTAACTTATGAAATTTTGTAGTGGTGCCATGCAGACCCCTACTGGAAGAATTGCCACAAACAAGACTCAGAATTCTGTCATCTCTGTTATACACCTGTACTTTGAAAGCAAAAAGAAGTAAACATCAAGAGTCAGCTCTGGTGTTTGCAGTGATTCATGTACTTACTGTGTTACTTGATTACCAGATTTTATTTTTTAAATTTTAGCAATATCATTTTCAATATTAGCCAATACACTGCCTATGGATGCAGCACATCTTTCCCTTCACTCCCCCTGTAGAGACCTGCTGTTCATAAGAAGAAAGGTGGAATTTGCTTTTCCCAGGAAATGCTGCACATTGTCCATTTACCAGCATCTTACAGAAAATATAAATATGAATCTACAAATTTTCTTGAATTTAATAATGTAATATATTTACCATAAGGTTGGCTTATTCCAAATCATGTGATTTCATGTACTTAATATAAAGGAATGCATGTATTATGTCTTAACCCCGTAAGTGCCTTGAGACATCTTTGTATGTCTAATGAAGAGGCACTCATTTGACTCACTAGGAGGTATGTGTTTATACTGTACACTTACATCTTTACACATTTTTAATCAGTTCACATTTGAAAATAACTTCTTGTATTGAGAGGTATGCAGTCAAAGAAGGGTAAGGAAATAGTGTTTCTTACTCAGACCTTCTATTTTGTCACTGGAAGCAAAGGTAATTTGTGTTCTCCTGAGAGCGTTCTGCTGCTATGGAATTGTTTAAATCTGCACATTCCTTTCCTGAAAGACAAGGCTTACAGTTTAGCAGCTCAAGTTAAAAGTTGCTTTATTCTTCAAATTTATATTTGTTTTATCCCTCACTTTAGAAATGGCATCTAATATGCACATTAAAGTTAAACATATTGATACTCTAAGCTAGGGTTAGACCAGTTAGTTGCTTATTTCTATTACTAATGGAATTATTACTCTTCAGCATTCATTTCAGTTCATATCACATTTTGTTCACACTAGTCTATTAGTTAGGATACTCCAAACAAGGAATGAAAAACATTGTTTGACTTGTTTCAGAGTATAATCCCTCAGTTACTGAAATGAAATCCTTCGGTAACTGAAATGAGGATTTTTCCGGTCATTTTTGTATATTATTAAGTTACTCCAATTTACATATAGGTTATAAGCATATTAATTCATGGAGAATGTTAGCTGTCCTGCCTGATGGAGGACCTGATGCCCTTTTAGGACTTGTATATGTTCCTTTTCAGATGTTTTTATTTTAATTTTTAAGTCTGTAGGGAGATAGCATTTTAAAATTGCTATTTTAATTTAAGTGGAAATTTGCTCACCTATTGAAGTGTTATAATTACACAATTATTTTATATGGATTATGGTTGAAATTGACTTTTACTGGTATTTTCTGAATATTTCAGAATAGTATTGATAAAATTTAGGACATTTTAAGATGCCATTTAGTATGAGGAGGGAAATGTACATTTTAAAATCTTCAGTATAATCTAAATGATGTTCTTTCAGATAGTCAAAATCCAAAATAATAAATTTTAGGAAGTTAAGTCCTAATCATTAATAGCCAAGACACCAAATAAATTATTATTAAAATATTTTAAGTTTTCTAAAAAGAATAGTAAACATAACCAGTATGTCTAAGAGAAACTCTTATCTATTTCTGAATTTTATAGTCAAGACAATATAAGAGTAAATAAACTGTAGTTTTATTTGAACATTCCATTCTCTGACAGCAGGTAAATGTAATATAGGATGCTATATGATATGATGATCAGTTGAAAAGTGAAATCATGTTCAGGTCTACATAATTAAAAACAGGGCAGTTTTTTCACATGAATTAAAAAGAAAATTGGTCTGTTTTATGTGGATAGAATATGATTAAAAAACAAATGATGCAGTTGTATAGAGATAAACAGATAAGTGGCATGGTTGGCATGTTCTTTAGGGCTAAATGTTTATACTTCTGAGATTCATAATTGTTGGCAATGAGCACTGCTGCCCTTTTTAACAGTTAAGGCCAGTGTTTAAGTCCCGCATATATCAATTGTTCATTTGGGAGGTGTTCTCTATCAGTATTGTGATGTACAAAAAAAATGCTTTTAGAGGCACATTTATTGGGGTATTAAATTTTAAAATATGCTAATTATGCTTCCCTGTTCACTCAATAGATACGACTTTATCCATTATACCTAAGAATTTTTAACCTGCTTATTGATCTATGTAGGGTTCTAGAATCATCCTAGCTTTGGTACACCAAGTAGGTCTAGATTTCACTCATATCATGTAACATCAAGTGATAAAAATGCCAGATTTCTTGTATCTAAACTACTGCCCCCTCCCTTTACCCCCAGTCAATCAACATTGACTGTTACTCTCACAAGTAGAAATAGTTATTTGTGAACCAGGGGCTTTTTTAAAGGCTAAGAAATGTTTGTGAAAACCTTTCCTCTCTGATTTACGGTGGTTTTATGATGTTCATCTCAAATGTATGTTGGAGCATCTGATTTGTGTCAGCACTCACTACACAGGATGAGGAATCTTTTGGAATAGACTTTACATTCACAAAAAGGATTGGCAGTATTTGTTAGCTGGTGCACTCATTCAAAATAGTTGCAGAGTAGCAGCATCTGTTTTGATTTTCTTTGTGTGGCCTCCTTTTTAACTGTACAGTTGTCTATCATTTGTTGGCAGGTCTGATCAGGTCTAATCAGGTATTTGAGCAAAAGCCTGTTTCCACTGGCAGCACTATGTACATTAGAGATTTTATCTAATTTCACTGTTATTTTAGGCAACGTGTGATTATCATAAATTCTCATGAATTTTAGGGTTTTAGCGCAAGCATTATATTTAAGCAGTGATTTCACTGATGTCACTTAGTTTAGAAAATAACTAGACTTTTCGAAGTGGTCCTCATTGGGACCTGATCCAGTTTGCTAGCCATGCTTCCTTGACAAATCATAAGCTTTTGTGAGGTATTTAAGCTGTATGTGCAGTGTAAAAACATTCTAAGTGCAAATTAGAAGGCTAATATTTAAAAACACAACATAAAACTAAGATTTAGAATATATTCCACTTGCAATCAATTTATGTGCATAATATGAACATGTAGTAGAATTTTAAAGCATTATTTGTTTTATAATCTTACTAGGAAGAACGAAGGAAACAATTTTTAACAGTGTTCTATTTAATATCTGTGTTTTGAATGTTTAAAATATTCTGACGGCAAGGTTGCCAAAGTAGGTTTGAATTCATAAAAATTATTTATACCACAGTAATATGGGGTAAGTTTACATCTCTTTCATTTGTTGTGATTATTTTGTAGTTCAGGTGAATTTTGATTTAAAGTCCCTTAGAGTAATACATTATGGTAAATATTTGTTGGAATAAACATCTCTTAGTAACATGACAAGACCAAGATAAATTATGCCACAGTGTGCTTTTATGTAATTGTCACATCCACAAAGTGACTTTATTAACATTGCTTACTTCCCGTTTGCTTCAACTATCCCACCACTGTCCTTGCAGCATTTGTGTTTGTTGTTTCCTCCAAGTGAAATAGCTCTGTTCATTAAAACCCACTGGATTAATTGAATCAAATATCAGAATTACTGATACATTGACAAAAATTTATAGGTGCCTCAGTGTGATCACAACACAAGCAACCATTTTGTAAAGTTCTTTGAGAGTTACATAGAAACACACTTACATAATAAAACATTTTAGGGCTAACTGCTAATAGATAATTTCAGCAATTTTATAAAGAGCTCGTGAAATGAATCTCTAAATTGAATTTTGGGGGTTCAGCTTTCTTTACAATATCTACAACTATCATCAACACCATTTTTTGTATACAGATTTCATTCTTAGTAGCAATTACAATAAGCCTTTCAATGTTATCAAAAACTAGCCCTATTTCAGTCAGAAATTAGACATTTTATTTCCATAATCTTGGTGAAAATACCAATTGTTATTTCTGTTTCCTATTTAAATTTGCTGCTATTTATTTGCATGTTTTTTTCTGTGGCAGTTTCCTGTTGATTTCTAAAGTTTAATATTCATTGTTTTCATTTTAGTAATGCACGCTAAATGGGCAGCCAGAAGTAGTATCTGCTGGGGTGCAGTTCATCAACGCTGACTATAATGGCTCATTACCTAAATAAGTCAGCTGATCTTTTTTAAATTTACAAAGTGAAAGGTATTAGTAATGGTTCAAGTTAAAGGCTACAATTTTAGGGGGAAATCCTAATGTTTAACTTCCTGAAACCTTTCAAAATTTAAAGTACAGGAATGAAAACGTTTTAAAACCTTGTACTCATAGAAGTTTTAGTTAAATACTGTCAAATTTTCCTATTGTAGTATAAATGATATAGAAAATATTTTTCTATGGGCAAAAGATTGAAACTTAACTTTTACTTTGTTGTTTAAAAAGGAAAAATGATATGTATGTCTCATGCTGTAAAAAAAAATGAATGTATCTTTTAATGTTATGAGAATTGTGACTTGATTATAGGGATACTCTTTGGTTTAAAAAAAAAAAAAAAAAAAGTCAGTGAGGGATTAAAAAGAAAAGGAAGAGTGTATTCCATTCCATTACAGAAAATTCAATTTTAGAAGAAAATGTAATTTCATTATAAAGAAGAGCAGTCATTGCCCTAACCAGTTTGGCTCAGTGGATGGAGCGCCAGCCTAAGGACCAAAAGGTCCTGGATTTGATTCCGGTCCAGGGCACATACCTTGGTTTCAGGCTTCTCCCCCAACTCTGGCCCTGTCAAGGGCTCCTGCAGAAGAAGGTAACCAATCACTGTTTCTCTCACATCGATGTTTCTCTCTGTCTTTCCCTCTCTCTGTCACTCTCCCTAAAAATCAATGGGAAAATACCCTCTGGTGAAGATTAACAAAATAAGTAAGCGCAGTCATTGTTGAGGCATATTTCAAATTAATATGCTTTTTTTTTTCATTTTTGCTTTGTTTTAGCTCTAGAATAGGAACTTTCAAGAAAATGTTTGCATACTGTTTTTAAATGTAATGCAACTGAAGTCTAGATTTCTCCAGTGTGAAAGGTTCATTTCGTGTGAGGGAAAACGTTCTGCTGACTTGTTGATCATGAAGGAAAGTTCTCAGGCTTTGTCACTTCTGCAGCTGCAATGAGGACATCACCGTGAGAGATTGACTGATGAAGCCAGAAAACCATGCCTAAGATCCAGCATGGTGAATTGTGCAGAGGCCGCTGACGAAGAGTTTTGCCTTTTTATTCTCAGTATCATACAGATAAGCCCAACTCTGACTTGTCTTAAATGTTTAAGGGTTAAGTCAACTGAGCAAAACACAACCAAGTTCCCTTCCTTCCTCCCCTTCACCCCTCGTCCCTTGTATTTTAAGCTAACATCTTTAGGTATGATGGACTTGTTCAACAATTTCTTTAAAGGGTAGTATTTATTTGTTACTTATTAAACTTGACTCAGTGGGGCCTTGATTCTTTTGACACCTCGCTTCCACCCTCCAACTTGTAAAACAAAATCATTACTTTCCCTTTCACAGCTGAGTCTTTGTGAAGTACCCTGAGCAACTGAGGTGATCTCTTCCTTCATTAACTTTTGTTAACAGTTATTAAAAGATCAGTCTCAGGGCCCTTTAACCCTGGGAGTTTCCAAATTTAGTGATATTATTTGTGACAACTTTAAAATGCCACACTGCTAAAGGAAATGGTCACCAAAAAGCCATCAAAGGGGCTCACCCCTGCTTACAGTCTTAGTCCCAATAGGCACTGATTGGTGGTTTTCCCAAATCTACTGTAGTCACAGTTGAGCCCATTTTACCTTATACTTAAAAGAAGCTTTTAGTTTTTACTTTGAATTAGTGTTCCAGTTATTTGCCTTCCTGGGCAAGAAAATTTCAACCCAATTCTGGGATTCTCTTGCCCCCATCTTTAGTGATTTGGCAAGATTTTTCATTTTTTCTTGTATTCTGTAGAGTAGGCCATATTTTAATACTGAAATTGATTCCTTGAATTTCAAATAGGAGCACTTTATTTCATGCTTACTACTGACTTAATTTATGCATATAAAAATATCCTAGGAGTCTTGTAAATATGGAAAAAATGTAATGGGTTAGTATGTAGAGGTCATTGGATTGGACCCAAGTTTAAATGCTTTACAATGATCCCTCTCTCGCTTTTTTAATGATCTCTTGGTCATTTGATATTTAAAAGGTAACTGTGTGATATTTAGCTTTTCCGCTTCTCTGTGATTTAGTACAATAGAGGCTGCCCCGTTGACTGTTGTTGCTGGACACTGAGTTCTCACCTAGCTTCGGCCAAGTCATTTCTGCTTTGCATTTTTGTACATTACATAAATATGTTTGTTTAGATTTGTGTTATACTTAGGGGTAAAGTCAAAACTTCACCACAAGTTGAAGGGGGCAGAAACCTGACACATCAGATACGTGTCCAGGGGCAGGTTTAAGAGAGTGAAGGCAGTTTACATTAAGCTGTTTTCACTTTCCTGTCATTCGAATATATGTGCTTAAGAAACTAAAACTGCCCAACTCAGTGTTTCTATAGCGCCGTGCCGTTGCACTTACAATCTATGTTGTAATCTTTTCCAATAAGAAAAGCTACTCTTTATTTTCTGCAGTGTAGGCTTAATTTTATGACAAGTAGTTTACTGTATATTCATTGGTGGTGTTTATAATTCTATGTAAGGGTGTTTTAATTTGGAATTGTTTTCTTGTAACAGGTGCTATATGTAAATATAAAGGGCAAAAAGTATCTTAAAAGTCTAGTTTATTTCCTAATTAAAACATAGTTTTACATTTCTGCTGCCATTTCATATTTCACTGTACTGAACTTGTAGCAAATGGAATTATCTCCCTAATTTTTTAAACTAACTCCTCTCCCACCCTACAAAAATATATCTCCCTAAATAGGGTTTGTCCCCTAATTAAGAGGCAAAGAAGCTTAGGGTTGTTTTTGTTTTGTTTTTTTAATGTGTAAGCTTGAATTTGGTCAACACTGGGTAATTTGAAATCACTGTGTTTGTCATGTAACTTACTGAATGCTTGAAAGGCCTGTGTAGCTATCTGTTTTAATATCAGTGGAATTATAACCTCTACTGTTAATTCATGTAAAATACCTAGAATACTAGCAGCAAACAGGATTAAAATGCATTGAAACTGTTTTAGTCCTAAGATGACTTATGTTATATAAAATGCTGTGACATGTATTTTATTGGCCATTTTCATTTGATTGAGAAATAGTTGTCCAGGTATTAATACAAACATGAAAAAAACTCTAGCTGTGACTTTTAATTATTCAATTGCTAAATAAAGATGTGCTTTAGTAATTTAAAGTGTAGGAGTATTGAAGATTATTTTATGGGGTTTTTTTCTTGTTGGACTCCTCTGACAATGCTTTATGTTCATTTAATGAGTGATGGGAAGGGACTAGGAGAATGCTAAGTGCTACATTTTTAGAATTACTGGCTCACACAGTGCTGTATTGGGGGAGGGAGAGGGTGTGTAGGAAACAGAAGACATTTAGAAGAATGTCTGATGATCTGACACCAGCCCCTCTTCTCCGGTATTCCTAATGTAAGACCTTGTCAATTAAAATAAAGGAACTTTATTTCTATTCCTGAGTCAGCTTGCTTCATAGCTTTCCCAAGTGCAGTTAAGCATGCCATTTATCATCTGAAAGGAAATAATTTTTAGAGAAAATATCCATTAATATTTAAATACTTTTACATTAAAATTATATTACAAAGACAAAAATAAACATTTATGATTATAAAGATATAAACAATATAAGGAAGATCCATAAGGAGTTCTGAAAGCCACATTCTCCACAACTAAGGATAGTTCCCCTCAAAGCAGTGGCAACCTCTGTTAAATTTCTGCTCTTTCGTTATGGGGGGAAAACGTGCATGCATTTGTGTGTACACACACATTTCGTTAATGTCAGAGAGGTTGTACAATATATTCTGCAGCTTGCTTTGTCATCTTGGGAATATTTCCATATCTGCATATTCAGATCTACCTCATTATTTTTAATCACTGTCTGTACTCCATCATAGAATTAATTTCTTAATGGACACCTGGCTTGTTCCTAGTTTATGCTGTATAAGCATTCTTATACAAATATTGTTAATAATCACTCCAAATATACGCATAGGGCACATTTCTAGCATTGGGGTTGCTAAGTGTAGGACACCTACCTACACTTTTAAATTTTAATAAATATTGTCTAATCTGAGAGAAGAGTCTACCACTTTATGCTTCCAGCCAAAGCATATGAGAATGTTTCCCCACATTCTTATTAGAACTGCTATCATACTTAATTTTTTTGCTCACCTTATAAATGAGACATTTTATTTTTATGTATTCTACAAGATTGAGTAGATTTTTATATTTACTGACCCCTTGTATTTCTTGTTTTCTAAATTTCATATTGCTATCATTTTTAAATCAAGTTGTATGATGTTTTATTCATTATGAGATTTTGGAAATTAAAGGAATTAGTCATGTTGCAAAATCTGTTTTTTATGGTGTGATCTTTGACTATTCTTTTTGAGGGCTCAGGTGGTATGATATTTTTAATACTTTTGTAAGCAAATGTATCAATCTTTTTAATAACTTCTGAGTTTGGGGTATACCTGCAAAAACTTGTTCTAATTCCTATTAGCTCGCCATCTATAACTGACGCTCTCTTAACGCCATCGAACTAACCCACTCAGTGCTGCCACGGTCCTGTTGTGTGCTCCCCTGGCCACTGTGGACTGCTCTCAGTCATGCTGGAGCTCTTCCAGTTCCAGCAATTAAGTTGTAAGCTTACAAAAGTGAAAAGCATGTGTTTATTTGCTAACCTGCTTATGCAAATGTGTTTGCCTTTATTATATTTAACAGTGATTTACATAAGCCAATGAAATGTGAATATGAAAAGAAAGAGAGGGTAGGGGGTTTGCAAAAGCCTTATAACTGTGTCTTTAAAACTTTATTCTTTAAATTTTTATTAAAAAATAGTATGGGCAAGACAATTATGAGAGAATAAAAGAAAAAGGAATAGACGAGAGACTAACAGACAAAAATAGGTAATGCACTTGGTGTCTGTTTTTTGCAATAAGACTAAGGGTTTATAATTGAGCTCATACCTTACATAAAGAGTCACAAGTGAATATACATTTACTAGAGGCCCAGTGAATGAAATTTGTGCACTTGGGGGGAGGGGAGGATCCCCTCAGCCTGGCCTGTGCCCTCTAGCAGTCCAGGAGCCCTTGGCAGGTATCCGACTGGTGGCTTAGGCCCACTCCTTTTGGGGGGAATAGGCCTAAGCCACCAATTGGACATCCTTAGCACTGCTCATCAACTGTGAGCCTAGCTTCTGGCACACCGACCACCAGGGGGCAGCTCCTGTGTTGAGTGTCTATCCCCTGGTGGTCAGTGCACATCATAGTGGCTGGTCGTTCCACCATTTGGTCTATTTGCATATTATCCTTTTACTATAAAAGATATGTCTTTAGCTAAAACAAAATACATGTGTTTTCTAAATTCTTTAATTTTTTTTTTTTTATTCAACGAACCATTACTTCTCATCATTAGATATGTGGGTTTCTACCATAATCTATATATATAAAAGCCCGGGAACCGGAATGGTGGAATGAACAGAATGACGAGGAGCTATGACACACACACTGCAGAGAGAGAACCGGGATAACCAAGGATAGAAAGTGGAGACCACATAGGGACTGATTATTCAGAAATTTTCTTAGACTCTGCAGTCCTTTCAGTTTGATTTTATTGGAGCCACTCTGACTGATGATGAGATTAACATTGGTATGGTGTTTTTTAATTGGGAGGGATATCTCCACTGCAGAGGCCTCCTCTGAGGAACAAGGAGTCTCAGCCCCATAGCAAACCCCCAGTCCAGGGTTCTATTACTGGGAAGAAAAGTCCCAATAATTTTAGGCTTTAAAAAACAGTGGGGGCTGTGGCTGAATGACATGAAGGCTGCTGGAGACCCAAGCAGTTCCTCTTAAAGGGCTGGCACATGAACTTACACGGTCTCACTTCCTCTGAGCTCCAGCTCTGGGCAGCAGCATCAGGGGAACCAAAGAAATACAGGGAGGAACAGGATTGTCTGGCAGGGGGAGTGTAACTCAGGGATGGCTTTCTCCTAAATGGGGTTGCTCACAAGGGTCCTTCTTCCTGTGCTAGGACTTTCTCCATTGCATAGCTGACTGGCAGCCATATCAGTCTGGCTCATGCTGTTCATTCCACCCTGGTGATATCCCAAAACCCCACCCTATCCAATTTGCAGCCCCACCAAAGATGTTTGCAGCAATTTTCCATATCAATAGCCTGTACTGGCTTAGTCTTCAGATTTTCCTAAAGTCTCTCAAACAAGCAGCAGCTGGCATCATCCTGCCCCATACCTATTAACAAAAGGACCAAAACTTGGCACTACCACCAGCTTGCCTTACTTCAAAATTGGGCCTTGCCTGGGTACTTTCAAGCCCAATACAAGTAGCAGCCATCTGCATATAGGTCCGTAGCTCCTGCTGGGTGACCCCAGACAGTGGCTGACTTTGTACCTCCCAGGAGCCCTAGAGTCAGTTCACCTGGTGGATAGCTTCAGATGATAGCAGATTATACAATAGCTCTATACATCCACAAGTGACACACTCAAAGGGTAGCCTCAACACTAAGGCCCCACTGAAGCAAGTCCTGCTTCATAGGGGTGTCTCCTGAAAAGCAACTCTTACAATGTAGTTGCAGCTGGTCCTTACAGCCAATTGGCCTGGAAAACAACTCCTCCCAATGACACCAACAACAATCAAGGCTCAACTATAACAAGACTGTGCACACAGACCATACAGGGGCATATCTAAAGTGCCCAGCCCAGGTACTGAAGAGGCTGAGCCACTGGGCCCTACAGGGCACCTACTATTCAAGGCCTCTCTACCAATTCCAGAGGACATAGCAGATCTATCTCATACACAGAAACAAATACAGGAAAGCTGCCAAAATGCAGGAACCAAGAAACATGTCAGAAATGAAAGAACAGAAGCAAACTACTGGATACAGAGTTCAAGACAATGGTTATAATGTTGCTCAAGGATCTCCATGAGAGCTTCAAGGAACTCAGTGAGAACTTCAAGGGACTTAATGGAACTTTCAAGGATCTTAGAATGTCAAAGACATAAAAACCAGTCAGAAATTAAGCATATACTGACTGAAATAAAGAATAATTTACAGGAATTCAAAAGTAGAATAGAAGATTCCAAGAATCAAATCAATGATTTGGAATATGAGGAAGCAAAAAAAAAAACACCCAATCAGAAGAGAAAAGAAGAAGAAGAAGAAAGAAGAAGAAAGAAGAAGAAGAAGAAGAAGAAGAAGAAGAAGAAGAAGAAGAAGAAGAAGAAGAAGAAGTTGTTTAAAAATGAAGATAGTGTAAAAAGCCTCTGGGACAACTTTAAGCCTACCAACATTTGCATTATGGGGGTGCCAGAAGGAGAACAGAGAGAGCCAGACATTGAAAACCTATTTGAAGAAATAATGACAGAAACCTTCCCCCAGCTGGTGAAAGAAACAGACTTACAAGTCCAGAAAGCACAGAGAGTCCTAAACAAGGGAAACCCAAAGAGGCCCTCACCAAGACACATAATTAAAATGCCAAGGTTAATGACAAAGAGAGAATCTTAAAAGCAGCAAGAGAAAGGCAGTTAGTTACCAACAAGGAAGCACCCATATGACTGTGAGCTGTTTTCTCAACAGAAATTTTGCAGGCCAGAAGGGATTGGAAAGAAATATTAAATGATGAATAGCAAGGACCTACAACCAGGAATACTCTACGCAGCAAGTCTAGCATTTAGAATTGAAAGTCAGATAAAGAGCCTCACAGACAAAAAAAGGCTAGAGGAGTTCAATACCAGCAGTATTGCATTAAATGTTGAAGAGTATTCTTTAAGAAGAGGAAGAAGATGAAAACAAAAGGGCAAGAGAAGGAGGAGGAGAAGGAAAAAGAAGAGGAGGAGGAGGAGACACAATAAAATGGAATAAATACATATCTACCAACAATTGAATCTTAAAAAAAAATGAATAAACAAGAAATCTAATGAAGAAAATAAACTGATGAATAACAGAGCCAGAGGCATGACGAACAGACTGACGATTCTCAGAAGGAATGGGTGGTGGATGGGTATATAGTATCCAAAGATCGTATATGCATAATTTTTATAGAAAAACATCATCCAAGAAAGTTTCCTTTTTCACCTTCCCAGTCCATTTCTACCCTCACCTTCCTTTCTTTATTTATTTCCTAGGACTACCATAACAAAGAACCACAAACTGGGTGGCTTAAAACAACAAAAAATTGTTGTCTCACAATGATGGAGTCCAGCAGTCCAACATCAGGTATAGGCAAGGCCATGCTGTCTCTGAAGGTGCTAGGAAAGGATCTACCCATATGTCTCTCCTAGCTTCTGGTAGTCTCAGGCCCTCCTTGGCTTTTCAATGTTATTCCAATTCCCTATCTTAACAGGACACTCCCTGTGTTTCTGCATCTTTACATGCCCATGCTGCTATAGAACACCAGTCATACTGGATTAGGGCCCACACTACTCCAGTATCACCTCATCTGTTAATTACATCTGCAATGACCTTATTTCCAAATAAGGTCTCATTCTCAGGTACTGGGTTTTGTACTTCAACATGTCTTTTGTGGGGGTAGACACAATACAATCCTCATCATTACCAAAGGCAATCAGTATTTCTTGTTCCAAAGATTACATTAGCCTGTCTTAGAATTTTGTGTAAATGAAATGAATATACATTTATGTGTGTATATGTACAAGAATTGTTATAAGTCTGAGATTCATCAGTGTACCTTGTTTCTTTTAATTGGTAAATAGTAGTCCATTTATTGATACAACAATTTCTTTATCAGTCTCCTTTTAATGGGTAGCTGCTTTGAGGCATTCTCAGTTTTGGGGGTATTATCAATAAAAATGCTATGAATATTGCTATACAAATTTGCTTATGAGCACATGCTTTCATTTCTATTGAGTAAATATCAAGGAGTGGGATTTCTGGGGCCATTAGGTATATTTATATTATGATCAATACTGTAAAAATGGATTCCAAAAATATGTGTCACTTTACAATTCCATCAATAATGTAAGTGTGTCTTCTTCCCTGCTGGATATTAGGACTTAAATTTTCTCATGTAATAAGATGTGTACATGAAATATGATTAGCAAGATTGAATATCTTTTTAGGTGTTTATTGTCCATGAATATTTATTTTTTGGTGAATTCCTCATTCAATGTATTTTGTTATTGTAATTTAATCTACTTTTAAAAAATTGTTTGGACTTCTGCTTCTGACTATGAAGCAGAATTATCTTCCTGGTGTAAATAACTAGAACGTTTGACAGAATATAGAAAACAACTTTTACAATATTAGACCAAAGTAAGAACAAGACTGTAATCCTGAAGAGAGAGAGAAATAAGTGAGGGAGCCTTACCATAAGCCAAGTTTTTCTAGGTGGAGGCAATTTAAAAACTGGTACTGAAATATGGAACCCAAAAAGGACAGGTAATCTTGCTACTTGGAGAGACATATCAGAGCTTTAGGAAGTTGGGGGCATTTGACTGTATAAAGCAAAGTCCCAGAGGAGGAAATTACTTCGAGAGGGATTTCAAAAAATTTACAGAAAAGTCACAGAATATGGTGAAATTCCATGATGTCACACAAGAAAAACATTTGAGGAAAGACAATTACCGAGTTTTAACATGAATATCCCCACAGATGGCCAAAATGATGGGAATAATTCAAGTTATTTTTAGGCAAGTGAAAAGTCACTTTGAAAATACAGAGCATTCAATAAAGGTCAAACTTTAGAAGTAAGAGTAAAGAAACTATAGAATGAAGGCTTTTTTACCCTCATCTAAAAGATCTTTAAAACCACTCTTAAAGTGATAAAATTAATTCACTACTTAACTGCCTGACAGATAAAAATGCACTTAAAAATATCCTTCAACAAAATTGAATTAACCATGCCCATTTTCCAAACAAAAATTATCATAAGTAGAAGGAAGCAAGTAAATATGACCCATAGGAGAAAAATAATTTACAAGGGACAGATTCAGAAATAGCAAAAAGACCTGCAGTGCAGTCATTCTTGGAAGGCTCTCAAGGAGGTCCTGGCCAAATCAGGGAGAAACTGAGTTGTGTGGCTCCAGGGTGGGGCCATTGATCCCACGCACACCAACCAGTGCCACTATCCTGTGCAGACCTCCTCCTTCACACAGCCACATCTCATCTGTTTGGTCCTAATGACCTTTGATGGTCACATCTTGATGACTCCCCTGAGACTCCAAAGATCTGAGTGAACCTAGCAGTGGTGGTTGGCCTTCATGTACTCTGGAAATTTTGCTGAGTGACCTTAGACTCAGCACTGGTGCCAAGTTTGAATCCATATCAATCTGGTGAAAATCACTTAACACTATCTGGTAATTCACTGAAAATCTACTTCACACAACTTGCTACCTCCCAGAGGCAGCCGTAAATTGTGGGTTGCTTTGTAGCTCCAAACAAGTGGCCCAGGGCCCGTCACAGGCAGTGCCTGACATTGATGTGCACAAGTCCCTCCCAAGAGGCCCCATCACCAATACACACCGTGGTGGGCTTCACACCACATTAGAGCATGACCCAATTAGCTCCACAGGCAGCATACACAGAGGGAGATCTCGGCAGACACCTGCTGTGGTTAATTCTGCTTGGTTGGGTCAGCCCTTGCACAGCAGCTCATACACTGTGGTCAGGGAAAATCCTCATATTAACCAGACTGAAAGGCAACTCCACTCACAGATGGGTCAGCAATCAAAACCCAACTGCAACATAAAGGGCATTTATGGAGCACCTAGCTTCTTTGATGAGGGAGACAGCAACACTGAGCTCGAGACACTTACTATGTGAAGCCAGCTTACCAAGACTGGGAGACACAGCAGATCTACATAATAGACAGAAACATGTAGAGAGGCAGCCAAATGGAGAAATAAAGAAATAAAACCCCAAATGCAAGAACATGAGAAGTCCCTAGAAAAAGAACTAAATGAAATGGAGGCAAGCAATCTACCAGAAAGAAAATTCAAAACAATGGTTATAGCCCAACTGGTGGGACTCAGTGCTTTAGGGTTGACCTAATGAACCAGGAGGTCACAGTTCGATTCCCAGACATGCCCAGGTTACAAGCTTGATACCCAATAGAGGGTATGCAGGAGGCAGCCAATTGATGTTTATCTCCCTCTCCCTTCCTACTTCTCTAAAATCAATAAAAAAAACATTTAAAAAGAACAAAGCCGAAACCGGTTTGGCTCAGCGGTAGAGCCTCGGTCTGCAGACTGAAAGGTCCCAGGTTCGATTCCGGTCAAGGGCATGTACATGGATTGTGGGCACATTCCTGGTAGGGGGTGTGCAAGAGGCAGCTGGTCGATGTTTTTCTCTTATCGACATTTCTGGCTTCTATCCTTCTCTCCTCCTCTCTGTAAAAAATCAATTAAAAAAAAAAAATATATATATATATATATACACACACATATATATAAAATAAAAAAATAAAAAGAACAAAGAAACAATGGTTATAATGATGTTCAAAGAACTTAAAGGAAGAAAAGATGAACTCAGTGAGAACATAAACAAAGAAGTAGCAAGCACAAAAAGGGACATAGAAGCTGTAAAAAAAATAACCAGTCAGAAATTAATACATCAGAAGGAATCAACAGCTATGAAGCAGAGGATGAAATCAGCTATTTAGAAAAAAAGGGTAGCAGAAATTACACAATCAGAGCAGGGGGAAAAAGGATAGTATATATACTCGAGGCCTGGTGCACAAACTTGTGCACTAGTGAGATCCCTCGGCCTGGCTTGTGTGATGGGCAAAAACTGGCTTTCCAACATCCCCTGAGGATTCCTGGATTGCAAGATGGCTCAGGCCAGGCCACAGTCAGGTGCCCAATCGAGACCAAGGAGGGACACAGGAGGTTGGCAAGCTGGGGAGGGACTATGGGAGGGCTCCAGGGCATATCCGGCCCATCTTGCTCAGTCCTTATCAGCTGATCTTGAACAGCAAGCTAACCTACCAGTTGGAGTGTCTGTCTCTGGTTATCAGGGGCCATCATAGTGAGCAGTCAAGCGGCCTTAGCATATCATTAGCATATTACACTTTGATGGGTTGAATGGATGACTGGACAACTGGACACTTAGTATATTAGGCTTTTATTTTATTGGATATATGTATATGTATATGTATATGTATATGTATATGTATATGTATATGTATACATACATATGTATATATTGATTTCAGAGAGAAAGAGAGAGGGAGAGAGAGATAAAAACATCAATGATCAGAGAGAATCATTAATCAACTGCCTCCTGTATGATCCCCATACTGGGGATCGAGCCCACAACCCAGGCATGTACCCTGACTGGGAACTGAACTGAGAACTTCTGGTTCATAGGTCAATGCTCAACCACTGAGCCACAAGCGGGCAAAAATGAGGATAGTTTAAGGGACCTCTGAGACAATATGGAACATAACAACATCCTCATACTAGGGGTACCAGAAGGAGAAGAGACAGAGCATGGGATTTAGAACCTATTTGAAGGAATAATGACTGAAAATGTCCCTAACCTGGTGAAAGAAAAAAACACAAATCGAGGAGCCACAACAAGATGAATCTAAAGCAGCCCAAGCCCACACCAAGACACATCACAATTAAAATGCCAAAGTTTTAAAGACAAAGAGAATCTTAAAATCAGCAAGAGAAAGGCAGTCATTTACCTACAAGAGAGCTCATACAATTGTCAGCTGATTTCTCAACAGAAGCATTTTAAGCCAGAAGGGATTGGCCTGAAATATTCAAAGGGATGAAAAGCAAGGACCTACAACCAATATTACGTTACCCAACAAGGCTATCACATGATTTCACTTACATGTGGAATCTAAAAAACAAAATAAACTGACAAACAAAATAGGACCAGATAAATGGAGCACACTGATAGATCTTTGAAGGGAGGGTGGAGGGGAGGATGGGAAGAGGTCAACCAAATAATATATATGCATATATGTATAAACTATAGACACAGACAATAAAGTGTTTAAAGCCGGGTGAGGGAGTGGGGGAGTGGATCAGAGTGAAGTGAGACAAAGTGGGGGAGGGGGAGAATGGAAAACTTCTGTAATACAGTCAACAATAAATAAAATAGCCGAAACCAGTTTGGCTCAGTGGTAGAGCGTCGGCCTGCGGACTGAAAGGTCCTGGGTTCGATTCTGGTCAAGGGCATGTACATTGGTTGCAGGCACATCCCGGGTGGGGTGTGTGCAAGAGGCAGCTGGTCGATGTTTCTCTCATCAATGTTTCTAGCTCTCTATCTCTCTTCCTTCCTTTCTGTAAAAAATCAATAAAATATATTTTTAAAAAAACAATAAAATAAAATAAAAAATTGAAGGAGAAATTGAGAGCTTTCCAGACAAGAAAAAGCTAAAGGAGTTCATTACTACCAAACTAGTATACATGAAATATTAAAGGGACTTTTTGAAGAAGAAGAAGAGAAGAAGAAGAAGAAGAAGAAGAAGAAGAAGAAGAAGAAGAAGAAGAAGAAGAAGAAGGAAGAGGAGGAAGAGGAGGAGGAGGAGGAGGAGGAGGAGGAGGAGGAGGAGGAAAGAGATTCATAGTTATGAAGAAAAATGGCAATAAATAACTACTTATCAGTAATCACTTTAAATGTAAATGGCTTATCTGCTACAATCAAAAGGCATAGGATAGCTTAATGGAAAAGAAAACAAAACCCATATATATATATATATATATATATATATATATATATATATATACTGAGTATAATGATCTCTGCATACATAATAATCTGGCCACTCAGTGTATATCCTATATGATAAAAGGATAATATGCAAATTGTCACCTCGATCAGGAGTTTGACCAGCAGCCAACTGCCCCTGTCCCCTCCTCCTGGCCAGGCTGGCCAGACCCCACCCATGCACGAATTCATGCACTGAGCCTCTAATACCCTGTTTCCCTGAAAATAAGACAGTGTCTTATATTAATTTTTGCTCCCAAAGATGTGCTAGGTCTTGTTTTCAGGGGATGTCTTATTTTTCCATGAAGAAGAATATGGTACACATTTATTGTTAAATGAAAATAAAGGAAACTTATTACTTGTATGCGGTACAGTAATACGGTAGTTGTCAACACAAACCAGACAAACTGTGAATCCTACAGTATCAAGAATTTTCTCATTTATTCAATGACAATCATGTCATCATCTTCTGGAACATCATCATAACAATCCAATTCCTGAATTTCCTGGTGAATTTCTTGTGACTCCATTTCTTTCAGAATCAGTGGACCAAATCTCTCATGTTTAGCAATAGCACTGTCTTTAAATGAGCACTTCTTATCAAGGTAGCCTGCTCGCAGTGCATTTGCAATGCAACTGTCAGTGATTTTCTCCCATGAATCTTCACCCAAGTCACAACTTCTTGCAGTTTAGGTTTCACAAAGTTTCCACGCTGATTTCTCTCCATTCTATTTTCAATGTAGTCATTAATTTCCATGCACAAATTGTCTTTGAATGGCTTGTTTATTGAAATATCAAGAGTCTGGAGATAGGCCTTATTTTTGGGGGATGCCTTATATTTCACTTAGAAGGAAACCTGTAAGTAGGTCTTATTTTTGGGGAAACACTGTATATATATATGTCCATATATATATATGGACAGATTATTATGCATTTAGAGATCATAATAATCTGGCCACTCAGTGTATAATGTCTACAAGAGGCCCACTTCAGAATGAAAGACACACACAGGTTAAAAGTAAAGGGATGGAAAAATATATTTTATGCAAATGGAAATTTTTAAGAAGCTGGAGTAGCAATACTTATATCAGACAGAATAAACTTTAAAACAAAGGTTTTAATAAGAGATAATGATAAAGGGATCAATCCAACAAGAGGATATAATCCTTAAAAACATTTATTCACTCAACATAGAGCATCTAAATATATTTTTAAAATTCTTGATGGGCATAAAGGGAGAGTTTGACAGTAATACAATCATAGAAAAAGATGTTAACAGCCGATTGGCATCAAAGGATAGATCTTCCAAACAGAAAATCAATAAGGAAACAGCAGTCTTAAATGACACACTTGAGCAAATGTATTTAATTTATATTTTAAGAGCATTTCATGCCAAAGCAGCAGAATATACATTATTTTCAAGTGCACAAGGAACCATTTCTAGAATATATCACATGTTAGGACACAAAACAAGTCTCAATAAATTTAAGAAGATTGAAATCTTATACAGCATTTTCTCTGACCACAATGGTATGAAACTAGAACTTAATTATAAGAAAAATAAACTGAGCCGAAACCAGTTTGGCTTGGTGGATAGAGTGTTGGCCTACGAACTGAAGGGTCTCGGGTTCCATTCTGGTCAAGGGCATGTACCTTAGTTGCGGGCACATCCCCAGTAGGGGGTGTGCAGGAGGCAGCTGATCGCTGTTTCTCATCGATGTTTCTAACTTTCTATCCCTCTCCCTTCCTCTCTGTAAAAATCAATAAGATATATATTTTTTAAAAAGAAAAAAAAATAAACTGAAAAATAAACACAAGGAGGCTAAACAATGAACAGACTGATGGTTTCCAGGTGAGCAATGAATGAGTTAACAATGAGATTGAAGAAGAAATGACAAGATATCTTGAGACAAACATAAATGAAAACAAAACAACCCCAAATCTATGGGACACAAAGGCAGCAGTCCTAAGAGGAAAATTCAAGGCATTACATGCTCACCTCAGGAGCAAGAAAATTATTTTTAAAAAATCCACAACAATCTAACCTTGCACCTAAAGGATTTGGAGAAGAAAAAAAAAAAAAAGCCTAAAAGTGAGTAGAAGGGTCAATAATAAAGATCGGAACTGAAATAAACAAAATGGAGTCTTTAAAAATACAAAGATTGATGAAACCAAGAGCTGGTTCTTTGAAAAGGTATAATTGATAAACCTTTAATCAGACTCATCATGAAAAAAGAGAGGACCCAAATAAATAAAATCAGAAATGAGAGAGAAGTAACAACTGACACCAGAAATACAAAGGATTATAAGAAAATATTACAAACAAATATATGACCACAAATTGGACAATTTGAAAGAAATTAATAAATTCCTAGAAAATACAATATCCACAAACTCAAGAAGAAACAAAAAAATCTGAATATACTGATTACAACTAATAAAATTGAAGCAGTAATAAAAATAAAAAAAAACTTCTAACAAAGGTCCTGGACCAGATGACTTCACAGGTGACTTTTACCAAACATTCAAAGAACTAACACCTACCTTCTTATACTATTCCAAAATATTCAAGTGGAGAAAAGTTTCCAAGCTCATTTTATGAGGCCAGCATTCTCCTAATTCCAAAACCAGATGAAAACACTATAAAGAAAGATAATTATAGGCCAATAGTTCTGATGATCATACATGCAAAAATACTCACAATGTTAGCAAGCCGAATCCAACAATACAATAAAAAAGATCATATACCATGATCAAGTGGGATTTATTCCTGGAATGCAAGTTTGGTACAATACCCACAAATCAATTAATGTGATACACCACACAAACATAATGCAGTATAAAAATCACATGATCGATCCAGGTCAACCATCAACATCTACTGCAAGGTCAAATCACTTTGGAAAGAAGACAATGCACTGCATTTGGTGGGATCAGGAAGGTGTGGTGTATTATGAGTTTCAAAACCAGGTGAAACTGTTAATACTGATCACTACTGACAACAAATAGTCAATTTGAACCACGCTTTAATCATAAAGCAACCAGAATGGGCCAGAAGAAATGACAAAGTAATTTTACTTCATGACAACTCACTTCAAAACCAGTTAAAGACACACTAACAGATCTTACCTGAGAAGTATTAACCCACCCGCCGTATTCACCAGACCTTACTCCTGGAGATGACCACTTGTTCCAATTGATGGTACGAGCACTTTCTGAGAAGCATTTCAAAACCTACAAATAAGTGAAAAATTGGGTCTCTGAATGGTTTGCCTCAAAACAAAAAAAAGTTCTGCCCTAACAGGTTTGGCTCAGTGGATAGAGCATCGGCCTGTAGACTAAAGGGTCCCAGGTTTAATTCTAGTCAAGGGCATGTACCTTGGTTGCAGGCACATCCCCAGCAGGGGGTGTGCAGGAGGCAGCTGATCAATGTTTCTCTCTCATCCATTTTTCTAACTGCCTATCCCTCTCCCTTCCTCTCTGTAAAAAATCAACAAAATATATATATTTTTAAAAAACAACAAGAAAAGTTGTATTGGGACAGTGTCCACAAATTACCTGAAAGATGGGGGAAATGTGTAGCTAGTGATGGACATTACTTTGAATAAAGCATTTTTGATGTTTCTCTTGAAAAAAAAATTACATGATCATACTAGTAGATGCAGAAAAGCATTTGATAAAAACCAGGACCCATTTATGATAAAAATTCTCAGCAAAATGGGACTAGAGGGAACATACTTCAACATAAGAAAGGTCATATATGACAAACCCATAGGTAATATCATATTCTAAGGGGGGAAACTGAAACCACTTCTTTTAAGATCAGGAACAAGCCAGGGATGTCTGCTTTTACCAATCTTATTCAACACTAGTAGCCCTGCACACGAATCTGTGAGCCGGTAGCTCTCGCTGCCCCACCCTCCTGCAGCTCCCTACGTCCCCACCCCATAGCTTGCTGCCCTGCCCCCTCCTGTAGCTCTCTGCCGGCCACTTGTAGCTCGATGCCCCACCCTCCTGCAGATCCGTGATCCAGTCGTTCTGCAGTCCGTTGTTATGCCTCATGGTGTGATGGGTAATTAGCATATTCCTCTCTTATTAATAGGATAGTACTGGAAGTCCTAGCCATAGCAATCAGATAAGAAGAAAAAATAAAAGGCACCTAAACTGAAACGGAAGATGTAAAGCTGTCATTATTTTCAGATGACATGATACTGTATATAGAAAACCCTAAACATTCCACAAATGAACTATAATACTAGAACTGATCAATGAATTCAGTAAAGTAGCAGGGTACAAAATAAATAACCAGCCGACACCGGTTTGGCTCAATGGATAGAGGGGACTGAAAGGTCCCAGGTTCGATTCCGGTCAAGGGCATGTACCTAGGTTGGGGCATATCCCCAGTAGGGGGTGTGCAAGAGGCAGCTGATCGATGACTCTCTCTCATCAATGTTTCTAACTCTATCTCTCTCCCTTCCTCTCTGTACAAAATCAATAAAATATTTTTTTTAATTCTTAAAAAAAATAAATAAATAACCAGAAATTAGTAGCATTTTTATATACCAATAATGAACTATCAGAAAGGGATATTAAGAAAACAATCCCATTTATAATTGTATCAAAATATGTAGGAATAAATTTAACCAAAGAAGTAAAAGATCTCTACTCAGAAAATTATAAGACACTGAAGAAAGAAACTAAAGATACAAATAAATGGCAGCATAAACAGGGTTAAAGTGTCCATACTACCCAAAGCAATATATATAGTTCAACACAATTCCTATCAAAATACCAATGATGTAATTTACAGAACTAAAACAAATAACCCAAAATTATATACGGAACCACAAAAGACACCAAATAGTCACAGTAATCTTGAGAAAGGAGAACCAAGTTGGAGGAATCATGCTACCTGATATCAAGTTATACTACCACTCCACAGTAATCAAAACAACACAATACTGGCATATAGGTCAATGGAACAGAAGAGAGAGCCCAGAAATAAACCCCTTCCTTATGGCCAATTAATATTTGACAAAGAAGGCAAGAACATAAAGTGGGGTAAAGACAATCCATTCAGTAAGAGGTGTTGGGATAATTGGACAGATAGATGCAAAAAATTAAACTTGAACACCTTCTTACACCACATGCAAGAATAAACCCAAAATGGGTTAAAGTCTTAAATGTAAGACTCAAAACTATAAAACCCCTAGAAGAAAACATAGGCAGTAAAATCTTGGGCATTTCTGTGGGGCTTGAGAGGGGACTTCAGGCCGTGCCCCCCACCTGGAGGGACTTGAAGAGGGTGGAGTTGGCTGGGTCTTGGTCTCACCCAATGGGGGTAGGGCCAGCCGGGTCTGAGTCTCCTGCATTTTTTTAGTATATGTGCTGCCGAAGCAAGCACTCTCCTGCGTTTTTGAAGCACATGCAAGTGATGGACGGGGACTTGACTCTAGGTCCCACGGTGCATCCCAGATTCTGACAGGAGGGAGATTTTCATGTACATTTTACTAATTTTTTTTCATCTCTGACACTTTTATTATAGAGAAAGGGCAAATAGTAATATTAAAATATTCCCTCTAATTTCCTTTTAATGTGCATGAACTTTGTGCACCAGGCCACTAATAAAAGAATAAAAACAAAAATACATTTATAATTAAGATCTGAAAGAGATCTCAGGAATCATCTGTTCTAATTACCTCATTTTAAATATTTTATTGATTTTACAGAAAGAGAGGAAAAGAGAGAGAAACATCAATTTGTGTTCCACTTATTGGTGCATTCATTGGTTGATTCTTGTATGTGTCCTGATTGGGGATCAAACCCACAACCTTGGCATATTGGGAGGATGCTCCAAACAACTGAGCTACCTGGCCAGGGCTAATTCCCTCATTTATAGATGAGCAAATTGATGCCAGAAACAAAGAATCTTTGTCCAAGTGACTTAGTGTCAGGATGGTCACCACTGGTCTTTCCACTATATGATCTCCTCATGCCTCACAAGCCTGGTGTCACATGGTGGTCACAGGTGTGGGGGGGCAGTCATCTGAAGACCTCCTTATTCCAAGCCGAGCTCAGCTCACTACTGGGCAGTAGCAACAAACTTCAAGCTTGTTAAAGCCAACTCTCAGGACCTACCCCAAACTTAAACCTTTTAACAAGATCTCCAAGTGACTCATATGCACATTAAATTCCAGAGCACTGAGTCTTGGCTTTTTCCTTTCCTTCCCTTGAGTTTCAGTTTCAGGATGGTTTCACCACTAGGAAAACCTAATGGCAAATTCTTTCACTTCTGCCTCTCTAATGCTTAGTATTATGAACTTGCCTGAAGCCAGCATGGTTTTCTGAAATGTCCTTGCTATCAGCAAAGAGAAGGCACATAGGCCACCAGATCAGCAGGACTCTCTTCCAGTAGGGCTCTGAACAGAGTGATGCCTGAAATATTGATTCCTGGAACATGAATGTTTAGGTGTTTTGCCCTCAGTCTTCAGAAGTAGGAAAAGCCTGAGAGCTTTGGAGAAAGAAGTGACTTACGTGTCCCTTCTCTGCATCCCTCTACCTCAGCCATCCCCCATTCTTTTTTTAAAATCTTTTTTTTAATTATTTATTTGTTTAAAGTATTACATGAGTCTCCTTTTTTCCTCCATTGACCTTTCCCCCACCACTTCTTCCACCGAGCACAAGCCCTCACCCCCCTACTGTCTGTGTGCATTGTTATGCTCAGATGCATGCATACAGGTCCTTTGGTTGATCTCTTACTCCTCACCCCCAGCCTTCCCTCACAGGTTGAACAGTCTGTTCAATGCTTCTATGTCTCTGGTTCTATTTTTGTTCATCAGTGTATGCTGTTTATTGTATTCCACAAATGAGTGAGATCATATGATACTTATTTTTCTCTGACTGGCTTATTTCACTTAGCATCTTCCATTCTTTTAAGGTGTCTTTGAATTAGCCTATGTGGTTAATATTTTTGTTTTAGGGCTTACTTCTCCCAGAAATACTTGCAAAGAGAGGAAGGGTGGCTTTTCAAATATGAGATTTTGGCTCAGGAAAGGTTTAGCTGGGAAAGGGAGTTATCCAATTGCATGAAATTAGGCCCAAGAATTTTGTTCCGTGCTGCATACATTTACATTATCTTATATAGAATACTGCATACTTTTAAAACCATTTTCAAATAACTTATTTTCTGTAATGCTTAGGACTACCCTGTGAGGAAGGTAACATCATCCTCATTTCACACACTTGAAAGTTGTTTCAGGCAGTTCAGCTTCTGAACTAAAGTGTAGAATCTACAATATGCTAATAAAAGTCTTGCTCTTAGTGGTGTTTCCCAATGACTGGTTTTATCTTTTAATTGATAGTCATGCATCACCTAATAACAGGGTTACTTTCCATGATGTTGTCGTTATGCAAACACCAGAGTGCTCTGCCACCAGCCTACCCGGCACAGCCTCCTCCACCCGGAGGCCATGCGGTCTCACCCGCTGCTCCCAGACTCCCACCTGTGCAGCACGTCACTGTCCTAGGCAATTACACCAAAACCACAGTATTTGTGTATTTAAACATTTGAATGTTTGATAAAACTCCCCTGGAAGGCCATCTGTACCCAGGCTTTTTTTTTTTTTTTTTTTTTTTTTTTTCTGGGAGTTTTTTTGTTTGTTTGTTTTTTCTGCTTCTATTTTCTAAACATAGAAAAGGTACAGTAAAAATATGGTACACCTGTATGGGGCACTTACCATGAATGCAGCATGCAGGACTGGAAATTGCTCTGGGTAAGTCAGTGAGTGAGTGGTGAGTGAATATCAAGACCAGGACATTACTGTACTTGACTGTACTTAACTGTACTCAACTATAGACTGTAACCTGTTGATGGTTTCCTTTGCTGTGCGGAAGCTTTTTTTTTTTTATTTTTATTGATTTTTTACAGAGAGAAAGGGAGAGGGATAGAGAGCTAGAAACATCGATGAGAGAGAATCATCGACCAGCTGCCTCCTGCACACCCCCCACCGGGGATGTGCCCGCAACCGTTATACATGCCCTTGACCGGAATCGAACCCTGGTCTTTTCAGTCCGCAGGCCGACGCTCTATCCACTGAGCTAAATCAGTCTTGGTCGGAAGCTTTTAAAAAAACATATTTTATTAATTTTTTACAGAGAGGAAAGGAGAGGGACATAGAGTTAGAAACACTGATCAGCTGCCTCTTGCACACCTCCCATTGGGGATGTGCCTGCATCCAAGGTACATGCCCTTGACCGGAATCGAACCTGGGACCTTTCAGTCCTCAGGCCGAGGCTCTATCCACTGAACCAAACCAGTCAGGGCTGTGCATAAGCTTTTTATCTGGAGGTAGTCCCATTTGTTTATTTTCTCTTTAGTTCCCTTTGCCTTAGGAGATGTAACAGTAAACACACTGCTATAAGAGATGTCTGAGATTTTGCTGCCTATGCTTTCTTCTAGGATTTTTATGGTTTCCCGACTTACATTTAAATCTTTTATCCATTTTGAGTTGTTTGTGTTTTGTTTTTTGTTTGTGTGTGTGTGTGTGTGTGTGTGTGTGTGTTTTGTATGGTGTAAGTTGACAATCTAGTTTCATTTTTTTGCATGTATCTGTGTAATTTTCCCAACACCATTTATTAAAGAAACTGTCTTGGCTCCACTGTGCCCTTGCCTCCTCTGTCAAATATTAATTAAACATACTGACTTGGTCCGATTTTTGGGGTCTCTGTTAAGTTCCCTTGATCTATAAGTCTGTTCTTGTGTCAGTACTAGGCTGTTTTGATTACGGTGCTTTGTAATATAACTTAATATCTGGAATTGTGATTTCTCCTACTTTGTTTCTCTTTCTCAAGATTGCTGCAGTTATTCGGGATCTTTTTTAGTTCCATATAATTTTTTAGAGTATTAGTTCTAGATCTGTGAAATATGCTGTTGGTATTTTATGCTGAAATATGCCGTTGGGATTGCATTGAATCTATAGATTGCCTTGGGGAGTATGGACATTTTAATGATGTTCAGTCTACAAAACTATGAATATGAAATATTGTTTTACTTGTTTATATCTTCTTCTATTTCTTTTTTTCAATGTCCTGTAATTTTTGTATTTTAATTTGTTTATGTGATGTATCACATTTATTGATTTGCAAATATTGTACCAGCCTTGCACCCCCAGTATAAATCCCACTTGATCATGGTGTATGATCTTTTAAATATATTGCTGGATCTGAATTTGCTAATATTTTGTTGAGGATTTTAGCACCTATGTTCTGGCACCCCCATAATATAGGAATATTTGCCTATAATTCTCTTTTTTTGTAGTGTCTTTATCTGGTTTTGGAATTAGGATAATGCTGGCCTCACAAAAATAACTTGGAAGTGTTCTTTCCTCTTGGATTTCTTTGGAATAGTTTGAGGAGGATAGGTTTTAGTACTTCTTTGAATGTTTGGTAAAACTCCCCTGAGAAATCATCTGTACGCAGGCTTTTTTTTTTTTTTTGCTGGGAGTTTGTTTTTGTTGTTGTTTGTTTGTTTTTCTGCTTCTATTTCCCATTATTGGCCTGATTCTTCCTGATTCAGTTTTGGAAGATTGTATTTTTCTAGGGATTTGTCCATTTCATCCACATTGTCCAGCTTTAAGATGTTGTGTGTTCATTCCATTCCCAGGAAGTTTTTTTCTTTCTTTCCTGATCTCATTGGTAACCCATTCATTGTTTTATAACATGCTATTTAGCCTCCATGTGTTCAAATGTTTTTGAGTGTTTTTACTGTAGTTGATTTGTAATTTCATTCCACTGTGATCTGAGAAGATGCTTGATATGATTTCAATCTACTTGAACTTGTAGAGACTTGTTTTGTGTCCTGACATGTGGTCTATCTTTGTGAATAATCCATGTGCACTTGAGGAGAATGTGTATTCTGCAGCTTTGAGGTGAAATGTTCTATAAATGTCAAATAATCCATCTGGTCCAGTATGTCCTTGAGAGTCACTGTTTCCTTGTTAATTTTTTGCCTGGAAGATCTATCCAGTGAAGTCAGAGGGGTGTTGAAGTCCCCTACTATGAATGTATCATTTTCAGTCTCTTCCTTAAAGTGCTATTCATTTATAGCCTCCTCCTCCTTCTTTTTCTCCTCCTCTTCCTCCTTTACTTCCTCCTCCTCCTCCTCCTTATTTTTAAAAATATATATATTTTATTGATTTTTTATAGAGAGGAAGAGAGAGGGATAGAGAGTTAGAAACATTGGTGAGAGAGAATCATCAATCAGCTGCCTCTTGCACACCCCCTACTGGGGATGTGCCCGCAACCAAGGTACATGCCTTTGATCGGAATCGAACCTGGGACCTTTCAGTCCACAGGCCGACGCTCTATCCACTGAGCCAAACCGGTTTTGGCTCCTTCTCCTTCTCCTTCTCCTTCTCCTTCTCCTCCTTCTCCTTCTCCTTCTCCTTCTCCTTCTCCTTCTCCTTCTCCTTCTCCTTCTCCTTCTCCTTCTCCTTCTCCTTCTCCTTCTCCTTCTCCTTCTCCTTCTCCTTCTCCTTCTTCTCTTCCCTTTCTTAAAGAAGATCTTTCAACATTTCATATAATACTGGTTTGGTGATGATTAACTCCTTTAGCTTTTTCTTGTCTGTGAAGCTCTTTATCTGGCCTTTAATTCTAAATGATAGCTTGTCCGGGTAAAGTAATCTTGGTTGTAGGTTCTTGCTATTCATCACCTTGAATATTTCTTGCCACTTTCTTCTGGCCTGAATAGTTTCTGTTTATGTTGAGAAATCAGCTTTCAGTAATATGGGAACTTTCTTGTTAGAGACTAACTGCTTTTTTCATTCTGCTTTTAAGATTCTCTTTTTCTCTTTAACTCTTTCTATTTTAATTAAGATGTGTCTTGATGTGGATCTCTTTGGGTTCCTCTTGTTTGGGACTCTCTGTGCTTCCTGAACTTGTAAGTCTATTTCTTTAACCAGGTGGGGGAAGTTTTATGTCATTATTTCTTCAAATAGGTTTTTAATACCTTGCTCTCTCTCTTCTCTTTCTGGCACCCCCATAATGCAAATATTGGTGTGCTTGAAGTAGTGCCAGAGACTCCTTACACTACCTTCATAGTCATATTTTTCTTTTCTTTTTTCTTTTGCTCTTCTGATTGGGTGTGTGTTTTTTTGTTTTTTTGGTGGGTTGTTTTTTTTTTTTTGTGGGGGGGGTTGGGTTTTTTTGCTTCCTCATATTCCAAATCATTGATTTGATTCTTGGAATCCCCTACTCTACTATTGAATCTCTGTAAATTATTCTTTATTTCAGTTAGTGTATACTTAACTGGTCCTTTTTCATGTCTTTAACATTCTCATTAAGATTCTTAAAAGTCTCATGAAGATCCTTGAGTAAGTAACCTTATAACCATGATTTTGAACTCTGTATTCAGTAGTTTACTTGCTTTCATTTCTTTCATTTGTGACATATTAATTTGCCTCAGAATTTTGACTGGTTCCCTGCATTTGTTTCTGTATATTAAATAGAGCTCTGTGCCTCCTGGAGTTGGTAGAGTGGCCTTGTGTAGTAAGTGTCCTGTAGGACCCAGTGGCTCAATCTCTCCACTCTCCTGAGCTGGGTACTCTGGTGCACCTTTGTGTGGGTTGTGTACACAGCTTTATAGTTGATCTTGATTGCTGTTGGTGTCACTGGGAGGAATTGATGTTCAGGCCAATTGGGTGTGAAGACCAGCTGTGACCACAGTGGGAGAGCTGCTGGGCAAGAAATATCCCTCTGGAGCAGGGCTTGCTTCAGGGGGGTTTGGTGTTCACTGAGTCTGTCTTTTGAGGGTGTCACTTGTAGAGGTGTAGCATTATAATCAGGGATGGTCTGAAACTGTCCACTGGATGCACTGGCTATAGAGCCTCCAGGGAGGTGGAATGTCAGCCAATGCCTGGGGCCTCACAACAGGAGCTTTAGAGGAATCTGCAGGCAGTTGCTATTTGCTATATATATTGGGCTTGGTGGTACCAGATAAGGCCCAGTTGTAAGGTGAGGCATGCTGGTGCTAGTGCCCCATCTTGGGCCTTTTACTGCAGCTTATTTGAGCTATTTTAGCAAAGTCTGAAGCACGAGCAAAGACAGGCCATTCATATGGAAAAGCTGGTACAAATAGCTTGGGTGTGGCTGTTTTAAGGATGGGGTGGGGTCTTAAGGAATCCTTGGGGTGAAACAGACTAATGGAGATTCAGATATGGCTGCCAGTCAGCTCTTGATGGGAGAGATCCTAGCACAGGCACTATGACTCTTTTGAGCACCTCAATCTGGGAGAAAGCCATTCCTAAGTTACTGCCCCATTTCCTCCCCATATGTGTCTGGGACCCCCAAAGCTGCCTGATGCTGCCAGTCCAAGTAAGCTTGTGCACTTGCCTTTTAAATGCAACACCTGGGTTTCTGCAGCCTTCATGTCACTCAGCCACAATTCCCACTATTTTTCATAGTAATAGTTGTGGGAACCTCTCTTCCCAGCTCTGGAACTCTGCTCTGGGGGGTCTGGTGTGGGGCTGGGACCCGTTGCTCCTCACGGGGGACCTCCCCAGAGGCAATCTCCCTCCAGATTAAGAAAATAAATAAATAAAGCACACATGAGTGTCAGACCAGCCTGTTCCATGCCTCTGTCCCTCCTACCAATCTCAATGTGTTTCTTCTTTATGTCTCTGGTTGTAGTACTTCCATTCAGCCATCTTTCAGGTTATTTTGAATGATGTTTGTTCTGTATTTAGTTGTAATTTTGATGTGGTTGTGGGAGGTGGCGAGTACAGGCATTTAACTACACTGACATCTTGGTCTTTCTTCAGTCATCATTGACCTAACGTTCTTATGTGGCACGTGACTGTGTTTTATCTGTGTGCATTATTTGAATAGGTAGATCCAGTGTCTGATAAATCCTTCATACCTACTCTCTTGATGTGCTTTCTTTTCTAATTTTTTTCACTAATTGCCTTTTTAAAACTGACTACAAATACTACTACAAATGTCCCCCATTTCCCCTTCCCCTGATAGTGTCTTCTTTTCAATGGAGACTTCGGAATGCAAAACTTCTTCAATCTCCAGGAGGACTAATCTTATATTGAATTCCCTCTGCTCCTCTCTGCTCAGGATCCCTTGGCATAAATGGCTCCACCAATGTGGAGAAACTGACCAAGAAAGTAAAGAGCTTAGAAATCAGGACAAGAGGAGAAAGTTTTGCTCATGTGGGACAAAAGTCCTCAGTTATTTCCTGAACTAAACGACAAAGCTTCAGGAAGAGAGGATATTTTTCCCTTTTCATTTCTGAAACTCAGATAGGAGAGTTGGAGCTATGGCAGCCCTCCTGTGGTCAGAAGGCTGGAAGCAGAAAAACCAGACTCAACATGTCAAGGATGGAGAGAGTAAGTGTTTAGGATTCTTACAGCATTGTTGAGGAGCTGAACCAGAACTAGGCAGCTGCCTACCTTACTTATGTGAGAAGAATAAACTCCTTATTTGGTTAAGTACTGTTAATTTTTTCCCTATTACTTGCAGCCAAATTCATTTTTACTTAATTCAGCGGCATTCAAGGAGAAAGACTTCTCTTTCTCTGGTGGGAGTCAATTAGTGGACTAACTTACTACAAAACAGGGATGTTGCAGATGATACTTATGTCTGGGAGAGAGGATTTGGGAAGATGATTAATTATTAGGAACTATTGTCCCAGTGCATGAATTCATGCACATCGAAAGGAAATTATTTAGAAGAAATATTTTAATATCTCTATTCGCCCTTTCTCTATAATAGAAATGTTAGAATCGAAACTGATTTGGTATCGGCCTGCGGACTGAAGGATCCCGGGTTCGATTCTGGCCAATGGCATGTATTACCTTGGTTACAGGCACATCCCCAGTAGGTGGTGTGCAGGAGGCAGCTGATTGATGTTTCTCTCTCATCAATGTTCCTAGCTCTTTATCCCTCTCTCTTACTCTCTGTAAAAAATCAATAAAATATATTTAAAAAAAGAAGTGTCAGAGATGAATGAAAATTAATAAAATGCCTATAAAAATTATCTAAAAATTGATTAATAAATAAATAACAACATGATATAACAACAACAAAGACATGATATAAAAATAACATTGATAAAAACAATGACTGATAAGTTGATTAAACTTATTCTAATACTGAGGCCAGTCAGATGGGGACAAATCCATTCCTGGAATCAGAACAACCACTCCTCTGCAGATCCTGTAAATAGTTCAGCTTCGATATGTTAAGTCAAAATCTTTTGAAAATAAATCTAGTACCATTACAAAGACCCCATTTGCTATTGAGATTTCTCAGTAGCATGATGATTTATGACATAGCATTCTCAAAGGAGTAATATTTTTAAGAAATGTGATGGGAAAATTTTCCTTTTTGGCATCCTCCATTGAATCTAGTATTATTGTCATGCACTGGAGGGTGGGTCTCTCAGCCCAGCCTGCCCCCTCTCACAGTTCAGGGGCCCTCATGGGTGGAAGGTGACTCAGTGATCAGGGGAAGGCGATGCCCCCATCACACCTCTGCTGCTGCCACTGCTGGAAGAGCAAGCCTCAGCGCGCCCTGGTTACCTGAACCTCAGGCTGGTCCGAGGCTTGCCTGTGCCTGGGGCTGGCCCGGCTTGCCCGAACCTGTCTGTGGGGAGGTGCAAGAGGATCCGAGGCCCCTGGCGGTGCTGAGGCGACTCCAGTGGCTGGGGCGTGGAACAGCCGGCCTTGCCCCTGCTGTGGGTGCCGCCATCTTGTAATGGTGTGACAATCAATTAGCATATTACATCTTTATTATATAGGATTACACTGTCCTCTCTGAGTCTTGAAGCAATATTTGTTCCCAGTCTTTTCCACCACAGGAGTAAAGAATAGGATGCGGCATTGCATCTAATGTAGGAAACAGGATAGTGATTTGTTTCATTTTAGTGGCATTTGGAGTATTGGGGTCTGATTTACAATGAATGAGCAAGTCCCTTTCCAAAGGAGATCCTCCATCTTCGTTTCTGAATATGAGGGCAACTTTGGTTACACGAGAATAATTATATCTACCTGGATCACTATTACAATCACATTTAATTGCCATTGTTACTTCCATGCAATGCTGCTGCTTTCTTTCAGCTTTCAGAATGTCAATAAAAACAACCAAATTCATGATCAACAACGACAGATCGAAATACACACGTGATTGGCGCCAGCGAGAGCTTTATATGTATTGCATGTGTGAGTCAATTTAGCCTTTTATATAGAACAAATTTGCTTAATTAGACCTGCTTTCTGATGTAGCTAAAATTTTTCCAGCTTAATGAAGCACCCCAACTTCTCTTTCAGGTAATTGTCAGCAGCTCAGTAGTAAATATCAACACAAAGTACATTTCTGAAGTGGGAATTTTTAGGAGTAAAAAAGACAGACTTAGGAAATTTTAGAAATTAAGGGACCATGGAGGAAGCACAGGGCTGCAGAGCAGCAGAGGGTATATTTCCATAGGAGAGATGAAAAGCTGTAACAGTACATTTTCCACAGAATGAGGGAGCTGGGAACAGCAAAAGGTCTATATTTAAGAAATAAAGGGAAGGAAGCTCCTCATCCAGAAGGAGAAGCAAGCCCAAAGGGAATAGGAAGAGCTCAGGAGTTACCATAGTAACCAGTCCGTGAGAATAGTAACCGATCAGAGGAATATCAAGGCACAAAGACCTGAGGCCTTTATAAATAACTTGAAGCCAGGTGCACGAATTTGTGCATGGTTTGGGTCCAACCAGCTTGCCCGGATTGGGCCGAGATAGCCAGAGGGAGGGGCTGTGGGCGGTTGGTGGGCCGGCCATGCCCCCTGGTCAAACTGCAGTCAAACTCCAGGTGAAGGTGACAATTTTCATATTACCTCTTCATTATGTAGGATAGGGAAAAGGAACTCAGTGAGACACTTTCCCCCTCCCCACATGGGAATCTATACTTGTTCTTCAATAAATTTCCACCTTTGCTCTGTCACCTTCCGTCTGTGGATTTATTCTTTGATTCCCACGGACAAAGAGTCCGGGAACCAGTCTGCCCAGGGGAATACCGCGTGTTCCAGTCCAAAAATCCTGTTTCATTGTTATTGTAGTTCACGCAGGGAGACCAAAGGGTAAAATACTTAACAGCAGCAGTGTTTACTATACTCTGCACAGTGAGAAAACCTGAAATCATTTTTAAGGTCCACCATTTCTTACTTCTTTTCAGTTGGGTCAAGTTTCCAAGCTTTCCAAATCTCTGTTTTCCAGTTAATGAAAAGAAAGTAGGATTCTGCTGAGTCTCCTATCTACCTACTCCAGGTCTTCTGTGAGGACCAAATGAGATGAGGCATGGGGAAAGGATTCACAGACATCTGGTCAGAGTGTAAAGTGTTTCCACCTGAGGCTAGCTGTGGCCAGGGCGAGGAAGCCAGGTGTTGCTCTTGTCATTTACCCGGATGGTCGGACACTTAGCTGTACATACTCCTTTAGCAATAAGGCTGTCCATATTTGCTAAGTTAATTTCTTGAACGAATTAGCAGCTCCGGGAAGCACCTTTGTGATGGGGTGGTTTTGAGGGTAGGGGGAGTCCGCACTCCCAGGGCGAGGGCTGATGGGCAGCTGGGATTGGCAGCCGGGATTGGCAGCCGCGGTCCCCGGACCACAGAGCAGGTTCCCGCCCCCCCGCCCCACATCGCCCCTTTAACCTGACTCCGCCCCTTTAACCTGACTCTCGGGGCAGGGCAATTTCCGGGGCGGCGGCGTTGCCCTTTAAGAGCGGCTCCCGCCCCGCCCCGGGGGCGGAGCCTCACGGGCTTTAAGGGGCGGGCCGGCGGCGGGGTCTCCGGGGACCTGTGTCCGGTGGGCTCGCGCCGCAGGCCGCCATTGCTCCGCGCCTCCCAGGGGCCGCCCGCCTCAGCCTCGCCCGGTCGCCGCCGCGCTGTCCCCCCCCAGGTAAGCGCGAGGCCCGGGCCCGCCCGCTGGCTGCTCCGCGTTCCGCACCTCAGCGTGGGGGTTCGGTCCTCGCTCCCCGCCTCGCACCCTCAGCCCCGGCCGGGCCCGTCCTCGCCCGCTCGGGGGCTTTGCGCTCGCGCCCGGGGCTGCGGCCTCGCGTCCGCCGGGACCGCCCGCCGCCTGGAGCTCCGGGCCGGGCCGGCTACACATTAAACGCGCCGGGAGGGAGGGGCGGCGGCGGCCAATGGGCAGGGCCGCCGAGTTTCGGGCGACCCGTGCGGCGCGGCTGGGTTCGGGGCGCCGGGGGCGAAGCGGGTGAAGGTGCGCCGGTCCCTGGCCCGCCCGCCTGGCCGCCCCGAGGGCGGGCGGGAGTCCGGCGCGGAGGGCGCGGGGCGGGCGGGGGTCCGGGCGGGGGGGCGGGGGTCCGGCGCGGAGGGCGCGGAGCGGGCGGGGGGTCCGGGCGCAGGGCGGGCGGGGGTCCGGCCCGGGGGGCGCGGGGCGGGGGGGTCCGGGCGCGGAGCGGGCGGGGGTCCGGCCCGGGGGGCGCGGGGCGGGCGGGGTCCGGGCGCAGGGCGGGCGGGGGTCGGCGCAGGGGGCGCGGGGGGGCCCCCGGAGGCCGCGCTGCCCGGCACCTGCGAGGGGCGCCTTGCCGTCCGGCTGGCGCGGCGGGTGGAGCCGTCACGGTCCAGGACAAACCCGGTTCCCGGAGCCCGTTCTGGTTCGGCGGAGACTTAGCTCCGGGAGCGGTGAGAGGCAGGTGCTCCCCTCCCCCGGCGGGGCGAGTTCCGGACGGTCCTGGGCTGGGAATGCGAATTGTGTTTGTCACCATCCTGCTAGCCACCGCGTCTCCTGAATTCAGGAGACCCGCATTTTAAGTGAATATCAAAAGCATAACTCGGTTTCTAACATCGCCCACACGTTGGTGAACCCTACCCAACAGCGGACTTTTTGGGCATGTAAACTGGTTTTCAAGGTTTTACTGTTTTTCTCTAGGTAAACTTCATTAAAAAACGACATATCCAGTATACCTTCTGTTGAATAAAAATCCTCTTACAGGAAAGTATTTTGGGATTATTGGGGCAGAAGATATATATATCTTTACGGCAATTGCTGTATATTGGTCTATTGCTTTATTAAAAAGAAATTGCTTATCAAAGATTGTGGCCACCAGCCATGAGTGAAAGTATACACAAACTTTTGAGTTTTACATATGTATGAAAACTTAATTTAGGTAGTACAGGCCATCTGTATTTTTATGATTGAAAAGGAAACCCTTCTTGTTAGTTTACTGCCAAAAAATTAGAAACAACAGATAAAAACTAATATTTTTTTTAACCTACCATCCGAAATTCCCATGGTATGATTTGTGTCAGACACACTCTTTATTGAGTGCCTAGTATGCATCTTGTTGTGCCAGCGAGGCCATGATGAGAATGAAGCAGAGTAGGTCCCTGTCCTTGAGGGTCTACCCAGTAAAACAAGTAATTAGACAATGGGGTGTTTAATTAGTTTCATTAAGGGTTATAAAGAAAAGGCTAAGGGTAATAAAAGGAGCATGTTATTTAGACTCAGGAGTCAGGAATGTTTTTCTGAGGAAAAGACATTTCAGCCAGAAACCTGAAATTAGTCATGTGGAGTGGGAGAGGGTGGGGGAGTGAGAGGTGGGAAAGAGCATTCCTAACAGATGGAACTGATAGGGGGAAAGACTCCTGGGCTGAGCCCAAGGGGTACCAGAGCAGAACGAGCAGCTGGCAGTGGGCTGCCAAGAGGGATCAAGCCAAGTGTAGGAGCTGGACCAGAGAGCAAGGGAGGACATTGACACTTTTAAGCAGGGGTCAGATTTGTGGCTGCAAAAAATCTGCTGCATGAAGAACATGCAAGGTGGGGTGCGGGGGTGTGAATATGGGGAATTTTTTTTTAAACAAAATTTAAACTATTGACATCTTATGTTCTTATAGAAAATTTTAACTACCAAAACAACCCTCTCAAGAGATAACTTCACTTAACAGTTTGCATGTCCTTCTATTCCTTTTGTGTCTATCTATAGTAATAAAAGGGTAATATGCTAATTAGACCAGCCAGCTGAACGACCTTCCGGCTGTCATTCCAGACATCCTTCCAGATGGAGCTGCTGTGGCAGGGGCTGAGGCAGAGGTGGTTAGGGGCTATCAGGCAGGCATGTGAGTAGTTAGGGGGTGATCAGGAAGGCAGGCAGGTGAACAGTTAGCCAGCAGTCCTGGATTGTGAGAGAATGCAGGCTACATTGAGGGACCCCCCTTCCCATGTATAAATTTCATGCTCCAGGCCTCTAGTAAGATATAAGTAAATATATATGTATAAGTAAATATATCCACCTCAGTGTGAGATAAAATTATATTCCTTTTTCTCTTGATTTCATTTTTCAGTTAAAATTTTGTTTGTGTCCAAGATCAACTGTATTTTAAAAACAGCTGTGTTATATGCCATTGTATGTACCATAATTTAACTACTTGCATGTTGAGGGACATATTTAAAGTCTTCTTAATTATGTCCTGAAAAATTCTTGTTTCTACAACTTGAAGCATGTGTGGGACTATTTCTTTAGGATATCCTACCAGAAATAGAATTGCTGAGTGAACGATTTGCATGTTAAAATTTTGTCAATGTTGCCAAAATCGGTTTAGCTCAATGGATAGAGCATCGGCTTGGTGACTGAAGGGACCCGGGTTCGATTCCGGTCAAGGGCATGTACCTTGGTTGCGGGCATATCCCCAATAGGGGGTGTGCAAGAGGCAGCTGATCAATGATTCTCTCTCATCGATGTTTCTAACTCTCTATCTCTCTCCCTTCCTCTCTGTACAAAATCAATAAAATCTATTTAAAAAAAATTTTTTTTGTCAATGTTGTCAAATCCTCCTCCAAAGAGGACAGTGTTTTTCCCCATATCCTTTTCAACCCTGGCTATCTGTAAGTCTCTTAAATGACAGACATTATCTTATTTTTTAAGTTTGTATTTTCTTGGTTAATAATGCTGAGATTGAACATCATTTTAATGAATATTTTCATTGCTTATCACCTTTTAGAGCTTGTTTCTTCATATCTAGCCCATTTGTTTTTCTGTTGGGTTTATCTTAATGATTTGTGATAATTCTTAAATAAACTGCATGTTAATCTCTTAAAAAATTTTTTTTAGTATACTGTTTGTTTCCGTCTAGTATTCATTTCTTTCACTTTAAATCTTTAGTTCATCTGAAATTTATTTTCATGTAAGTTGCTTTTATATTTTTATAGAAAGAACTTATTTGTGAAATTGGTTTTATAGTTCTAAATACATAGTTCTTGAAATTGTAAATCTGAAAGGAGCTGGATTTTTCCTTAGCAAGTTAAGTCTTTATTTTCAAGGTGTAGAAGTGAAAGTTAGAAAGTCACAGAACTTGTTTTATAATTCATTTGTTTTCTAGAGAAACCTCAAAATTGTAGTACATTTTGAATATTTTTTTCCTTAAAATTTTTTTATAGAAAAGTTCAACATACACCAAAGTAGTCAGAAAAGTATAATAAACCACATGTACCCATCATCCAGTTTCAACAGGTATTGGCCAGTTATCTGGTCAGTTTGTTTAATCTCTTCCACTTCCTTGTATTATTTTAATGCAAATACTAGACCTTTTATAATCCCTTCTATAAAAACATCAATATGAATCTTTTAAAAAAATATATATTTTGTTGATTTTTGACAGAGAGGAAGGGACAGGGATAGAGAGTTAGAAACATCCATGAGAGAGAAACATCGATCAGCTGCCTCTTGCACACCCCCTACTGGGGATGTGCCCACAACCAGGATACATGCCCTTGACCTGGATCGAACATAGGACCCTTCAGTCCGCAGGCCAACGCTCTATCCACTGAGCCAAACCGGTTAGGTCATAGGGGTGTCGAACTCAATCAGAGAAGGGGCCAAAATCTAAAATCCAGCCTAAATCGTGGGCCGAATGGTTTACTGAACAGTCATAAACTGTCATTGTGATGGAAACGCAGCGGAGTGCAGTGATGACAGCGCGGTGCGGGCCACATTGCAAGGCCTGGCGGGACGGATTTGGCCCGCGGGCCTTGTGTTTGACACATGTGGGTTAGGACATCAATATGTATCTTGAAGAGATAAGGAGTCTATCTCTTCAAGTTATTCTAAAAAATTTATAAAATATTTTTATCCAATGGGAAAATGGAACAAGATATGTCAGTACAATTGCTTCATATTAAATGATCTAAACCACATGTGTCAAACACAAGGCCCGCGGGCCAAATCCGTCCCGCCAGGCCTTGCAATGTGGCCCGCACCGCGCTGTCATCACTGCACTCCGCTGCGTTTCCATCACAATGACAGTTTATGACTGTTCAGTAAACCATTCGGCCCGCGATTTAGGCTGGATTTTAGATTTTGGCCCCTTCTCTGATTGAGTTCGACACCCCTAATCTAAACAATGTGTTTATGGCATAAAAATTATAGAAAATGTATCCGTAACCTTTTCACATTTTCCTGATGAGAATATAACTTTGAAATAACATTTTTAATAATTAAAATTTAATAACTGAACCCAAATCAAAGCACTGTGTTTAAGATATGTCTTTGCTGTGTATAGTACTCTCATTAACATTAAAGAGGACACATTTTTGGAGGTTAAAAATAACAGATAAGGACTTTTAAAAACATTTTTAATACTATTTTATCTAAAATAAAAATAGCAGTAATTCTTTAAAAAATATTTTATTGCTTTCAGAAAGAAAAGGGAGATATAGAAACATCAGTGATGAGAGAGAATTGTTGATTGGCTGCCTCCTGCATGCCCCACACTGGTGATTGAGCCACAACCCGGGCCTGTGCCCTTGACCAGCATGAACCTGGGACCCTTCCGTCTGCAGGCCAGTGCTCTATCCACTGAGCAAACAGCTAGGAGAAGTAATTCTTTAGAAGTAATTCTTTAATGTTACCTATCATTAACAACCAGTCTGTTCAAGTGTGTATATATGATTTATATCCTTGGGAAGTTCAAATGACAACTGTTCTGGCTTTGCCAGTTTACATAATTACATAGGAGTATGCCTACTTGTAAAAGGAGGATATAATCCTCAATTTATAGCTATTGAATTATTTTTTCTATGTTTATGTTAATTCAGCTTTTATATTTATCATATTTATAAATGCATCTAGTTTAAAGCATCAACTAGTTATGCAAGATTTGTTAATTATACAAATTAACAAATGCACACACACACACACACACACACACACACACACTAGAGGCTTGGTTCATGAAATTCATGCATGGATTGGGGGTGTCCCTCAGCCCAGCTTGCACCCTCTCCAATCTGGGACCCCTCGAGGGATGTTCAAATGCCTGTTTGAACATTTAGACCCGGTGGGATCTGGTCTAAACGGGCAGTCGGACATTCCTATCACAATCCAGGACTGCTGGCTCCCAACTGCTCGCCTGCCTGCCTTCCTGATTGCCTCTAACCACTTCTACCTGCCAGCCTAATCACTCCCTAACCACTCCCATGCCAGCCTGATTGATGTCTTAACTGCTCCCCTGTCAGCCTGTTTTCCCCCAGCTTCCTTCCTCTGCTGGCCTGGTCACCCCTAACTGCCTTCCCCTGCAGGGTTGATCACCTCCAACTGCCCTCCCCTGCTGGCCTGGTACCTCCCAACTGCCCTCCCCTGCTGGCCATCTTGTGGTGGCCATCTTGTGTCCACATGGGGGCAGAGTTGTCCCCTGGTAGTCAGTGCGCTCCCACAGCCAGTCTTGCACGGCCCCTCCCCACCCCTCCAGCTGGCTGGCCTAATAGCCTCCATAGCTCCTGCAGCCCCTCCCCCTGGCCAGCCAACCTCCTGCAGCCCCTCCCCCTTACCTGTCCAGTCCCAATCTACCCAATCAGGGCAGCTGGCCAACCTCCCAAACCCCAATTGGCCCTGATCACTGGCCAGGCCAAGGGACCCCACCCATACACAAATTCATGCATCAGGCCTCTAGTTATTAATAACGAACTACAATATTTGTTAATGACTAATTACTATGATCGTGTTGTATTCATTTCCCTTACTCGCCTTACACACAGGCACACCATTTCTCTCCACTAATACTAGCAGCGAATATTTTAGTAGCTGATATCCATGTCATTAGTCTTGTACTGATTTGTTTGGTTTGCACAACAGGAAATATTTCACTTTTGGAGAACAAGAAAAATAGGTTTATTTGCATTACACTTATTAATTTGTGCAGTTATTCAGTGTCTGGTAAGTTAATGTTCAAGAAAAAATATTAATTTTTATTAAAATGTTCTATTGTTTTATGTTAACAATTACTCATTTATTTTAGCCTTTGTACTCAGCATGTCTCTACTGAAATAAATCTTTGTTTCTATGAAAATTGAAGCTTTTGGTTTTTTTTGGCCCACATAAACTTAAACCTTGTTTATTTGGCCTGTGTTAGCCTTTGAGTTTGACCAGCTTGCCATACTCTAAGGCAGTGTTTCCCAAAGTGTGGTACACATACCCCCAGGGGTACGGGAAGAGTTTGGTGGGGGTACGCGTTGCACCGGAGTTTGGTGGGGATATGCACTGCACTGTGCTTAGCTGTGCCTAATTCTACGTTCTCTTGAGTACGAGGTGTACTCAGTGTTACGAAAATTATAGAAGGGGTACACATATGTCATAAGTTTGGGAAACACTGCTCTAAGGTATCTTTTGAGGATAATAATCCTAAGAAGTTCCATTTATCTTCTGAGCTTCCATAATAACAATAAAAAATAATCACTTTTTTCAACAAAAATACAAATATATTTTAAGTATAAATTTTTTTTTTAATATATTTTATTGATTTTTTACAGAGAGGAAGAGAGAGGAATAGAGAGTTAGAGACATCAATGAGAGAGAAACATCAATCAGCTGCCTCCTGCACACCCCCTACTGGGGATGTGCCCGCAACCAAGGTACATGCCCTTGACCCGAATGGAACCCGGGACCCTTCAGTTCGTAGGCTAACACTCTATCCACTGAGCCAAACCAGTTTTGGCTAAGTATAAGATTTTATCAAATATTCTATTAGTTACAGATTTTAAGCTGCTACTTAATATAAACAATTCCTCAAAATATCAAATTAATGTTAATTTGTTCTTATCTCTATTATGAACATTAAAAATAATACTAGTAAAAATGGGTATTAGTAATTTAAAAAATATAATACACATAAAATGGAAATACCATAAAAATTACCATGTTAACCTAATGTTTGAATTTATAAAACTAAGAATTTGAGAAAAATAAATAGATATAACTAAGCTAATAAACAAATAAGACAATTTCATTACAGAGAAAACAGGAAGTTGTGTAGAAAAGGGAAAGTAATCATAGTACACTACATAGTTCAGCTAATAATTTAGTCATCCTATATAGTAAAGAGGTAATATGCAAATTGACCCACAAGCCATCGCACAAGATGGCTATCCCCATGTGGTCAAAGATGGTTGCCACAAGATGGCCGGCAACAGAGGGTAATTGTGGGTGATCAGGGCAGCAGGGGAGGGCAGTTGGGGGAGACCAGGCCTGTAGGGGAGGGCAGGCGCAACCTGGTCGGCAGGGGAGGGTAGTTAGGAGCAATCGGGCACACAGGGGAGCAGTTAGGCGTTGATCAGGCTAGCAGGGAAGTGGTTAGGGGGTGATCAGACTGGCAGGCAGAAGCAGTTAGGGGCAGGCAGGCACACAGACGAGAGGTTTGGAACTAGCAGTCCTGGATTGTGAGAGGGATGTTTGCTGGTTTAGGCCTGATTCCACAGACCAAGTCATCCCTAACTGCCCCCTTCCCCCCATCTCTCCTCACCAGCCTGGTCGCCTCATGCAGCCTGCTGTTCAATTGTTTGGTCGTCCCTCACTAACCCTGTTGCTGGCCTGGTTGCCCCACACAGCCTCCTTGTTCAGTCGTTTGGTCATCCCTCACTAACCACCCTGCTGACTTGGTCACCATACAGCCTGCTTGTTCATTCCCTTGGTTGTCCCTCACTAACCCCCCTGCTGGCCTGGTCACTCCACGCAGCCTGCTTGTTCAGTTGCTTGGTTGTCCCTCACTAGCCTCCTTGCTGGCCTGGTCGTAGGCAGCCATCTTGTGAGGGTGTGATGGTCAACTTGCATATTATCTTTTTATTATATAGGATTTCTTACATATTGTTACATTGGCTGGGCCACAAGTTTGACATGGTTTGTGTATTGCATTGCCTCGTAATGTTTGTGGGGATATGGCTATAATTTAGTGATTCAAAGGCCTCTTCATAAATGTTTATTCTCTCCTACCAGATCAGCTCCTTATCAAATAGTCCACTATGTTTAGAAATGCTGTAAGCCATAATAATATTTTATATAAAATCTTTAAAAACTTTGAAGTGGCCAGTTTTAATTAGTTTTTCAAATTTATTTGACCTGATGCACTTTTAAATACCATGTTTCCCCGAAAATAAGACATCCTCTGAAAATAAGACCTAGTGAAACTTTGGGAGAAAAAATTAATATAAGATACTGTTTTATTTTCGGGGAAACAGGGTAACATATTTAGGAATGGCCACAGAACTTTACTAAATAACACCATTTTTCTAACTGCAAATTCAGGAGCCTTCTGATACTTTTTTCTCTCCTGTTCTATAGTGACAAAAATGCTGAGATTCTTCCGTAGAACGCTTGGGCGTCGGTCAATGCGTAAGCATGCTGAGAAGGAACGACTCCGAGAAGCCCAGCGAGCTGCCACACACATTCCTGCAGCTGGAGACTCTAAGTCCATCATCACGTGTCGGGTGTCTCTTCTGGATGGAACTGATGTCAGTGTGGACCTGCCGGTATGTAGGTCTCACTGACCTGCAAACTCTGTATGAGATCACTGTCTTCATTTGAGTTTCTACTTGATAACTTCCCGGGGGATAGGTAATAAGGGTTAGTGTGGATCAGGCACTGTAACATACAGATAACCTTAGGAACCTGGCCTAATAGTATTTATCTGGAATTAGTGGCCGTTACTTAAACGTTTAAATGATAGGGCAGTTATTGATGTGAGTCATTTATGTGTGTGTGTTCTGTACAATGGTAATATAATATATAGTGTACTCCCGTGGATTTCTCACAATGCTTGTTGAGCAATTATTAAGCAATGAGAATCTTTGGGAACCAGAATGATACTTATATGCATATTCTAACACTTTATTTCTCTGTACTTTTCTGCAGTTTTTAAAACATTCCTCACCTCCTCAAAACAAATACTTCTCCCATGGTATGCTTACAGAAATTGTAATGAAGTGTGAAAAAGGATTTTCTTTATATTCCTCAGTTCTGACTATCTTTTTGCTCCTGAAGTCTTTTGCAGGGGAGATTTTTCAGACACTGTGATCTTTATTTCAAGATGGGTCATTGTAATCATATTCAAATTTTGGGTAGTTTTTTTTTTTTTTTTTTAATCCTCACCTGACGAGATTTTTCCATTGATTTTTCTTTTTTTTTCTTTTTTTTTTTTTTTTTTTTTTTTTAGAGAGAGAGGGAAAGACAGAGAGAAATATCAATGTGAGAAAAATACATTGACTGGTTGCCTTCTTCACAGTTCCTGACCAGGGGTTGGGCCAGGAGAAGCCCCTCACCGGAGTTGAACCCAGGCCCCTTCATTCCACAAGCCGATGCTCTATCCACTAGCTAGGGGTGGGTAGATTTTCTTTACAGTTATGAATAATCCTAACTCACAGTGTGAAACAGTCCAAAATATTTGAAAGGGATTAATTTATTTTTTACAGGCAGTTTTTTACTAATGGCAAGTCTCTTTACTTTATTCTGCATTACAAGAATAGCTACACTGTAAAGTATGTGATATGATGAGAGAACACATCTTGGACGATCCACAATGTCTTCCCACAACCTCTTTTATTACCCAGAATAAAAATTTTAAAGTCTTTTTGTGAGAGATGATAGCCTGGTTGCTGCAACAGTATATTAGTTGAATAAGCTTGGCAAGCCCATAAACTCAAGAGTGAGAGATTAAGAAATTGGATAATTTATTTAAATGAATATTGTGATTATTGAATAATGTAGAATGTAATAATACTAAGTATGTACCTTAATACATTTTTAAAATATTGGAATATAGAATTAAAGACACAGGATTTCTTAAAGTGTTTTTTTTTTTTTTTAATTTTCTCAAGTTTTACATATGTCTTCTTTTTCCCCCAGCCATTCCCACCCCGGGCCAGCCCCCACTGCCCCAGTGACTGTGTCCTTTGGTTATGCTAATATGCAAGTACTTTGGTTGTTCTCTAACCGCCTCCCCCCCCCCACCCACCATTTGTCTCTGGATCTATTCTTGTTCATCAAATTATGTTGATCGTTATATCCCACATATGAGTGAGGTCATGTCATATTTATCTTTCTCCAACTGACTTATTTTGCTTAGCCATATTGCTCTCCAGTTCCATCCATGCTGATGCAAATGGCAAATATTACTTCTTTTTTATAGCGGCATAGTATTCCATTGTGTAGATGTACCACAGTTTTTTAATCCACTCATCAGCTGATGGGCACTTAGGCTATTTCCAAATCTTAGCTATTGTAAATTGTGCTGCTATGAAAATAGAGGTGCATATATCCTTTCTGGTTTCTTGGGTTAAAGTGTTTTAAAGTCATTGTTATAAATAATAACTTTTCCATTAGACTGAGCATTTTTAGCGTTTTTTATTTTAGAAGACTTTAACACATTTAAATTTTCTTTCTGTAAGGGTTCCTTGAAGGTTTGTCAGAAATTGCAATATGTGATACTTTATGAGGATAGTTTTCATATTTATTTCTTATTGTTAAACATCTTAAGATTTTTGTGTACTATTCTGTTAAAATGTCATTAGGTATGTGGTGAAAAGCTTGATATTGCTGTGTAGGAGACAGGAAAGAAGTTTCTTATTATCTAATGTTTGAAGTGTGAAGTCTTATGGTTATTAATGGTGAGGCTGGTACTAGGAAAGTAGAATTTGTAGGAGCTTTTAAAAAGGCAGTGTATTGTGGAGGAGAAACAGCATTGGGTTTTAAAGCGGTGGGACAATTGAGTATTGATTGGTATAGGGTGGTTTCCTGTGCTGGGTATGCTCAAGGGGGTGTATGTGGTGCTTGACCAAGGCCAGAATTGCAGGCTGGTCTCTCATACAGCAATTGCAGTGAGAAAGCCAAGAGTTTTAGATTTGACTCTTTGTGGAACTAGAACAATTATTTTTTCAGCTCTGCAGGTGAAATTCGAGTTAGTAAACTAACTCTAGATGCTTGAATGGATATAAAATGGGCATTGGCCTGCCAGCTTAACTGCTTCACTGAAGGGAAAAACAGGTCAGAGGAATATTAATTTCTGAGAAGAAAAATCTTCCCTTTTTCTGATATAGCTTCTCAGACAGTCTAGTATGATTCTGAAAGATTTAGAATTGATTTTGGAAATTGAAGGAAGCACTTATTCCCATTAGGATTAGGGTCACTAATGATTGTTGCAAGCCAGAATGGAATTAAGATGATTGACCAGCCAATATGTAAGGGATTATATGTGATTAAAATAGGTTAATTTAAGTCTGTGGACTTCAAATTAACTTGTAGAAGTAGTAATGGTCATTTTCTTCTTTCTGTTCTCCTATTGTCTCAAAATGGGTTAGGGGCTTCTATACCTTCTGCTTCCTTCTTCTTTTTAAAGAACTAATACAGTTTCAATGCCTTTTAGTGAATGATAAAAACATCAGATAGAAATTTCTATCTGATTTTAAAATTTTGGAAATGCTACAGTAACTCCTTTGATTTACGAGTTTAGTACTGCTTTGTAAATAGCCTGTCTTTTAAAACTCTGGATCTCCTAAATTTTAAATTAATAGGAAATATTTGATTAACTGATAGATAATAATTTTATATACCAACTTTGTTGATAAAGATGTTTAAGTCTGTAAATTATATAGACCATGTATTATTATTACACCTTAAACTAGAGACCTGGTGCATGAAAATTCATGCACTGGAGGGGGTGTCCCTCAGCCCGGCCCGCCCGCTCACAGTGCGGGAGTCCTCAGGTGCAGGAGGTGACCCAGCAATCAGGGAAGGAGATGTCCCTATCATACCTCTGCTGCTGCCACTGCTGTCAGCGCAAGCCTTGGTTGGCCGTGGTTACCTGAGCCTTGGGTGGCCCTGGGTAGCTGGGCAGCTGGGCAGCCATTTCACATTCTCTTAAATGTGAAAGAGAAACATTGATTAGCTGCCTCTTGCTGGGGATTAAGTCCAGGTGGCATGTGCCCTGACACAGAATCAGAGATCTGTTGGAGCATGCTCAACCAAATGAACCACACCAGCCAGGTCAGATTGAATATTATTAACATTAGGAATCTGCAAATGCCTTGTGTTCACTATTGGTTTGCCTTTTTGTCTTCAGTTAGCCTCTATTAAGGGGTCAATACACACTCTTGAGAAGTTTTTTTTGTTTGTTTGTTTTTTGTTTGTTGTTTTTTTTTAATTCTCACTCGAGGATATTTTTTTTCCCATTGATTGTGTTTGTTTGTTTGTTTTTTTTTTTGTGTGTGTGTGTGTGTTTTTTTTTTTTTTAGGGAGAGTGGAAGAGAGAGGGAAAGACAGAGAGAAACAGTAATGTCAGAGAAACACATTGATTGGTTGCCTCCTGCACCAGCCCTGACCAGGGCCTGGGCTGGAGAGAAGCCTGCAACCAAGGTTCATGCCCTGGACTGTAATCAAACCCGAGACCCTTTGGCCTGCAGCTGCTGCTCTTTCCACTGAGCCAAACTGGCTAGGGCACCCTTGAGAAATGTTATATTCTGAGAGTGGCTAGCTAGATGGCAGAAGTTGATTTTTTGTTTCTTTAGAACACACTATCATGTTTCAAGAGGCTGGCAAATGATACTTTGGCAGAATAAAGATGAGAGTATATATATTTTTTAGTTGTGTTTCCTTTTAGTCTTTAAAGCAAATAAAGAATGCTAATGGAGACTGGCCAGTGTGGCTCAGTGGTTGAGCGTTGACCAGTAGGTCACGGTTCAATTCCTGGTCAGGGCACATGCCTGGGTTTCGGAGGCAGCTAATCAATAATTCTCTCTCATCATTGATGTTTTTCTCTCTCCCTCTCCTTTCCTCTTAGAAATCAATAAAATGTATATATTTTAAAAAGAATGTTGGTAGAGCCGAAACCGATTTGGCACAGTGGTAGAGCATCGGTCTGTGGACTGAAAGGTCCCAGGTTTGATTCCGGTCAAGGGCATGTACATTGGTTGCGGGCACATCCCCGGTAGGGGGTGTGCAAGAGGCAGCTGGTCGATGTTTCTCTCTCATTGACGTTTCTAGCTCTCTATCCCTCTCACTTCTTCTCAGTAAAAAATCAATAAAATAAAATAAAAAATAAAAAAGAATGTTGGTAGAATTTGAAGTTGATTCTAGAACTGTACCTGAGATTTAAGGTCATGGAAGTATTTAAGTTTGATACCAGTAGATGAATAGTTCAGATGATTTCTGTGGTTTCCTGCTTAATTTAGAAATATATTGTGTTCCTTTAGGGCAGTGGTTGGCAAACTGTGGCTCACAAGCCACATGCGGCTCTTTGGCCCCTTGAGTGTGGCTCTTCCACAAAATACCACAGCCTGGGCGAGTATTTTGAAGAAGTGGTGTTAGAAGAAGTTTAAGTTTAAAAAATTTGGCTTTCAGAAGAAATTTCAATCATTGTACTGTTGATATTCTCTCTGTTGACTAATGAGTTTGCCGACCACTGCTTTAGGGTCATTGCCATTTGCAAAGTTATGCATAATTTGTTATTTGAGTGCTTTGTGACTTGGTTATTATAAGTATGACTTAAAATCATAAGTTTTCTTTGTCATTTCTGGTAACGACAGTCTGTCTCTTCCCTTCCTAAATCCGTAGTTCTCTTTTTCATCATATTAATAGGACAAATATGTTTAAATATTGAATTAATTTGTCTTATTGCCTATAAGGGTTTAATATTTTATGGTCTCTTGCTGTTTTCTGTCACATTGTTGGCTATTTTTCTCTTGTTCACTTTGCTTTACCACTGAACTTGCTGCTTCTTGTAATAAGCCAGCTGCTGGCTTTCTCCCCCAAAATTAATCCTTGAAGGAAAGATCATTATCTCTTAATAAATAAAAAGAGTAATTAGAAACCCCAGCAAGGGAGTATTGGTACTAGTGTGTGTGTGTGTGTGTGTGTGTGTGTGTGTGTGTGTGTATGTATCTCCCACGTATGAGAGGCATGTTCATGGTGGTGGTGGTAGGTTAGTGGGGCTGTAGAAGGAGATCTGCTTGGGGGCGGGAAGAATGCCATCTGATCAGGTCTTGATAATTGTATTTGCCCCTGACTGAGTGATGGGATAAAGTGACTCATATAGGGGGTGCGAGTACTCTCAAAGATGAATCATGATAACGCTACCTCTAAAATTTCTCACCCCTATACTTTCCTTACTCAAATTCCCTAACCCTCTTTCACCAAACTCTGAGGCAGTGGTGAATTATTATATAATGAAAGGAATGGGAAAACTGGAGGACTTTGAAAAAAAGAGATAGAAGAAGATATAGATAAGTGGAAGAAGATATAGACAAGTGGAAGAATATACCATGTTCATGGATTGTAGAATCAACATCATTAAAATGTCCATACTACCCAAGGCAATATACAGATTCAGTGCAATCCCTATTAAAATGCCAATGGCATATTCCATAGAGCTAGAACAAATACTCCAAAAAGTTATATGGAATAAAAAAAGACCCTGAATAGCTGCAGCAATTTTGAGAAAGAAGGAGAGGATCCAAGATGGCTGCTCGGGTAGACACCTAACTGCAGCAGCACACAGCAATTTCAATGGAATACAACTAAAATGTAGAGTGGACATTGCCCAGAGCTACAGGTAGTCGACTGACTGAAAATTCTACAACAAGAAGGAAAGAGAAAACCAGAAGGAAAATCAGAGGAGCTGAAAAAAAGCCTAAGGTACGGAGACATGCTGTGCGCCCGCACGCACGCGTGCGCGGAGAGGACGCAGCCGGAGAGGAGGAGAAGGCTGGGGGCCCGCTTGGCGTTCCCTAGCAGGAAGGAAATAAAACCCCCGGCCTGGGTTGAACCCCTGAACCAGCAGCGCTGAGCCCCAGTTATGGGCCAGACCCTGGGGACCCAGGCTCGGGCAGGGGGAGACGGGGCTGTGAGGCAGAATCCCAGGGGAGCGGTGAAAAGCAGGGCCCCCAGAGTCGCGTGCACATTGCGCGCAGATGCGCACAATGCCTGCAGAGGACAGAATGTTGACTCTGATGCTGTATTGCCCTGGTGGGAAGAAACAAAACCTCCGGCGGTGCTGAGCCCCACTCCTGACTACCCTGAACTCCAGTTCTAGGGCAATCCCTGGAGACCCAGGCTCAAGCAGAGGGAGACAGGGCTGTGAGGTGGAGTCCTAAGGGAGCTGCGAAAAGCGGAGTCCCCGGAGTCGTGCACACTGCGCACAGAGGACAGTCTGTTGACTCTGATCCTAGACTCCCCTAGCGGGAAGGAGAAAAAAGCTCCAGACTGGAGGAACGCGACAAGGAGCAGGAGCCCCTGCCGGACACCGGCCAGCTGGGCACCAGCAAGGAGCCGGGCGACGGGGCCCCCAGGGGGGGGGTGCCCCTGAGCCTTTGACCGCTGAGCGCGGGCAATGGAGCCAAGGCTGGGGGCTGCTTCCTGGGCAGCGCCGACCCCAGCAACAGGCTGAAGCAGTGCAGGGGCCTGCGGAGAACAAAGGGGTGCCACAGGCCAACCTGCTGAGCTCCCAGGACAAGGAGGAAGAAACCAAAGAAGTTCTCAATGTGAAGAAATCAAGTGAGAGAAAAAGATAATAAAATTACTTAAGAAAGAATACAAAGAAGATCTTGAAAAATCAAAGACTAAGTCAGAACTCAACTCACCAGCCAACATTGCAACATAAATGCGTTTTTGTTTTTTTAAAAAAAGGACAGAATGTTGGAACAGCGGCTGCCAGGCCTAGAGTGTCCAGGCACAAGGCAGTGGCAGCCGGGCCCGGAGCAGCAACAGCCAGACCCCAGAGCAGCAGCAGCCAGAACCAGAGCATCAACAGCCAGCACTGGAGCAGCCAGACCTGGGGCAATGGCAGCCAGGCCTGAGGCGGAGGCGGCCAAGCCCAGGGTGGCCAGTCCAGGAACACCCAGACCTGGAGTGGCCGGGCCCGGAGAAGCCGGGCCCAGAGCAGCCGGGTTGGGAGCAGCCAGGCCCAGAACAGCAGTAGCCAAGCCTGGAGCATCCAGGCCGGGAGCGGCCAGGCTCGGAGCGGCCGGGTCCGGGGCGGCAGGGCCCAGAGCAGCCGGGTCGGGTGCGGCCAGGCCTGGAGCAGCAGTTGCCAGGCTGGGAGCGGCCAGGCCCGGAGCAGCCGGGTCTGGTGTGGCCAGGCCTGGAGCAGCGGTTGCCAGGCTGGGAGCGGCCAGGCCCGGAGCAGCCGGGTCTTGTGCGGCCAGGCCTGGAGCAGCAGCTGCCAGGCTGGGAGCAGCCAGGCCCGGAGCGGCCGGGCCAAGAGCAGCCAGGTTGGGTGTGACCAGACCCGGAGCAGCTTGTTGTGAAATGAACCAGAGCAACAGAGGCCAGTCCCGGAGCAGCCAGGCCCGGAACAGCTCGCTCCTCGCCTGCCCCTGCCCCACGGCTGCCTCTCAAACATGGCTGGAAACTTTTGCGGGAACTTGAGGGTCTGCTGAATCAAGTGATAAAGGCTTAGATCTTGATGTGTTGAGTTAGTATATAGCGCTGGGGGGTTGATCTGTGAGTGCCTTGGGTGGGGCCTGGATGAGGCTGGTTGACCTATTTGGAAATATCTTTTGTGTGAAGTGTATCATTGGGCATGTGGAGGTATTATTGATATGAGAAAATGCTGAGTAACTGATTTACTCTCTGAAAAGGGATTTACTAATGGGGAAAGGGAGGAAGGAAGAGACTGATCATAAACTGTGCATCTATGGCTGAGGACAATGGGGGATGGGGAGGGGGCAGAGGGTGGGGTGGGAACCTGGTGGAGGGGGGAAGAAATGAGTAACCTTTGTAATAATATGAACAATAAAGATTGATTAAAAAAAATAAAAAAAATTTTGAGAAAGAAAAACTAAGTTGGAGGAATCACAATACTAGATTTCAAGTTATACTACAAAGCCACCATAATTAAATCAGCCTAGTACCGGCACAAGAAACTGAACAGAATAGAGAACACAGAAACCAACCAAAGCCATTACACTCAATTGATATTTGACAAAGGACACAGAGCATACAATGGAGTCAAGACAGTATCTTCAATTAATGGTATAGGGAAAATTGGATAGATACATGCAAAATAATGAAACTAGACTACCAACTTACACCATACACAAGAACAAACTCAAAATAGATAAAAGACTTAAATGTAAGTTGTGAAACCATAAAAATCCTAGAAGAAAGCATAGGCAGTAAAATCTCAAGACACCTTTCATAGCAAAATATTTACAGATATATCTCCTAGGACAATGGAAACTAAGGAGAAAATAAACACATTGGACAACATTAAAATAAAATGCCTTTGCACTGCAAAAGAAACCATCAACAAAATAATAAGAGAGTCCACTACATGGGAGAATGTATTTGGCAATGATACATCCTCTAAGGGGACTTAGCAAAAGGGAGACAGTCCCATTACAAAATGGGCAAAGGACCTAAATAGACACTTCTCCAAAGTGGACATACAAATGGCCAACAGACATATTAAAAAATGCTCAAAGTCACTTACCATCCGAGAGATATAAATCAAAAAGACAGTGAGGTACCATCTCACACCTCTCAGAATGGCTACTATCAACAAATCAACAAATGATGTGCTGGCAAGGATATGGAGAAAAGGAAACCCTAGGAAACTGCTGGTAGGAAATCAGACTGGTGTAACCACTGTGGAAAGCAGTTCCCTCAAAACGTTAAAAATGGAAATGCCATTTGACCCTGTGATCACACGTCTAGGATTATATCCTAGGAAACCCAAAGCACCAATCAGAAAGAATATATGCACCCCTATGTTCATAGCAGCACAATTTACAATAGCTAAGATCTGGAAACAGCCCATCAGTAGATGAGTGGATAAAAACAAGCCATGATTTATACCATAGAATACTGTGCAGCAGTAAAAAAAAAAAAAAAAAAAAAAAAAAAAAAAAAAAAAAGGAATCTTTTACTCTTTGAGAAAGCATGGAAGGACCTGGAGAGTATCATGCTAAGTGAAATAAATCAGAGAGAGACAAGTATCACATGATCACACTCATATGTGGAATTTAATGAAGAAAAACTGATGAAAGGAATGGATCCAGAGACATGGAAACATGGAACAGGGTTTGGAATCTCAGAAGGAAAGCAGGGGAGAGGGGGTGGGTGGGATGAAATCAAAGAGCTTGAATAAATATATGTATAACCCATGGACACAGACAATAGGGTGTGAAGGCCTGGGGCAGGAGGCTGGAGGCAGGGCTGGAAGGGGTCAATTGGGGATAGAAAGGGGGCACATGTAATTCTTTCAGTGATAAAGAATTATTTTTAAAAAAATAAAATAAGAGAAATAATGAAAGAAATGTATCCTTCTCAGTGTTACTTTCCTTTTGAGAATGAGAGTGAATGACTGAGTTGTTCAGTGAATGCGAAATGATAAACTGTTCTTTTGGTTCTTGGGAATCTCCTCTCTAGGACCTGCTTATACTCCCACTGATTTCTCAGAGCCAAATGAAGCTGATACAGGGCTGGATTGAGCTCTTTCTTTTGTTACATGTGATCCACAGAAAGTAACTCATTCCCATTGATTTTGGCCAAAATAAGTAGATAAATGAGAACAAGCATTTCAAAAGTCAAATTACAAAATACATCAAACTGTATTATTGATATTACTATATGCAAAGGCAGATGGGGGGGAGGGGGAAGAAAGTCTAATACATTTGTTAAAAGATAAGGAAAAATATTGGAAGTATGAAACAAGAATGAAAACATATTTAAAAGGACCAACTTGAAAAATTAGGTGTGAAAAGTATAAGGAACACAGTCAATGGCATAAAATTAATATGAATTAAGATAAAGGACAAATTAGTGAGTTTGAAAATCATATATGGGGACTTCTCTTGGACGAGGAAAGAAACTACAAAATTGGAAGCATAAAAGATAAATATGGAAGATAAGGGTAGAAGTTCCCTTCCCTTTAAAAGAAGGAATAAGACAAGGATGTAGGCTTTCACCATATCTCTTCACCATAATACTGGAAGTTCTAGCCAGAGAAAATTAGACAGAAAAAGAAATAATTGGCATTCAAATTCTAAGGAAAGAAGTAAAATTATCTCTGTTGGAGATGACATGATCTTATAAGTAGAAAACTCTAAAAATTTCACATATAAAAAAACCGATTAAGGCTAATAAATCTAGTAACATGGCAGAATACAAAATCAACAAAAATCAGTTGTACTTCTATATACTAGTAGTGAACAGATCAAAACTGAAATTAAGAAAATCCACTTATAATAGCATTAAGGAGAATAAAATACTTAGGAATAAATTTAACCAATACGGCAAAAAACTTGAATAGTGTCATCATATCTTGTTTTATTTATTTTTATTTTTTAAAAATATATTTTTTATTGATTTGTTTTACAGAGAGGAAAGGAGAGGGATAGACAGAAACATCGATGAGAGAGAAACATTGATCAGCTGTCTCTTGCACACCCCCTACTGGGGATGTACCCACAACCAAGGTACATGCCCTTGACCAGAATCGAACCCAGGACCTTTCATCTGCAGGCTGACGCTCTATTCACTGAGTCAAACCGGTCTCGGCATCATATCTTGTTTTATTGTGCTTCACTTTATTGCACTTTCCAGAAACTGTATTTTTACAAATGGAGGTTAAGACTCTGCACCAGCAAAAAAAAAATAAAAATATGACTTACTGAAGGCTCAGATGATGGTTAACATTTTTTAGTAATAAAGTGTACTTAAGGAATATACATTGTTTTAGACATACACACTTAATAGACTACAGTATAGTATAAACATTTATATGCAATGGAAACCAAACAATCTGATTTGCTTCATGATATTTGCTTTATTGCAGTGGTCTGAAACCATAATTCTGAGGTATGCCTGTACACTGAAAACTACAGAGCATTGCTGAGAGATATGAAAGAATATCTAAATAAATGAAAGATATCTTATGTTTATAAATTGGAAAACGTAATATTGTTAAGAGGACAATACCAATCAAAGCTGTTTATAGATTCAATGTAATTCCTGTCAAAATTCCAAGGACATTTTTTACAACATAGGAAAGAAAATTCTAAAATATATGTGGAATCTCAAGGGACTCCAAATAGCCGAAACAATCTTGAAAAATAAGAAAAAAGTTGGACTCACATCTTTATTTCAAAACTTACTACAAAGCTTTAATAATCAAAGCAGTGTGGTTCTGGCATACAGATCGACATGGAGAGTCTAGAAATAAACTCTGAAATATATGGTCAAATGATTTTCCACAAAGATGCTAACCCCATTCAGTGGGGGAAAGTATGAAAGAAGTTGCCAGAGATAAAGAAAGGGGATATGAGAAGTGATTGTTTAATGGGTTCAAAGTTTCTGATTGGGTACAAAGTGCCATATATTTAATGACACTACATTGTATGTTTTAAAATGGTAAATTTTATGTTAAAGTAGGAAAACTGGGGCTGGGGCTGATTCTTGTTAAGTGGGATCAGGAGTACCAGAAGTTCCCATATGGTTGGAGAATCTAGACATTCAGAGTAATTTCTGAACATGTTAGAAAAGGAGGTTGTGATAAAAGGTTGGGGTATCTGATTATTGATTTGAGAAGTGACATTTCAAATAAAATCTGGACTGTGTAACCCTTAGGGAATTTGAGATTGGGAGACAGCAAAATTAAAATTCTAGCCTTGTCATTTTTTTATCCCTGTTATTTTGTCATATAACTAAAGCTTTCTGAACTTTTGTCTGTTTTGTATTTATTAAAAAAAAACTATACATAGTCAATAAGATTATTAATTGACTATTAAAACACCCACAAATTAGAAGTGCTAACACTTACGTAGGAAACTTAAAATGACAAAAATAGAGGAGAAATAATTGAGGAAATAATAGAGATTTATTCTCCAGAATTAAAAAGAGATGAAAGATCTTAGATTTCAGGCCCAAATAGAATACCGAGTAGAGTTAAGAAAACACCTCCAACTAGACCATTATAGTGAAATTTAAAACTATCAGAGGGTAGAGAAAAGTCTAAAGCTTATCCAAGAGAATAAATAATATTATTAGGGAACAAGATTCAAATTGACATCACCCTTTGAAACAGCAATATAGACTACTAGAGGCTCGATGCACAAAATTCATACCATGGGGGTTGGGGGTGGGTTGGTCCCTCCGCCTGGCTTGTACCCTCTCACAATCCAGGACTACTCAGGATGTCCAACTGCTGGTTTAGGCCCTTTGCAATAGGACATCCTCTCATTACCTGGGATTGCTGGCTCCTAACCATTTGTCTGGCTGCCTGATTTTCCCTAACCACTCTGCATGCCTGCCTGATTGTCCCTGACCACTCTGCCTTCCTGCCTGATTGTCCCTAACTGCCTCTGCCTAATGACCCCTAACCACTCTGCCTGCCTGCCTGATTGCCACTAACTGCCTCTGCCCTGACCCCCAGCTGTGTGGCTTTGTCCTGAAGCTTGTTTAGCTGTTTGGTCTAATTAGCATATTATCCTTTTATTACTATAGACTAGAGGCCTGATGCATGAAAATTCGTGCAAGAGTAGGCCTTCTTCCTCCAGCTGCCAGCACCAGCTTCCCTCTCGCACTCAGGACCCGGGCTTCCCTCCTCCAGCTGCCAGCAGTCACCGGAGACTTGGGCTGGCTTTCTTTCAGCTTTCCGCAGGCATCCAGGACCCTGACTGGCTTCCCTCAGGCCTTGGGTTCATCAGGAAGGACGAAGGACATCTGGTCTAATTAGCATATTACCATTTTATTATTACAGATAAGATGATAGAGTAATATATTTTAAGTATTGAAAAGATGATTAAAAGAAAATAACTTCAAACCCTGAATCCAACCAACCATCATTCAAGTAAAAGAGCATGATTAAATTATTCTCCAACGCATTGAATATTAAAATATTCTCAAGATATTGAGATCAGCCATACAGAATCCAACATGGGGAACATTTCTGAGGAAAAGCGCAGATGTTATTAGATGTGTAATGTACACATGTAAGATGTGTAAAGAATGACTAGTGAAAAGATTGTTTAAAAAATTAGCCAGGTCAAAGAAAAGAAATAGAGGAAATATATCCGTAACACATGATGAAGATTGGGTAGAAGGGAGATCAGAGGCATGAGAGCATGGTAAAGTTCTTGGCTTGATAAAAGGTATAACATTTTAGTTATTAATAAGAAAGAATGTAAAAGGAAGTTCAGGAAAAAAAATAGACAAATTGAAATAATAAAGTCAGTTAAAAGGCAGAGATTGATGACTCAAAAAGAATCCAATATATGTTTGTTTATAAGATATACCCTAAATCATAATATGAAGTCATATTGGGAGAGGGGCATGGATTGGATTGATATGAAAATATCTGAAAATTGAGCATACTAACAAAGCATTTGCTTATGAGGGTGCTATATCTATCCATAGTTATTAGAAATTAATACTGAAAATTAAAATCATTGTTTAAAAATAGCAATAAAGTACCCCTTGTATGTTAACCTAAGTCACATTTTTAAAAAATATATTTTTATTGGTTTTTAGAGAAGAAGGGAGAGGGATAGAGAGATAGAAACATCAATGATAAGAATCATTGATTGGCTGCCTCCTGTACACCACCTATTGGGGATCGAGCCCACAACCCAGGTATGTGCCCTTGGCAGAATTGAACCTGGGACCCTTCAGTCCACAGGCTGACTATCTATTGAGCCAAACGGGCTAGGGCATAAGTAACATTTTAATGGAAAATAAATATTGTACTAAACAGCAAAGTAATTTAGTGGGAAGAGTAATAATATTTTATGCATTTTCATAAATTTCTTTAAACATCTGATTTAATAAAACATACTTAGAGTCTGTTATCTGCTTTTGCATTCACTCTGTTGCAAGTGTCATTTTGATTGATGTACATGAGGAGAATCCTAGACCTTGTAGATCTTTCAAAACAATTTGGGGAATCCTTAGGGATCACACTTTGAAATTGCTTTTTCTATACAAATTTCTTTGATATTTGCCCCTCTTCCTCTAGTTTGGTGTCTTCTGCATCAATTATAGTTTTCTCATTTTCGGTATTCCCTCCCATCTTCCAGTTTTGTTTTTTTATTTCTTACCTTGTTATTCCTCTCCAGTTTCAGATTGATCTTCAAGTCTTCACTGGTAATTCTAGTCTCTGTGACTATCTCATCTCCAAAATTTATTGGCAAATATAGTTGTTTCCACATAATTGGCTTCACTGATAGTTCTAGTATCTGTGACTGTCTCTTCAAAATTTATTGGCAAATATAGTTGGTTAACTGGAGGATATTTAAGTGTTCTAAGTTTTCTTGTGTGTTTTCTCTTTCCAGTTATAAAGCTCTTTTTTTTTTTTTTTTTTTTAAAGCAGAGACTCTAAAAATTGACAAGATAAGAGTGTCTCCTAACACAGTTAGGTACAAAGTAGTACTTGTTGGTTGATAGGAAGAAACATTCTCCAGAGAGTACATAGAGATCACAAATTCTCTTTTGGCCTTAAATGATTTATTAGAAAACTATAGTATCTGCTACATGGTACTTTTAGTATTACAACTAATGGTTTCTTTCTTTTTCTTTTAAGAGTTATTTATAACTAAAACCATCTTCATTTTGGATTGTTGATACTGCAAGTCATTTTTTTTGGGGGGGGGTCATTATTACAGATACTAGAGGACCAGTGTACAAAATTCATGCATGAGAGGGGGGGGGGAGGAGTGTCCCTCAGCCCAGCCTGCACTGTCTCCAATCTGGGACCCCTCGAGGGATGGCTGACTGCCCATTTAGGCCTGATGCCACCGGTGAGATCGGATCTAAACGGGCAGTCGGGCATCCCTCTCACAATCCAGGACTGCTGGCTCCCAACTGCTCGCCTTCCTGATTACCCCTAACCACTTCTACCTGTCAGCCTGATCACTCCCTAACCACTTCCCTGCCAGCCTGATTGATGCCTAACTGCTCCCCTGCCAGCCTGTTTGCCCCTAACTGTCCTCCCCTGCAGATCTGGTGCTCCCCATCTGCTCTCCCCTTCAGGCCTGGGTCTCTCCCCTACTTCCCTCCTCTGCTGGCCTGGTCACCCCTAACTGCCCTGTCTTGCAGGCCTGGTCCATCCCAACTGCCCTCCCCTGCTGGCCTAATTACCCACAACTGCCCTCCCTTGCAGAATTGGTCCCTCCCAAATGCCCTTCCCTGCTGGCCATCTTGTGGTGGTCATCTTGTGTCCCCATGGGCTAAGTCATCTTTGACCATATGGAGGCAGCCATATTGTGTGTTGGAGTGACAGTCAACAGTAAATTTGCATATTACTCTTTTATTAGATAGGAGGATTAGATAGGATACAGGCCTGGTGCATGGTTGGGTGCTGGCTGGTTTGCCCTGAAGGGTGTCCTGGATCAGGTTGGGGGTTCCCTTGGGGCGTGGGGCAGCCTGAGGAGGGGCCTGTGGTTGTTTGCAAGCTGGCCACGCCCCTTGGCCACCCAAGCAGAGGCCCTGGGATCTAGGAATTATTTATCTTCTGTAATTGAAACTTCGTAGCCTTGAGTGGAGCCAAGCCTCCTGCTTGTTCCGTGGCCACAGCCATTTTTGTTGGTATTTATTTATCTTCTATAATTGAAACTTTCTAGACTTAAGTGGAGGCCAAGGCAGGCCAGGGCAGCTGGAAAGCTTGGCTTCCTCCATTGCCGAGGAAACCCAAGCCTCCTGCTCTCTGTGTGGCCGCAGCCATCTTGGTTGGGGTTAATTTTCATACTTGCCCCTGATTGGCTGGTTGGCGTGGCTTGTGGGTGTAGCAGAGGTATGGTAAGTTTGCATATTACTCCTTTATTAGATAGGATTTTCCATTTTCCTTCGTTTGCCCTCCTCCACCCACACCCTACACTCCCTGCAAACCATTTACTGATTCATTTATTTTTTTGCCATTTCAGAAAAAAGCCAAAGGTCAAGAGCTGTTTGATCAGATTACATACCACTTGGACCTAATTGAAAGCGACTATTTTGGACTGAGATTTATGGATTCAGCACAAGTAGCAGTGAGTAGCTGTTTTTTGGAGGTTCCAATATGGGGGCAGAAATGGAAAATTTGAGATAATGTGCTAAGTACTACAGGCTATTTTTTTTTTTAAAGTATATATTCTTAATGTGCTCTTTTCCCCTTTAACATCATTCTTATTATGATGTGCTTATTAAAAAAAAAAAAAAAAAAAAGTGCATTCTAGCCCTAACCCAAATTATTAGAGTATGATTTTTGTGGATGAGGATCGGAAATCTGTGTTTTTAATAACCAGTGAAGTTTGTTTTGGGGCATATTAGTATTGGAGAAGCACTAATGGAAAGAATGCCAGTTTTGTAGTGAAGTAAGCAACAGAAGTTTCCAACTTGCAGATTAAGATAAGAGGAGTAAGATCCCTCCTAGGTATATGATTATGGATCTATAAATGTTCTTTGACATGTGCATTTCAAATGAGAGAACAGTATATGTAGTGGGGTAGGAAGTTGGAGGCTTTTCAAAGAACTGAGTATTGTACTAGGATTTAATTGGAGGATATTAGAAAGGAATTAGTAGGTAAGATTGAAAGGTGATTAGTAGTGATCTCTTCCAAGCTGAATACCATTAGTGTTAAATATGGTCATGTATCACATAACAAAGTGTCAGTGATAGAACAGTGGTTCCAAAAGATTATAATGGGGCTAAAAATTTCTATTGCCTAGTGATGTAGTAGTGCAGTGCTATACTATTTTAAATAAATATAGTGTAGTCTAAGTATTCAATGTTTACAAAGTCTACAGTAGTGTATAGACATATCCTATGTCTTCCCATTCACTCACCACTCATTCATTCACTGACTCACCTAGTGCAATTTTTAGTCCTGCAAGTTTCATTCATGTAAGTGCCCTACACAGTATACCATTTTTAATCTTTTATGCTGGGCTTTACTGTGCTTTTTCTATGTTTGGATACATTTAGGCACACAAAATGTTTATTGAATTCAGTTCTGGTCTGCTACCTAGTCTGATGAAGGCTTGCTTGATTAGTTTAATATCATTCAACTCTCATCTCTAGAATAAGGGATTAAAGTCTTGCAATCAGATGAAAAAAATAAATGCTTTTATGGATATACAATTTATATTTCACTGTTTTTTGAGGCGCCAAGGGGGAAAAAGGCAGATGTATGCCAATGTTAGGTTTCAAGTACTTAAAATATTTAATTGCTTGTGGAAAGAAATAGACATTCAGTCATTGCTAAATTGTATTATTCACTCTTTGCCAATATCAGCAAATATTGAATTCTAAATCCCCAAGTGATTATTTTCCCTTTTATTTGATACCCTGTTTCCCCGAAAATAAGACAGTGTCTTATATTAATTTTTTATCCCAAAGTTGCACTAGGTCTTATTTTCAGGGGATGTCTTATCTTTCCATGCACTAGGTTTTATTTTCGGAGGATGTCTTATTTTCGGGGAAACACAGTGCATATCAAAGGGCAATGCCTTTCTTGTCTTTTCGTTCTCTACTCTAGTTCTAGTTTATCCCTTCCAATACCCAGATATCTAGGCATTAAGATTAAATTTACATAGGCTTACTTATTTTCTGTTTTTTTCCTGTCACTAAAATACTCCAAACCAGCGATTTTTAACCTTTTTCATTGCATGACACACAAACTAATTACTAAAATTCTGCAGCACACCAAAAAATATATATATTTTTTTACTAATCTGGCAAAAATAGGTATAATTTTGATTCATTCACACTGGATAGCTATTGTTATATTGGCTATTGTCATTTTTTAAATTTGACATACTCGGGGAAAAAGAGGTCAGTGCTCCTGATTTAAGTAGTCAGGTATTATATATGTTAAAAATTCTTGTGGCACACCAGCTGAAAACCACTGCTCTATACTAGGTGAATTGAGCTGAAAGAACAATAATAGGTAGATGAAAACTATTAAAAATAAACCTTAGATAGTACTTTAATCTTAAAGTGCTAGATCACTTGATTCCATAACTATCCTATATAATAAAAACCTAATATGCAAATTGTCCCCTTAATCTGGAGTTTGGGAGTTCGACCAGGGCGGGGCCAGCTGGCCAACTGTCCATAGCCCCTCCCCTGGCCAGCCCTGCACCACACGGGAGGGAGGTGGTTGCAGGTGGCCAGGGAAAGGGAGGCCCTGGCCAGTAACCAGCAGCCACTAGGGACCCTACGTATGTATGAATTTTGTGTACTGGGCCTCTAGTGGAAAATAAACTTGAGCCCTCACTTGATTCCATAACTATTAAAAATAAACTCTAGTCCTGACTGGATAGGATGTCTTCCCATAGACTAAAGGATCCTGGGTTTGAAGGGCCCTCAGTTAGCGTTTGTTTGAGGGCATGTACTTTGGTTGCAGGCTTCATCCCCAGCCCTGGTTGGGGCATGTGTGGGAAGCAACCAATTGATGTGTCTCTCACATTGATGTTTCTCTTCCTTTCTTTCTCTCTGTTTTGCACCCTCCCTTCTACTCTCTCAAAATCAATGGAAAAATATCCTCCAGTGAGGATTAACAAAAAATAAAAATAAAAAAACCTCTAAATGACACTTTAAGTATGCTTAAAGTGCTAACTCATGTGGTTCTATGACAATCTTAATGACATTAAGTACACATGGAGAAGACTTTGTTATTTGTTGTGTGGCCAGATTTAACTCCAGAATGAAACAAAATTGAAATTTATAAAACACTTAAATTTTTGGCTGAAAATAGTGAACATAATGATAGGTCAAGTGGATTTTTTGGCCAGGATCATTTATGTAAACACAATGATTTTCACATTTCTTTGTCAAATTTACTGTGTTGACAAAACTATTTAATCAAAAGGGAGTTAGGCAGTTAGAAATTACACTACTATGAACATAAGGGGTGCATATATTCTTTCTGATTGGTATTTTGGGTTTTGTATGTTATATTTCTAGAAGTGGGGTCACTGGGTCAAATGGCACTTCCCTTTTTAATTTTTGAGCAAACTCCATACTGTTTTCCACAGTGGCTGCACCAGTCTGCATTCCCACCAACAGTGTACTAACTTTCCTTTTCTTTACATCCTTGCCAACACTTGTCGTTTGTTGATTTGTTGATGATTGGCTCATTGTCTTTTTCATTTGCATCTCTGGGATGAGCATTGTCTCTTGGCCATCTGTATGTCCACTTTGGAGAAATGTCTATTTAGGTCCTTTACCCATTTTGTAATGGGATTGTCTTCCTTTTGTTGGAGTTCCCTATATATTTTGGAGATTAACCCCTTAACAGATGTATCATTGCCAAATAATGTTCTCCCATGTAGTTAGTGGGCTCTCTTGTTATTTTGTTGATGGTTTCTTTTGTAGTACAGAAGCTTTTTACTTTAATATAGACTCATTTGTTTATTTTCTCCTTAGTTTCCATTGTCCTAGGAGATATATCTGTAAACATTGCTGCTATGAGAGATGCCTGAGATTTTGCTGTCTATGGTTTTCTCTAGGAATTTTATGGTTTCATGCCTTACATTTAAGTCTTTTATCTATTTTGAGTTTGTTCTTGTGTTTGGTGTAAGTTGGTAGTCTAGTTTTGCATGTAATCTGTCCAATTTTCTCTATACCAGTGGTCGACAAACTCGTCAGCAGAGAATATCAGCAGTACAACAATTGAAATTTCTTTTGAGAGCCAAATTTTTTTTTTTTTTTTTTTTTTTTTTTTTAAATATATTTTTATTGATTTTATACAGAGAGGAAGGGAGAGAGATAGAGAGCTAGAAACATCGATGAGAGAGAGAGTCATCGACCAGCTGCCTCTTGCACACCCTCTACTGGGGATGTGCCCGCAACCAAGGTACATGCCCTTGACCGGAATTGAACCCGGGACCCTTCAGTCCCCAAGCCGACACTCTAACCATTGAGCCAAACCGGTCCCGGCGAGAGCCAAATTTTTTAAACTTAAACTTCTTCTAATGCCACTTCTTCAAAATAGACTTGCCCAGACTATGGTATTTTGTGGAAGAGCCACACTCAAGGGGCTGAAGAGCCGCATGTGGCTCTCGATCTGCAGTTTGCCGACCACTGCCCTATACCATTTACTGAAGAAACTGTCTTGACTCCATTGTATGCTCTCTCTTTTGTCAAATATTAATTGAGCATAGTCACTTGAGTTGATTTCTGGGTTCTCTGTACTGTTTCATTGATTTATATGCCTGTTCTTGTGCCAGTACCAGGCTGTTTTGAAAACACTGGTTTTGTAGTATAGCTTAATATTTGGTATTGTGAGTCCTCCAACTTTGTTCTTCTCTCAAGATTGCTGCAGCTATTTGGGGTCTTTTTTGGTTTCATATACATTTTTGGAATGTTTGTTCCATGTTTGTGAAATATGCCGTTGGTATTTTAATGGGGATTGCATTGAATTTATAGATTGCTTTCAGGAGTACGGGCATTTTAATGTTAATTCTACCAATCCATGAACATGGTATATTCTTCCACTTGTTTATATCTTCCTCTATCTCTTTTTCAACGTTCTGTAATTTTTGGAGTACAGGTGTGTGTGTTTTTTACCTCCTTGGCTAAGTTTATTCCTAAGTATCTTAATTTTTTTGTTGCAGTAGTAAATGGGATTATTTTTTTTTTTTCAGTTTCTCTTTTTGAGAGTTCACTAGTATGTATAAAAATGCTATGAATTTTTGGGTGTTATTTTTGTATCCTGCTACTTTTCTGAATTCATTTATTAAATCTAGTAGCTTTAATGAAGTCTTTAGGGTTTTCTATGTGCAGTATCATTTTTCCTGGGAATATTGAGAGTTTTAGTTCCTCCTTTCCAATTTGAATGTCTGTTGTTTCTTCTTCTTGTCTGATTGCAAGTAATTACTATGTTGAAAAAACTGGGGAAAGCGGACATCCATGTCTTGTTCCTGTTCTTAGGGGTAATGGTTTTACTTTTTGCTCATTGACTATGATGTTGGCTATATGTTTGTCATATATGGCCTTTATTAATTTGAGGTATGATCCCTCTATTCCCACTTTGCTGAGAGTTTTTACCAAAAAAAAGGTGTTGGATTTTGTCGAACGCTTTTTCTGCATTAGTTGATATGATCATGTAATTTTTGACAGTCTAGCAATCTGTTTAGGTGCAGTATAACATTTAATTGATTTGCAAATATTGTATCAGCCTTGCATCCCCAGAATAAATCCCACTTGGTCATGATGTGTGATTTTTTTAATGTATTGCTGGATCTGATTTGCTAAAATTTTGTCGAGGATTTTAGCATCTAAGTATGTTCATCAGGGATGCTGGCTTGTTCTCTTTCTCTGCAGTGTCTTTATCTGGTTTTGGAATTAGAGTAATGCAGGCTTCTTCAAAAGTGTTTGGAAGTGTCCTTTCCTCTTGAATTTGTTGAAATAGTTTGAGAAGAATATTTTGGTAAAACTGCTGTATTGAATCTGTCGGACCAGGACTTTTGTTGGGTGGGAGTGTTTTGATTATTGCTTCAATTTCATTAGTAGTTATTGGCCTATTCAGGTTTTCTGATTCTTCCTGATTGAGTTTTGGAAGGTTGTATTTTTCTAGGAATATGTCCATTTTGTCCAGGCTGTCCATTTGTTGGAATAAAGTATTTCATGACATTTTTTAATGATCCGTTGTATTTCTGTGGGGTCAGTTGTTACTTCACTTCTTTTGTTTCTGATTTTGTTTATTTGGGTCTCTCTCTCTCCATTTCCTGGTGAGTTTGGCTAGAGGTTCATCAGTCTTATTTATCTTTTCGAAGACCCAACTCTTGATTTTATTGATCTTTTGTATTTTTTTTTTGTCTATTATTTATTTCAACTCTGATCATTATTTTTCCTTCTTTCTACTTATTCTGGGTGTTTCTTGTTGTTCTTTTCTATTATTTGTATTGTTAGATAACTTACTGACACTTTTTCTTATTTTTTTGAGGTAGGCCTGTAGTGCTATGAACTTCCCTGCTTCATATGTCCCATAGATTTTGGAGTGTTTTCATTTTTACTTATTTTCAGGGTATTTTTTTTTTATTCCTTCTTTGACCTTTTTAGTAACCCAATCATTGCTTAACTAGAGGCCCAGTGCAGGACATTTGTGCACTGTAGGGAGGGGGGTTGTCTCTCAGTTCTCAGAGGATGTCTGACTGATGGCTTCAGGGAGCGGGTTCAAGCCATCAGTTGGATATCCTTAGCGCTATCGCAGTGGCAGCTGCACTCACTAGCTATCAGGCTGGCTTGTGGTTGAGCGGCACTACCCATGTGGGAGTGCATTGACCACCAGGAGGCAGCTCCTGTGTTGAGTGTCTGCTCCCTGGTGGTCAGTGCACATCATAGCGATTGGTCGTTCTGCCATTCAGTTGATTTGCGTATTACCCTTTTATATAGGATAGCATGCTATTTAGCCTCCAGTTATTTGATTATTTTTGAGCGTTTTTATTGTAGCTGATTTTTAATTCCATGCCATTGTGGACTGAGAAGATGCTTGATGTTTTTTCAGTTTTCTTGAATTTGTAGATTTATCTTGTGTCCTAACATGTGGTCTATCTTTGAAAATGCCCAGTGTGCACTTGAGAAGAACGTATATTCTGTAGCTTTGAGGAAGAAGATATCAATTAGTTCCATCTGTTTTAGACTGTCATTTAGGATTGCTGTTTCCTTGTTGATTTTTGGTCTAGGAGATTTATCCAGTGATGTCAGTCTCCTACTGTGATCATATTGCTGTTGATCTCTCCTTGATATCCTCCTGAAGTTTTTTTTATATATTTAGATGTTCCTGTAATGGATGCATATATGTTTACCAAAGTTATAGCCTCTTGTATCGATCCCTTTAGTGATATGAAATGGTCTTCCTTACTACCTTGTTTCCCGGAAAATAAGACAGTGTATTATATTAATTTTTTCTCCCAAAGATGTAGTAGGTCTTATTTTCAGGGGATGTCTTATTTTTCCATGCACTAGGTCTTATTTTCGGAGGATGTCTTATTTTTGGGGAAACATGGTAGTATCTGTTGTTACAAACAGGCCTTCACTTTGAGGTCTATTTTTTTCAGATATAAGCATTGCTACCCCAGCTTTTTTTTGTTTTTTTTAATTTGCCTGGAAATATTTTTCTAATTTTGCTTTTTTTTAAAAAAAAAGTTGTTTACCTTGCCAAAACCGGTTTGGCTCAATGGATAGAGCGTCGGCTTGGGGACTGAAGGGTCCCGGGTTCGATTCCGGTCAAGGGCATGTACCTTGGTTGCGGGCGTATCCCCGGTAGGGGGTGTGCAAGAGGCAGCTGATTGATGACTCTCTCTCATCGATGTTTCTAACTCTCTCTCTCTCTCTCCCTTCCTCTCTGTACAAAATCAATAAAATATATTTAAAAATAAATAAATAAAGTTGTTTACCTTTGTTATAGTAGCCTATTTTATGTGAATATGTGAAAAGGTGTTCATATTTAATTTAAAAATGTTTTATACATTTCAGAGAGAGCTAGGAAGAGGGAGAGAAAGAAACGTCAATGATGTGAGTGTCATCAATTGGCTGCCTCCTGCATGCCGCCCATTGAAGACTGAGCCCACAGCCCAGGCATGTGCCCTGACCAGGAATCGAACTTTTGGTGCATGGGCTGATGCTCAACCACTGAGCTACACTGGCTGCAATATATTTAATTTTGTAATTGAAACAATTTCATATTTATAGCAAAGTTGCAGGACACTATACTACACTTGATCTTAGCCAAAAGGCCGAGAAGCGATAAAGTTGCAGGACACTATAAATATTTTTCTGGAACCATCTGAGAGAGAGTTGCAGATAGATGTTCCATCACCCCTAATTCTTCAGTATATGTTTCCTACAAACAAGTATATTCTCTTGGATAACTTAATACAACTGACAAAACCAGAAAATTAATATTGTGGCATTACCACCATCGATTGAAGTTAAGCCAATTGCCCCTTAAGTTTGCTTTATAGCCATAAGATCCAGTACAAAATCACACTTTACATTAGTTGTCATGTCTTTTCGTGGTCTTCACACTAGAATATTGCAATTCCTCAGTCTTTCCTTGACTTTCTTGACCTTTACACTTTTGAAGATACAGGACAGTTATTTTGTAGGTTATCTCTATTTTGGTTTTCTCTGATACTTCCTTATGAAGTAGGCTAATCTTAGATTCCTTTGACAGGAAATATCAGGGAAGTGATCCTGTGTTCTCATCTGTCCTATCAGGTGACATTTAATTTCATTGTGTCCCATTACTGTTGATATTAACTTTGAACCTTTGATTAAGATGGTACTAGCTAGGTCCTTTCTATTATAAAATTATTTACTCTTTGTAATTAATAATTTTTGTGGACAGTTACTTTGAGGCTTTCTCATCAAATTTTGTATTTATTTATTTATTTTGTACTAAGGGATTTCAGTTTTATTCCAGAGTCATAACCTGTTACTATCATTTATTTTGATGTTCAATTTCCTGTGATTTGGTCAGTGGGAACCACTTCAAGATGGCTTCTATATTCATTTAAGATACACACATCATTCTTTGAGCATTTCCTGATTTTCTGGCCCAAGAAGATGTTCATCTTGTATTTCCCTTCGCTAGCCCTGGAATTTGCCAGTTCTCTAATGAACTGGCTAGATTTAGGGACTCTATGTTTACATTTCTCAATCACCCTTTGTGTGTGTGTGTGTGTGTGTGTGTGTGTGTGTCTGTATATGTGTGTGTCTGTGGATTTTAGTCGAATATCACAGGACTTACTTGCAGTGTTTTGTTTTTCTATTTGCAGTTCTTTTATACAGAAACCAGACTTTGATTATTATCAGTATATTTACCTGACTAGTCAGTCTGTATGGAATTAATCTCTAGCCTCTTCCTGCATGATGCTGACTTTGATCACACCACCTAGTTACTTCTGGACTGAATTATTTGGGAAGAGGAAGGGCTTATGAAGCTTCTGGTTTTTCCAATTGTTTCATAAATACAGACATGTCTTTGCAGATAGTATTGTAGAGTTATCTCCTCTAGAGTTTGGAGTAGGATTAGAGGATATACTGGTGGCAAATAAACACATAAAAAGATGTTAAATGTCAATGGACAACAGGGAAATGCAAATTAAGACCTTGATGAGCATCATCACTTACATATTTATGAGAACAGCTGAAATAAAGACTAGTGACAACTTAGTAGTGCTAGTGACGATGTGGAGAAATTGGATCTCATATTGGTTTTGGGAATGTGAAAATGGTACAACCACTATGGAATATAGTCTAGCAGTTTCTTAAAAAACTAAACATACTCTTACCATATGTCAGCATTTATATGCTGGCCATTTATTCCAGTGAAATAAAGGCTTATTTTCTCACAAAAAAACCCATGCATGGTTGCTCATAGCAACTTTAATTGCAATAGCAAAACACTTGGGGGAAAAGCCAGAATGTCTTACAGTAGGTTAATAATTAAACAGGCTGGCACATTATACCATTGGCTACTACTCATCAATAGAAAAGTCTATTGATACACAACTTGGGTAGATCTCAAGGGCTTTAAGTTGAGTGAAAACAGCCAATCTCAGAAGGTCATATACTGTATAATTCCATTTATATAACATTCTTGAAATGTCAAAATTATAGAGATAGAGATCAAATTAATGGTTGCCAAGGCTTAAGGATATTGGACAGAGGAGGTGGGTATGACTCTAAAAGAGTAGACTGAGAGAACTCTTTGTGATAATGGGATATTTCTTTGATTGTGGTGTTATAGGAATCTAAATGTGTGATAAAATGATGTAGAACTAGCCATAACTGGTTTGGCTCAATGGATGGTGCATTGGCCTGCGAACTGAAGGGTCCCAGGTTCGATTCCGGTCAAGGGCATATACCTTGATTGCGGCACATCCTCAGTAGGGGAGTGTGCAGGAGGCATCTGATCTATGTTTCTCTCTCATCGATGTTTCTAGTTCTCTGTCCCTCTTACTTCTTTTCTGTAAAAAATCAACAAAAATATATTTAAATATATATATATATATATATATATATATATATATATATATATATTCGGCAGGTCCTTGAATAATGTAATTTTGTTCAATGTTTCATTCTAACATTAATGAGGAAACAACAACAATACTAGTAATTGCTGGCCAGGGCCACTGTCTGTGTGGTTTGCATGTTCTCTCAATGTCTGCTTGGGCTTTCTCTTGTTATCTCCCACAGCCCAAAGATGGGGTGAATTGGTGTATTTACATTATCCCAATCTGAGTGAGTGTGGGTGTGTGTGAGCATTTATGTCCAGGCAGGTTCCCACTGTGAGCAGCCAGAACTGGCTCTGGCCATCTGTGACATTGAACAGGAATAAGCATGTTGAAAAGTAATTATTTTATGTGTTTTTATTTATCTTTCTTAAATGTATAGCTCACATTTACTTCACTGATTAATATTAGAAGTGTTTTGGGTCTTTATTTAGAAGTTTAGTGTTCTTTTTATGACTAGAAATATGGCGTGTGAACTTAATTCTTATATCAATCAGGCCTATGGTAAAATTTGTTTTGTTATATGCCATTTTGCTTAAGGTCGCAGTTTCCAAGAACCTGTTGACAATAACATCATTAAGTGGGGACTTACTATATATACATTGTACTAATGTGAGTTTCTTTATTTTAATACTGTACTGTAGTTATGTAAGATGTAATCATTGGGGGAAGGTGGAAAAAGAGTACAAAGGACCTTTTATTACTGCAACTTTCTGTGAATATTTTATAATAAAATTATTTTTTAAAAAATAAGAAAATTGTAGTGTAGGACAAATAAAACATGGCTCTAATCCAAGATTCAACCCTCTGCTTGAAGTTTTTAAAACTTCATATTTAGAGATTAGAATTCTAACTGGTCCAATCAGGTTTTTAAAGAAGAATGAGTTAGAATGTACACATTTAGGCTTTAAAAAAGGAAAACATAGGTAGTATTTATTCTAATATTTGGAAAATATGGAATAAAAAAAACTTAACATGTCAGTGTTATATTTTGCCTTTTTCCTCAAATTGACTTGATAACTTGTATTGGTTTGTTTTATATGTGTATTTTAAATTTACCTTGTTTTCTATGTAAATCTTCTAAATAAAATGTCAGCAGCCTATTAAAAGTGTAAATAATAAATTATAATTGGGTAGGGTTTATTCTCGGAAATTCAAAGATGATTTAGTATCAGTTTTATTAAAAATAATAAAATTTATTATATATTGTAGGTATTTCATGGGGTTATTTCTTGCCTTTGCTTATAAGGGGATTATACTTTTTTATTCAGTTGATATCAGGTTTGGCCATGTGACTTGCTTTTGGCCATGGAATGTGAGATGAGGTGAGGTGATGTATGCCAATTCTGAAAGGTTAACTAATTTATGCTGTTACTGCTTTTTTGTATACTTAAGTGAAACTACATTAAACAAGATTGAAACTAAAATCTTTAGAAAGTAAGATGAGTAACTTGATTAGTTGAAGTTTATGGCATTTAGGCTAAAGACAAAATTCAACACAAATAGAAATGAAGATGTTAGAGCTAGAAAACAAGTGTCTAGTGGAACATTGGGTAAATGTTTTGTAAGTGCACACCTGGAGGCTACAACAGTAGCAAATCCAAGATCATTGAGCTAAGTTAAAAGGCAATTCTTGTCACAGTTTTAGAATTCAGCTATTTTAGGTACTGTACACATGATGTGGTGAACTGTAAGTTTGGCTTGCTGACCTCACACATCTGAGGTTGAGTAGTAGCATAATACTCTAGAATTCTGATTATGTGTTTTTTTGGTGGCCTGTTAAGCCCTTTTTTCCTTACTTCATAACACCCTGGATAAACCTAATGGACTTTGGCCTCTATGGAATTGACATTTCTATCTGTGTAGGGTTAGCCAACCTTTGGAATGTGTGCTAACAGGTGGTGGTGGGTGCAGGGCCAACAGGCTGCACTTATGGAGAGTAGACCTGGTGGTTGCTCAGGGTTCTGCTCTCTGTCTATACTAATTTTAAATTATCTTTTAAAAATCATAGTAATTGTAGATTAATAGAGAAACAATAGAAGTATTTATACTAAATACAAAAATGATCCAAAGGTGCTCATTATTATCACTGCTGTGTAATTTCATAATAGTAGTAAGCAAATGCAGTTCCTGACGTTATAAAGGTTATTACTGTAGAAAGGAGGAGATAAAGTGATCACTGTTGGGAGATGATTGGATTAGGTTGTACCTGAGAACTTAACACAAATAGGATTCAGTTAAGTAGTGGGAAGTGAAAAATATTTAGAAATAAATATGAATATATTAAATATTTATTTGTGTGTGTGTGTGTGTGTGTGTATATCACAAATTGTTAATGCCAAATGTGTGTGTGTGTGTGTGTGTGTGTGTATCACAAATTGTTAATGCCAAGTAAGTAATTACTCAAAGTATTTATAATGGAATCTACACTAAATTGAAGTGTATTCAGTTAGTTGCAGCAGTGCAATGTATTGGTCCTCTGTTTTCATAGCATAGATTTTTAAAAACATTTTTTAAACTGTTTAAAATGTTTAAATTTGCTTTAAACAAATCCTTTAATTCAGAACATAAGCTTCTACTTCTCATAGGAGAAATAATTTTTTGCAGAGGAAATTATTTTAAAAGATGAATTATATTTTTCTGCTTTGTAGTCTTGGCTTTTTGAGCAAAATATGGTGCTTTTCTTTAGCAAAGTAATGTAGGCAGTTAGAAATCAGATAGTCATTTGAAAGCTGTTTACAGATTATTTGGCAATAGTAGTGCCTGGAATGAAGATATGTGTATGTTAGTGTTTTGGATGCTCCCTAGGAGGTTCTTTATTTGGTTTAATTATGTCTGTTTGTGATTTTATGTTATTTATATTTCAAGACATACAAGTAAATAATTGTTCTTTTATGCCCAGTTTAATAGCATCAAAAGAAATTTAACTTTTCATATCCTTTGGCATAAGAGTTTATCAACCAAACTTTTAAAAGTAGGAAATTAGAAGGAAGTTTTTAAAGTACCATGAGGAAAGTTTGTTTCCCTTTTAAAGTACCATGAGGAAAGAGAGCCGTATTTGTTTCACACCAAACATGGAGGACTGTGTATCTGCATGCTCTCACCTTTATCTTCGAATGTAATTTAAACTCAGCTCCTAAAGATCCTAAATCAAGGAAAACTGTCATATCAGTGCCTGTCTCTGAGCTCTGCATTTTCCAGTCCCCGAGCTTGGAATGTGGAGGAGATGAAAGAAAACAGACTTGAGAATATACAAACATGAGCTCAGAACTTCCCCAAACTCCCCCAGCTCCTAAATTTCACTTTAAAATTGTTTGGTGCTTTTTCTGAAATTTGGATTGTCTTAAGGATGTGCCAGTTATTAGAAAGCTATTACATGCAGGTAGAAAAGAGATTAAAATGCCTACTTGGGAAAAACTCTGATCCTTTATTTCACTGGGATGATTTTATGTTTCCTGTGCTGCTTAGAATAGGAAATAAACTAGAGATTTACGGAGTATCTACGAGACTAGCCCTAAATTTCTTAAACTGGATAAAATTTAAGTTACAATTGTCTAAGATTTTAGGTTCTTGAAATAGTAAGTGGTCTGTCTTATATTAATATTTTTTATATTCCTTAAAGTTTATTTTGTCAAAATTTATATTTAGCGTGTTGATTTTTAGTCTGCTGTTAATATTCTTTACTCTTTTTTTTTTTAACTTTTTATTTATTTATTTTTATTTATTTTTTTTTTCCTTTTTAAAAAAAATTGATTATGGTATCACATAATTGTCCTCATCCCCCCAATCCCATCACAAACCCCTCCCTACATATGCCCCCACACCTTCCTCTCCTCTCCCCCTCCTCCTCGCGCTCCCCCTCCCCTATTTGTCCATGGCCACTGGCCAGGCCTATATGCATGCACGCAAGTCCTTTGGTTGATCTCTTCCTTTTACCCCCACCCTCCCCTACTTTCCCTCTGAGGTTTGAGAGTCTGATCACTGCTTCTCTTTCTCTGGGTCTGTTTTTGTTCATCAGTCTATGTTGTTCATCATTTCCTCTAGATGTGTGAGATCATGTGATCTAAGAAATACCCTTGTAAGAACCTAAACTGAGAAAAGCCATGATGGTTATGCTGAGAGGCAAATGAATCAGTCTGTAGTGAGTTCCTTTCTGGACCAACAGTTCTTTTGAGTCCCAATTTCAATGTCAAATAGGTCCTTATGTGTACATGTCAGCCATGCTATTTCAGATCTGGTTGGTGGACAAACGGTGGTGATGCAGGTCCGACCGTCTCTGGTTTGGTCCTGGGCATCCTTCAGCAACACACAACTGCTGTCTGCTGGCATATTCTTTACTCTTTACCTTCATAAACACACAGTTGTTTTTTTCTTCCCTGTTTGAAGAGATTCTGGAAAGAATCAGAAACCAATAACACCTTGGGGGTTATGTTTGTGAGTGTAAAGATAGAAATTGGGGATATGGTGGGGGGAGCCGGCCTTGGCCTGTTGCAGATGTTGGAGGGACTGTTGACCATGTACCTTTTAATATTACCAAAAAATGAACCTATATGAGTATATTAGTTATATATATATAATATTAAAGTAAGGGGGTTCACCGAAACCAGTTGGCTCAGTGGATAGAACGTCAGCCTGAGGACTGAAAGGTCCCGGGTTCAATTCCGGTCAAGGTCATGTACCTTGGTTGCGGGCATATCCTCAGTAGGGGGTGTGCAAGAGGCAGCTGATCAATGACTCTCTCTCATCGATGTTTCTAACTCTCTATCCCTCTCTCTTCCTCTCTGTAAAAAATCAATAAAATATATTAAAACAAACTAACAAATAAAGTAAGGGGGTCCATGATTATTGTTTCAAGTAATATGTACTCTTGGTTAAGTTGAAAATTTAGGAAATAACAGAGAAAAAAAGTATCACCAGTAATCTCAACCACCTAAATAACAACTCTGTTACTGTTTTGTTATAGATTGCCTCAGTCTAAAAGCGCATGACTCTATATAAATTACCTTTGACAAAAATAATCTATACTAATAAAAGGGTGATATGCTAATTAGACCTGGAGATCTTCCGAACATCCTTCCAGACAAAGCCATGGTGGCGGGGCCAAGGCGGCAGAGGCAGGTTAGGGGCGATCTGGCCAGTGGGAGACAGTTGGGGGCAAACAGGCTGGCAGGGGAGGCAGTTGGAGGCGAGCAGGCCCTAGGGGGGGACAATTGGGGGTGAGCTGGCTGGCAAGGGAGGGGCAGTTGGGGCCAATCAGGCTAGCAGTGGTGGGGTAGTTAGGGGTAATCAGGCTGACAGGCAGAGTGGTTAGGTGTGATCAGGCAGGTAGGCAGGTGAGTGGTTAGGAGCCAGTGGTCCTGAATTACGAGAGGGATGTCCAACTGTCCCGAGGGATCTCAAATTGGAGAGGGTGTAGGCCGGGCTGAGGGACAATCCCCCTGTGCACAAATTTCATGCAACGGGCCACTAGTTTATAATAACTTGCTTTTAAAATTTAACAATATATTGTAAGTAATTTTCTAAAATCTTAAGTATTTGCTTTCATTCATTTTAATTGTTGCCTGGTGTTTTATCATATTGTAGGCAGTTTAGTATGGTTGGAAATATAAATTGTCTTAACTTTCTCTGATGTCATTCCTTGTAGGTAAATCAGAACACATTCATAATGATTTTTTTAAAGCTATTGTCAGATTACCTCCTGGAATGATTGTGCTATTTCGCACTCATGGTGTATGAGTCTCCCTAAAACTAAGGCTACGAGAGGCTGCCCAAGTGATTAGCCATAAAATTGTTTGTTGCAGTATAATAGTTAAAACCTGAAGATAGGGCAACTCCTAGGTTCATGGTTATGGAGAGAAAACAATTGGGCATGGAAACTAATTTTATTTCACACGCAATATGTGGTTGACATCAGGCTGTAGTAGATATTTCGCACAGTTAAATCTGGGAATTTTGGATATTGGATTATTTGACTTGGCCATGATGGATGGAATTTTTGATGTCCTACATTGAAACCTTTTCTGCTTATAATCGAATTATTTTATGCCTACTAGTTGGCCTAGCATTTTATTGATAGAGGTCTGTGTAAACTGAACATTTGTTAGATTGAGATATGTTTAAATGTGGAGTCCAACTGAGTTTTTAAGAAATGAGAGACAGCTAACTAAGTACCTACATACTTGGAACCCAGAGAAATATTGCACAGTATTTAATTGCCTTTGAAATGTTTACTGACCATCTTACTTCAGTGTGCAGAGGTACTTTGCTGGCATTCTAGTAGTTCTGTGAATTTTACTTTTGGGTCTTGGGAAAGAATGAGAAGAGGTTAGGGCAAATAATTGGCAAGAAAATCAAATTGTTACAAGTCTGTTTACAATGCAGCCTTGTGTACCCACTCTTTGTCTATCTGGATTTCTGAAACTGGATTCCTTTGCTCTGTGAACTAGTTAGCACAAGAGCCACTCTTTTCTTTTAGGATTCTTGGAATTGTAAGCACTCTGGAAAGAACACTATTATGTATATCTTAGTTGGATGAGTGCCTGCTGTCACTGTTAGGATTGGTGCTGTAAAAGGATTAATGAAGAGAAGTAAGCTGGGAATGGTTTACAGTGGAAGTCTTTGGAATTGGTTCTTAGACTGTTTATATTATGGACATCTGAGAGTGAAGAGGTTACAGGTATCAAATGAAACCAGAAATATGGTAGTTACTATATTAACATGTTTTATTTGTTAAATAAAGGGGCAAAGGCTGCTTCCCTTAATAGATATGGTCTTGATAATGAGACAAATCTAATTTTATTGTGCAGTAGTGTCTTTCGTGTATTTGTTTTAACCTTTACCCAAGGATATTTTCCTACTGATTTTTAGAGAGAATGGAAGGGAGGAAGGAGAGGGAGAGAGAAAGAAACATCTACCAGTATATGAGAGAGACACATTGATTGACAGCCTCCCCCATGTGCCTTGACCCCAGCCAGTAGCTGAGGTATTTGCCCTTGACCGGTAATTAAACCCATACCCTCCAGTCTGCCCTCCAACACTCTAACCAGTGAGCAAAACTGGCTACTTTGTATAATGGACATGGCATTGTTATTTCACCTAATTTGGAGTCATGATCTGTTAATAAATCTGATTTTTATTATAAGAATATGGAACATGAAGATACTTCTGTCAATGTTTAATAGTGGTGAGTCTTTTTTTTTTTTTTTTTTTTTTTTTTTGAACCAAGGGCAAACTTTAGACTATCCTTGTTACTGAGAATAAAGGTAATTTTTAAAAAGTCATATATTTGGTTTTAGGTATTTTTTGCTCATTTCTATTCATAAGCTTACTATGGATTTTGGGTAAATAACCCTCCCTCTCATTTTCACTCTTTTTTCTCTTGTGAAATATTTCCTTGTGGTTACCAACAAAAGCATGATGAAAATTAACTTTTAGTAATCTGTTTAATGACTGAATTTTTGTTTTGTTTTCAGCATTGGCTGGATGTTACAAAGAGTATCAAAAAGCAAGTTAAAAGTAAGTGTTGAAAAAATTGTGAAAACAATAGAAATTGAATTATATATAATAATTACATATTAATTATTTTTAATAGTAAGGACTTAAAATCATGTTTTAGATTAATTTCTTAGCATCACTACTTTCTAAAAATAATTTCAATCTGGTATACTAATCCTAAATTATATAGGGTTGATGGTAATTAGATTGAAGTGCCTTACAGTTGTTTACAGGAGAAAGCCTTGCAGCTTGCAAATGAGATTAAGTTCCCATGAGATGCTTAACCTTTATATAGCAACTAGAGGCTCAGTTCATGAAATTCATGAATGGGGGGGTGGGGGGGGAAAGAGGCGGTCCCCCTCAGCCCGGCCTGTACCCTCTCCAATCTGAGACCCTTTGGGGGATGTTCGAATGCTGGTTTAGGCCCTGTCCCGCGGATCAGGCCTAAACCTGCAGTCTAACATCCCTCTCACAATTCAGGACCACTGGCTCCTAACTGCTCGCCTGATCACCCCCAACAACCCCCCCCCCCCCCTGCCGGCGTAGTTACCAACTGCCCCAACCCACCGGCTTGGTTGCCCCTTAGTGCCCCCCTGCTGGCCTTGTCGCCCCTTGATGCACCCCCTGCTGACGTGGTCACCCCCAACTGCTCCTCCCCCTGCCAGTCTGGTCAGCCCCAACTGCCCCCCTGCCAGCCTGGTCGCCCCATGCAGCCTGCTGCTCAGTTGTTTGGTCATTCCTCACTAACCCCCCTGCCAGCCTGGTTGCCCCACATAGCCTGTTCGTTCATCCGTTCAGTTGTTTCGGATGTGATGGTAACTTAGCCTTTTATATATATATAGACTAGTGGCTGATGCATGAAATTCGTGCACGGGAAGGAGGTGTCCCTCAGCCCGGCCTGCACACTTTCTAATCCGGAACCCCTTGAGGGATGTCGGACTGCCGGTTTAGGTCCCATCCCTGTGGGTCTTCTAGCTCCTAACCACTCGCTTGCCTACTGGCCTGATCCTCCTAACTGCTCTCCCCTGCCGGCCTGATCACCCCTAACTGCCTCTGCCTTGACCTCACCACCATGGCTTTTTCCGGAAGGATGTCTGGTCTAATTAGCATATTACCCTTTTATTAGTATAGACCAGACCAGTGGTCAGCAAACTGCGGCTCGTGAGCCACATGCAACTCATTTGCTCCTTGAGCATGGCTCTTCCACAAAATACCATGGCCTGGGTGAGTCTCTTTTGAAGAAGTGACATTAGAAGAAGTTTAAGTTTCAAAAATTTGGCTCTCAAAAGAAATTTCAATTGTTGTACTGTTGATATTTGGCTCTGTTGACTAATGAGTTTGCTGACCACTGGTATAGATAGATTATTTTATGTTGGAATTTTCTTGTTTGGCATTTGTCCAGCTTTTTCTGAAAAATATTTTGAGGCTTAAAGTTTGTGCCTTTTTTAAAAAAAAATACTTTATTTTTATTGATTTCAGAGGGAAGGGACAGGAAGAAATAGGAACATCAATGATGAGAGAGAGTCATTGATTGGTGCCTCCTGCACGTTCCCTTCTGGGTATTGAGCCTGCAATCTGGGCATGTGCCCTGACTGGCAATCGAAGCGTGATCTCCTGGTCTGGTTCATAGGTCAAATCTCAACCACTGAGCCACGCCAGTTAGACAAGGCTTACTTTTTAAAAAATTAAAAACAGTGAAAAGAAGCATTTCACATAAAATGCCTGTGCTATTCCTATCAATAGTCAAGAAAATACCAGAGTTCAATCCTTAGTATACCCTATCCTGTGTAGTAACAGATTTCAGGGCGTTTCAACTCTCCTCTTTACATAATAATGGAACCACTGAAAATATAGATGTTAATGAAGTAGGTAGAGAATTGGAAAGTGTGTGGGAGTATTTGCCACGAACAATTAATAACATAGGTGTTCCCCTGTGCTTTTAAGAAATACAGCTCTGCAGATTGTCAGGACTGTTAGATTGCACAGAACTTTTGTTGTTAATCCTCATGTGAGGATTTTTTTTCTATTGATTTTTAGAGAGAGTGGAAGAGGGGAGAGAAAGAGCAAGAGAAGGAGGAGGAATTGAGAGGAGGAAGGGAGAGAGAGAGAAAGAGAGAGAGAAGGGAAGCATCGATCTGAGAGACACATTGATTGGTTGCCTCCCGCACTTGTCCCAGTTGGGTTCCAGAATCCAACCTGCAATCCAAGTACATGCCTTTGACTGGGAATTGAACCTGAGGAATACTGGTCAGGGCTCAGTCAGAACTTTTTTTATTTGGTAATAGCGGCCTGGTGCATGAATTCGTGCATGGGTGGGGTCCCTCAGCCTGGCTGGCAATTGGGATGATCAGGGACATCTCGCATAGTTGTTTCCTCTTGTGGGAGATTGGCTGGCAGGCCGGGCAGGAGGGAGGAGGGACTACGGGAGGTTGGCTGGCCCTCAGGAGGGACCACAGGAGGTTGGCTGGCCATGGGAGGTTGGCTGTGAGAGTGCACTTACCACCAAGGGGCAGCTCCTGTGTTGAGCGCCTGTTCCCTGGTGGTCAGTGTGCATCATAGCGACTGGTCAACTGGTCGTTTGGTCGACTGGTTATAACAGCCACCTAGGTTTTTATATCCCCCCATATATAAAAGAGGTAATAGCAAATTTATCCTCATGTCCTCACAAGATGGCTGACAATGACCAGGCCTGCACGGGGGTTAGTGAGGGATGACTGAATAAGCAGATTGTGTGGGGTGACCATGCTGGCAGGGGGGACAGTTGGGGGCAACCAGGCCAGCAGGGGGGGCAGTTGAGGGAGACCAGGCCAGCAGGGAGAGGGCATTTGGAGGCGATCTGGTAGGCAGTGGAGGGTAGTTAGGGGCAACTAGGCTGACGGGGGGGCAATGAGGGGTAATCAGGCTGGCGGGGAGGCATTTAGGTGCAAGTAGGCAGGCAGGCATGTGAGGAGTGGTTAGGAGCCAGTGGTCCAGGATTGTGAGAGGGATGTCCTGGGTTGGAGAGAGTACAGGCTGGGCTGAGGGGACCCCCACTCCACCCCTGTGCACAAATTTCGTTAACTGGGCCTATAATATATAGATATTGGCCCTGAACTGTTAGAATTAATTTAGAGCTAGCTAGTCTTAGGGCAGATTATTATGTGATTGGTATAGTTTAAAAAATGATTGCTCTTTTTATATTAAGTTTAATCAAACCTACGCTATAAACTGAAATATAGTAATAACCTGTTATCTTTTGTCTCAAGTTCAGTGGATTTGTGACAGATTTGCTGACTGTAAATTCTTATTATTTAAATAGTTATAAAAAATTAAAGCTCTTTTTTTTTTTTTTAATGGCAGTTGGTTCACCCTATTGTCTGCATTTTCGAGTTAAATTTTATTCCTCGGAACCAAATAATCTTCGTGAAGAGCTAACCCGGTAAGACATAGTTGAACATGGGTAAAGTTTGGTCAGGCTAGCTAAAATGTTGTAAGATTGTCCATAATGCTTTCCAGTTTATAGACAGCAAATGAAATATATTTCTTGCCCCTTGTAACAGATCTCAGACAACAGAATGTCATTTTGGGATAGCGCTTTTTAAGTGTATGATTATTTTCCTTTTTTTTATCAGTTTTCAAAATAAAGAGTTAGTTCCCTAGTATCCTCTAAAGGTAACTAGTGAGTTCTTTTTTTAAGTGTCATTATAAACTTATGGATTGTAAACAGAGCAGATGTGTTTAAATACATTGCCATGTACATTAATGTTCACAATGATCTATCTTCAAGTAGGCTCCTGATTTGCTTTACCTATTGAAATACCATTGATTAATAAAAAATGTTAGATTTTGATTTGTTTTAAATAATTTTGAATAAACTTTAAGTAGGTTATGTATACCTATTTTTACTTTTTCTTGCCCTCCTGGTATTTCTTAATGGATGATACTGCAAATCCATGACTCATTCCACTTACTATTTATTTTTATTTTTTGTTTTATCACTCCCTGGCTTAGCTGACATGTCATAAATAAAGCCATAGCCACCATCTACTCTTTTCCCAGAGGAAGTGAAAACAAGTCAGATCCCAAACCTCCTTGACTCAGTGTCTCCCCGTTCACAATACAGAGCAAAGAGCTGAGGTCTCTATGGGGTAGGTTTATTCTGCCTCCTATTTCTGTACAGTCAGTATAAGAACACAGCCTGTGGAAGCACCAGGAGGCCCATTTACTATTTATTAAGTAAAAGATTGAGTTAGTTGAATCCCTTCAGAAGGGCTTTGCTCTTGACTACTCTGCCAATGAGATTATAGCTATTACCCACAGTTATATACATGCTAGTATCCTTTCATATATGAGGGGGCTGCATTGTCAGAGTACAGTTAAATTAGTCACAGAGCTCATTCTCAGTAATTTGCCTTAAACCTTTTCTCTCCTACTGTATGTTTTCTGTGCCTGCTATTTCTTCTTTTAATTTTTTTTCCCTTTAATTTCAGAGAGGAAGGGAGTAGGGAGAGAGAGATAGAAAAATCAATGAGAGAGAATCAGATGGCTACCTCCTGCAACATCCTTTCCCCCCCCCCAACCGGGGACTGAGCCCACAACCCAGGCATGTGCTCTGACTGGGAATTGAACTGTGACCTCCTGGTTCACAGATTGGCGCTCAACCACTGAGCCACACTGGCTAGGCTGTTTCTTGCTGTTATCTTACAGATATGCTACCATCCTCCTGATTCTTATTATCCCTTTTTTCTTATATAGACTTTATTTTGAGTAAAGTTGTATAATTAAGAATGTTTCTTTCCAAATTAGAAGGGTAAAATTGTTCTCTTCAGTTAAGTTTGGACCTTTTGTTTTTCTTAGGTATTTATTTGTTCTTCAATTAAGACAAGATATTCTCAGTGGAAAGTGAGTATTAGTTGCTTAAGGTAAACCATATTTTCTTGAGTAGTTTAAAAATGTTTTTGAGAAATAATTTTATAGCTAATTATGAAAAAGAAATGGTCGCCATAAAGTGTATTTCCATTTGTCTTGTGAAATTGTTTAACTGATTGTGTTTGGTCTCAGATTGGAGTGTCCTTTTGATACAGCAGTTCAGTTGGCAGCTTATAACCTGCAAGGTAAGCAGTTCTCATGTTGATTACTGGGGATAAAGCATAACTATTTTCAGTATGTGTTTAGGGAAAGAATTTCAGAAGATTCAAAGTGATAAGGGAGAAGCAGCATTGGTTTTGTTTAAATTTGTATTAATATCCAACTCTTGACTTTATTTTCACTAGTTTTAGAACATTGCCCTCTTTCTTGTCCCTTTCACTTCGTTTGTCTTTTTCTGTCTATAATGTTTTCAAATTATTATTGCAGTCTACTTGATAATTTCATAAATGCTATAATTGGCCATCAGCTATTTTTTTTCCTTAAAAAGAATATAGTTATATATTAGAAAGTTGCCGCAGCTACATGGTTTGCTTTTAGTAGTATTCTTAAAAACAGATACATGGAAGAAATACTTAGCATGTATTTAAAAGTTTCTAAGGGTTTTTTAAGGATAAAGAGTGTTTTTTCAGTAAATGAGAATAATTAAAAACTCATATTGTACCTTGTTACATTAATCATATAGTGTTCAATTTAGGTATTTTCTATTAAAAAATTGAAATTCTTGTAAAACATTATAGTCTTTGTTTACAAAATGGAAAGAAAGATCCTGATTATAATTTTACGTTTTTTTTTGCTGGGGGGGGGGGGGGAGGGGGCCTGATTCTAAATGTATCTCCAATCCCTCTAAGATCAGTAGCATTTATTTGCTATTGTAAAGATGATACTAAAATTTTAATGTTTTCATGATAAACCTAATATTTTGCTTATTTTGCGCTTCCAATATTTAAGAAAGCATATTTTCCTATCAATAGAAGGATTGTGAATGGATGAAATTTCTGTACTTCAAAAATTTGCTATTAGTATAAATTGTTATTTACACATCTCCATCTACTATCCTAGTCTGTCTACAAATTAAAACTTTTCTCGTCTGCAGAATATTAACTTGATACTAGTTTGGAAATGCTATGCTTCTAGCATTGTAACAATCAGAAGTATGTAACTGCATGCATCTTTCTTGAAAGCACATATTTTACATTTTATAATTCCTATATGAAGTTAATTCTAAAACTTTTTGATCTATTGAAGAACTGTCATTTTCAATATTTGCTATACCATACTATAGGCCCAATGCACGAAAATTCATGCACTGGGTGGGCGTGGGGGTCCTCAGCCCTATCTGCTCCCTTTCACAGTCCAGGACCCTTTGGGGGATGTCCACCTGCTGAGCAAGTCTAAGCTGCAGTTGGATGCTGCCAAGGAGGCAGGAGAGGCTGTTGCCACTGCCACTGCAGTCACATCAATCAGCCCTGCTTGTGGCTGAGTGGAGCTCCCCCTGTGGGAGCGCACCAACCACTAGGTGGCTGCTCCTACATTGAGTGTCTTCCTTCTGGTGGTCAGGGCTCGCCATAGCAACTGGTGGTTTCCAGTGGCCCCTAAAGGTCAATTTGCATATTACCCTTTTATTAAAATACTATTATAGAAGCCCAATGCACGAAGATTGGTGCAAGAATGGGCCTTCCTTTCCTTGGCTGCCAGCAGTGCCTTTGCTCCTGCCTGGCGCCGCCTTTTCCCTCTGGCCCGGAACTGCCTTTCCACCTTCCCATGCTGCCCAGAGGCCCAGAGCAGCTGGGATGGTGCAGAACCCCTGCGTCATCACCCACTTCACCTCTAGCCTGTGTATGCAAATTAACTCTCCATCTTGATTGGGTTAATTTGCATAGTCCTAATTGGCGGGTGGGCGTCTCGAAGATATGGTAAATTAGCATGTTACTATTTTAAGTAGACTAGAGGCTCAGTGCACGAAACTCATGCCTGGAGGGGGGGTGTCCTCCAGCGCAGCCTGCAGCCTCTCCAATCTGTGACCCCTTGAGGGATGTTCCATTGCCATTTAGGCTCTATCCCAGTGGGATCGGACCTAAACGGGCAGTTGGATATCCCTCTGACAATCCAGTATTGCTTGCCTGCCTGCCTTCCTGATTGCCCCTAACCACTTCTGCCTGCCAGCCTGATCACCCCCTAACCATTCCCATGCCATCTTGATTGATGCCTAACTGCTCCCCTGCCAGCCTGTTTGCCCCTAACTTTCTTCCTCTGCCAGCCTGGACACCCCTAACTTCCCTCCCCTGCAGGGTTGATCACCTCCAACTGCCCTCTTTGCAGGCCTGGTCCCTCCCAACTGCCCTCCCCTGCTGACCACCTTGTAGTGGCCATTTTGTGTCCACATAGAGGCAGAATCTTTGACCAGAAGATAGCATGGTCAATCTGCATATTACTCTTTTATTAGATAGGATGGAGGCCTGGTGCATGAGTAGGGGTCAGCTGGTTTGCCCTGAAGGGTGTCCTGGATCAGGGTAGGAGTTCCCTTGGGATGTGGGGCGGTCTGGGCGAGGGGACTGTGGTGGTTGGCAGGCGGGCCACGCCCTCTGGCAACCCGCCCTGGTATCTTGAATTTATTTATCTTTTACAATTGAAATTTTGTAGCCTGGAGTGGAGCCAAGCATCTTGCTTGCTTTGTAGTGGCAGCCATTTCTGTTGGAATTTATGTATCTTCTATAATTGAAACTTTGATGCCTGGAGTGAAGGCCTGAGCTGGCCAGGGCTGCAGAAGCTTGGCTTTCTCCATTGTCAAGGGCAACCCTAGCCTCCTGCTCTTCCAGCTCAGTGGCTGTCGCCATTTCTGTTGGGATTTATTTCCCTTTTATAATTGAAACTTTGTACCCTTTAGTGGAGGCCTGGGCCCACCAAGGTGTATGGAAAGCTTGGCTTCCTCCATTGCCAGGGAAACCCAAGCCTCCCACCTGCTCTCTGTGGCCGCAGCCATCTTGGTTGGGGTTATTTTGCATACTCACTTTGATTGGCTGATTGGCGTGGCTTGTGGTTGTAGAACATTGATGGTTAATTTGCATATTACTCTTTTATTATGTAGGATAGGATATTGCATCAGCTAGTCTGTCTTTGTCATATTGTGTAATTTTCATGACAAGCAAAGTATATGCTTCTTGAAAATATGGTTTTTATACATTTTTGTGTATTTAAAACAGTAATCAGAGTAGTGCTCACTGAATACTTAATGTTTGATTGGAACATGTGACTGATACATTATCTCTTAGTCCTTCTTATATTTTTTTCCTAAATAATTTTTTTCTTGATCTTTTCATCCATTAGTCTGAATTCCTTAAAATTTTGTTTTGTCCTATGCATCTCTCTTTGTCCCCTGTCTAATAGTTTATCAAATCTTAATAATTTTTAAGGTCCTTAAAAATAAATTTGCTGAAGTATTACTTACATCTTCATAAAAAGAGCTTCTTATTTCGTTTATGACTTTATATTTTATTAGGGTAGCTATCATTAGTTTTTACTCCTACTCTCAAGTTCACTTTTCTGAACCATTTTAGTAAACATTCTGAACAACTTTATATAGCATTTTGGTATAGAGCTCCTTGAAGTCACTGTAGTCCTGACAAAAGAGCAATTTCTTCAGCAATAAAATGGTGTGGTAACAATCTTCAAGAAAGTTAAATGACAATATCCTATATAATAAAAGCCTAATAGGCTAATTGTCTGGTTTTCTGGTCATTCGTTCAACCAATCAGAGCGTAATATGCTACTGATAAACTAAGGCCACTCAACTGTTCACTATGACGTGCAATGACCATGACCGGGGGGGAGACACTCCAAATGGTAGGTTAGTTTGCTGATGGGGTCCGGCTGATCAGGACTGATCGAGGCAGGCTGTGCTTGCCTTTGAGCCCTCCTGTGGTCCCTCCCTGGCTGGCCAACTTCCCACATCCCACCCTGACCCCTATTGTGCACTTGTGGGATCCCTCAGCCTGGCCTATGCCCTCTCACAATCCAAGACCTCTTGGGGGATGTTGGAGAGCCAGTTTCAGCCCGATCCCACAGGCCAAGCCAAGACACCTAACTGGTGCATGAATTCATGCACCTGGCCTCTAGTATTTGTAATACGTGTGTAGAGTTGGGAGCTCAATAATGTTGTTATCATTTGTATGATTATTTCAATGTAGTTCTCTCCACAGTTTATCTATTTTAATCTTTATTGTTCAGGTTATTACAGTTGTTCCTCTTCCCTTCCCCCTCCATAGCTTCCCTCCACCTGGTTCTCTCCCCACCCCATATCCTTCCTCCTCACCCCCACTGTCCTCATCCATAGTTGTATGATTTTTGTCCAATCTCTTCCCACACCCCTTTCCCCCTGAGGATTGTCAGTCCACTCCCTTTCCATGCCCCTGAATCTATTATATTTACCAGATTATTCTGTTCATCAGATTTTTTTATTCACTTGATTTTTAAATTCACTTGATGATAGATATGTATTTGTTGTTCATAATATTTATCTTTACTTTTTCTTCTTTTTCCTCTACTTACAGAATACCTTTCAGCATTTTATATAATACTGGTTTGGTGGTGATTAACTGCTTTAGCTTTTTCTTATCTGTGAAGCTCTTTATCTGACCTTCAATTCTGAATGATAGCTTTGCTGGGTAGAGTAATCTTGGTTATAGGTTCTTGCTGTTCATCACTTTGAATATTTCTTGCCACTCCCTTCTGGCCTACATAGTTTCTGTTGAGAAATTAGCTGACAATCGTATGGGTGCTCCCTTGTAGGCAATTTTTTTTCTCTTTGCTGCTTTTAATATCCTTTCTTTGTCTTTTGCCCTTTGCATTTTAATTATGATGTGTCTTGATGTGGTCCTCTTTGGATTCCTTTTGTTTGGGGTTCTCTGTGCTTCCTGGACTTGTAAGTCTATTTCTTTTACCAGGTAGGGGAAGTTTTTGTCATTATTTCTTCAAATATCTTGCGCTCTCTCTTCCTCTGGGACCCCCATAATTCTGATGTTGGTATGCTTGAAGTTGTCCCAGATGCTCCTTAACACCATCTTCATATTTTTGGATTCTTTTTGCTTTTCCAGTTGGGTGCTTTTTGCGTTTTTGTATTTCAAATCTTTGACTTGATTCTTGAGATCCTCTAGTTTGCCGTTGGGTCTCTGTATAATATTTTTTATTTCAATCCGTGTATGTTTAATTTCTAGTTGGTCCTTTTTCATATCCTCGAGGGATTGGCTAAATTTATCAGCCTTTTCTAGAAAATTCTTTAAAAAATACACATAATCATGGTTTGAACTCTATATCTAGTAGTTTGCTTTCCTCCATTTCTTTCATTTGTGACCTCTTTCTTTGTTTCCACATTTTGGCTGCTTCCCTGAGTTGATTGAGTGGTTTTTTGTGTTAGATGCCCTGTAGGATCCAGTGGCTCAGCCTCCCCGGTTACTTGAGGTGGACACTTTTGGTGCACCCCTTTGTTGTGTTGTAGTTAAGCCTTAACTGTTGTTGGTATCACTGGGAGGAATTGACCTCTAGGCCAATTGGCTGTGACAATCAGCTGTGTCTACGATGTGAGAACTTTTGTGCTGGAGACACCCTTATGAGGCAAGACTTGCTTCAGTAGGGCTTTGCTGCTCAGTGAGTCTGCCTCCTGAGAATGTCCCTTATGGATCTGAAGAGTTGTAATCTGCATGGTCCTACTCTGATCCCTGGGTACACTGGTTCTTGCATCTCCAAGGAGGTTCAAATTTATCCTCTACCTGAGGCCACCCAGCAGGAGCTACAGAGAGATCTGCAGATTCCTCTTCTTTGTTTGGGTTTTGGAGGTGCCCAGATGAGGCCCAGCTGTGAAGCACTGCAAGCTGCTGTGGGGCCTTGGGCCTTCTTTTGGATGTTCTGGGTCTTTCTGACTCAGCTGTAGTTTGATAGGTAAATTTAGATTTCAAAGGAATAGACCATTCATATGCAAAAGCCTCTGTGCACAGCTTGGATGGGGCAGAGTCTCAGGGTGGAGCAAACAGCAATGGCTTCCCATCATCCCTGCTCTAAGAAGCCCCCAGGTCTCAGTGACCCTTGATAATCACTGTAAGCACTCTGAGAGAAAGCCAACCTCAAGTTCTGCCCACTGCCAGACAGTCCAGTTTTTCTCTGTATGAGTCTGAGTCCCCAGAGTCTTGCCTGGAACAGGAGTTCAGAGCAGTCGGGAGCTTGTGTCTCCCTCCAGCTTGAAAAAGCCAGCTGCTTACGCAGTTGTCAACCCTCTCTGTGCGTGCACGCCTCTGTACCTCTGTACTTCTGTAGCTCCTCTGAGTCTGTGTGCTTTTTTCTTCCCTTCTAGTTGTAGAATTTCCATTTAGCCAGCCTTCCTGTGGTTCTGGATGATGTCTGTTTTGTCTTTTAGTTGTAGTTTTGAAGTGGTTGTGCAAAGCAGCAAGTTCAGGTCTTTACCTATGCCATTATCTTGGTTTCTCCTCAACAGATCGTCTTTCTCTACAGCTTGATTTCTTTTAAATAAAAATGGAAATATTTTCATTTTTAATGAGTAAAACATTAAAGGAAAACATCTTTAAGTATAGAAAATTAGCTCAGCACAGTTGAGTACATTAATGTTTGTGCATTATTCACTTCTTTTCCTACTGCCTTCATTCCCCAAATACTTTTTAGCATTTTTTTTCTTATTTCTTTAGGATTAACTTATGTCACATTCTTTTCATGTAAGATTCTTAACAGATGCCAGCTATGTGTTAAGGATTGCTAAATATTCTTGTTATTCATTGCTAGAGGCCTGGTGCACGAAATTCATGCACTGGGAAGTGTTTCCCTCAGCCCAGCCTGCACCCTCTCCAATATGGGACCCCTCAGGAGGTTTAGGCCCGATCCCTGTAGACATCCCTTTCACAGTCTCGGACCACTGACTCCTAACTGCTCACCTGTCTGCCTGATTACCCCCTAACTGCTCCCTTGCTGGCCTGATTGACACCTAACTGCTCCTCTGCCAGCCTGATTGCCCCTAACTCCCCTTCTCTGCTGGCCTGATTAGTATAGATACGATCCTGCACAGAAAATTTTACTAACCCTCCTTTACAACAAGGGCTTGACAATTGAATCATTAGGACCAGACACCAACATTTTCTCTTTAAATAGTGGAGGGAACAATTATCTTGTCTTTAAGTTGCCCGGAAATTAAAATGAGGTAATGAGTTAGAAAAGTATAAAAGCACCATATAAAGACAACTCTTTTTCATGTACTGAAAAGATAATGAAGTGGTAAAATGAAAAACACTTTTTATTTTCCCCTTCCTTCCTTTACAGCTTTTATTTAAACTTTGAAATTTATAAAAATTTCACTCCAATTTTCATTTTTTTACATTCATTATTATTTTGTATTGGTTTCAGGTTTTACATTATAGAATAGTGGTTAGACAATCATATATTTTACAAAGTGTTCCCCGATATTTCCAATACCCACCTGGCATCATATCATTATTACAACACATTGACTATATTCCCTATTTAAGTGACAATGGGTTTACAAGTTCCTTCCAGTCTTTCTTTTGTGTTGTCCATCCTTCCTTTTCTTTCTCACTTCTTCCCTAATTTTCTTTATATAGTATCTAAATTGGCCTTCAAAGCTCAATGAAGGCACTGGGACATGCTTCATCCATTGTACAGACCAAGAAACTGAGGCCAATTCCAGTTGGCTGTGGAACTTGACTCAGCACACAGTTTGCCCTCAGAGCCATGCTCTCTGCCCTTCCTAAGGGGCAGCCGCCCGGCAAACAGAACAAACCTTCCAGTCAGGCTTCTGAGCCTCTTTCTCAAGCACCTCTTCATTGCGATGCTCCATATTCTTTCCTCTCCCTGGTCCGGTCCCCTATCCCCATTCTTTACTGCCCCTGCTTCTCTGGAGCAGGTGAAAGGCTTCGCACTCACCGCCTAGGCATGCTCTGCCATGGGGCAGGGCACCGCGGGCTTGCTTTTGGGTCAAGGCAGGAGCAGGAATCACTGCCTCTGAAGTGTGAAGGCTGCCTGAGCAAGGCCGGTTAGCACTGGGAGCTTCTCTGAATCACATCAGTCAGTCCAGTACCCTGCAGTGCGGCTCCCGTCCACTGAGGTGGCACCACCTCTCAAACCCCCACCCCCAGAGGGGAGGGTCCTTGCCCCTCTGCCTGGGAGTTCTTCCATGCCTCTTGATCCCTGGCTGGGCCCACTCTCTCTGCAAGTGAAGCAGATCCCTGCCTCAGTCTCCCTGAAGCTGTGAATCTGTGGCCAGAAGCCCTGTCTAAATCTAAGCAACCATGCCTGTGATGTTCCCAGGGCCCCATGGGAGCAGCTAGGCAGGCTGCTGCCCCTCCTGGGGCCTGCAGTGAATCTGGACCCCTCCCATGGCATCTGGTGCTGCCCAGCCCACCTCCCTGGTCGATGGACTGGTACCTTGTGGGTGGTGTCTGGTGCTGCCCACAGGGCCTCTTGTACCCTCGATGGACCTGTACTCCCAGAAGCGGGCCATGGTGCTGCCTGCCCTGCCTGTTTATGCAAATTAATTGCCTTATTTGTTGGTTAATTTGCATATCATTCTGATTGGGCATAGTGAAGGTACAGTCAATTTATATATTTGTCTATTATTAGGTAAGATAAGGTCAAATGTATTTCCCTCTGGAAGATTAGAAAGAAGTTCTTAAAGGTTAAGCATTTTAATAAGGTTTGAATAAATTAAAGGCACTTAATTGGAAATACACCACCAACCACAAGTGTGTGATTTGTGTGTATAGACAGATAAATCACAAGTGTAAGCTACATTTATTTTTGAGAGTGGTTTGGGTGTTATGAATTTGTGGTAGTTTAAGAAAGAATCTTTCTAATTCTATAGGTGTTTATTAATAAAATTGGTTTTAAAGATTCCTCAGGAAATAAACTTTTAACAAAATCTAACTGTAAAACTTATGTTTGTAGCTGAACTTGGTGACTGTGATCTTGCTGAGCATAGTCCTGATCTTGTAACTGAGTTCAGGTTCATGCCCATTCAGACTGAAGAGATGGAGTTGGCTATTTTTGAGAAATGGAAGGAATACAGGTACTTGATATTTAATTACACTTTTCTTAACATCACCAAGATCGTGATTTTATATTTGTTTTCTTCTATTTCTGTACTTGGTATAGACTTCATTTTACATTTTTATTATTTAAGAAATAATATTTTTTAATTTCAGAGGTCAGACACCAGCACAAGCTGAAACTAATTATCTGAATAAAGCCAAATGGCTAGAAATGTATGGTGTTGATATGCATGTGGTCAAGGTAAGCACTATATTGTGATACTTTTATTTTAAAAATTATTCTTTTAAGATACAGGGTGACTATGAAATTTTTTTAATGTGAGAGAGTCTGTGGAGTTTGTATCAGCTAGTACTAGGTACTTTATTTGTTTATTTATTTTTTAAAATATATTTTATTGACTTTTTACAGAGAGGAAGAGAGGGATAGAGAGTTAGAAACATCGATGAGAGAATCATTGATCAGCTGATTTTTATTTAAGTAGCTAAATTTTCCCAGAAAGGAAGTTTTGGGTTTTTTTTTCCCCCAAAATTTCCAATTTAAGTGGTGAATAGAATATTAGGAAAATCTGGAAAGAGCTTTTGTTGTAGTGAGAGTGTAACTATTTTCAGTGAAGACATACCTTAAAACAAGTGTTTCAATGAACTAAATGCACATTTTTTAAAAATATATATTTTTTATTGATTTTATACAGAAAGGAAGGGAGAGAGAGAGAAACATCGATGAGAGAGAGTCATCGATCAGCTGCCTCTTGCACACCCCCTTCTGGGGATATGCCCGCAACCAAGGTACATGCCCTTGACTGGAATCAAACCCGGGACCCTTCAGTCCCCAAGCCGACGCTCTATCCATTGAGCCAAACTGGTCCCGGCTAAATGCACATTTTAATTTTCCTGAGAATGTTGTTCTGGAAACTGATTGTTGAAAATACTTTGCATATTAATATTACCTGTGTACAATTAATAATTAAGTGTGAAAATGAAATTAAGCAGTTGTCTGAAAATGTGAAGCCTGTTTTATGCAAATAAGTTAACATATTTCCTATTCCTTAAATTAGGCTAGAGACGGGAATGACTATAGTTTGGGACTAACCCCAACAGGAGTTCTTGTTTTTGAAGGAGAGACCAAAATTGGCTTATTTTTTTGGTAAGTAGAGTCACTGTCAAAGATATTTATTGTTGTTTTGTATTTTAATATGAAGTTAATACACATGTTCTGAAAAGGTTATAAATTAATTGAAACTGTCTCCTGTCATAGTCTTACCTCTTTAGTTTCAAAACCCAGGGGCAATTTTTAAAACTCTTCTAGCCGCATTTTCCATTAGTTTCAAGGTATGTCAAAGTACATGTTTTAATATAAGTATTATGTATTTCTAGATATACTAAATGTTCACATGTAGTTATGTTCTACTAGGGTTGGTCTGTGGGTGATTTTGAGAGTACATTTATTAAAGCTGGGGGCAGTGGAACAAGGAAGGGCTTAGGATAGAAGAAGCAACAAGAGCACTGAGGTGGGACTGCTCTGGGCTACCTGGTAAGTCAGAGAAAATGAGTCTTTGGAGACAGGTGCAGGGGTTTAGCCCTGGAAGAGCTGCTGCTGCCCATTGCTCCTCTGGATGCAAGTCTCTGGAGCATCTTATTATTGAGAAGATACATGCCTGTGGGCGCAGCAGAGGGAGAAGAGAAAGACGTGGGTGTGCTCCGGGATGGGGAGCACAAGTTGGGTCCTTTGTTTTGAGGATTTTTAAAGGCTGGAGTTTAAGGGAGGTCTTAGGGGAGACTTCCACAAATTATAAATCACCTTTTCCAGGTGTGCCCTTCAGGGTTGTAGTCTCCACTGGTTGGACACCTCCAGGGCAGGGGACCATTAATCATTGCAGCTGGTCCTGGCATAGCCCATCTGGGTTTGCTGCTTTCCTGGGCCTGGAGCTGAAATACAGCTGAGGCTTCACTGTTATCTGTAGGGAGGTGACCTGTATCTGTCTGTAAGTTGCTCGGCCAGTTTGTTCAGCTCTCTGTTTCAGTTTCCCTGTTCTACTTGCCAAAGAATTTTCCTTGCTTCTTACTGTCCTGCCTCAGTCTCACTATTTTTGCTATTTCTTATTCCATATTCAGTATTTTTACTCACTACTCCTTATTGTGTGAGGGAGATATTAATATTTTTATGTCTCCTTTTAAGCTATGCCCTTTCTGTGTCCCAACTTCTATTACCCAAACTTAAATTATATTTGTGTATAAGTTGGATTTCATAATTATAATTAAGTTCTCCAGGTTTTGTCCAGAGCTGAAAATCAAGAAATAGTGGTTAGCCCTAACCAGTTTTGCTCAGTGGGTAGAGCGTGAGCCTGCAGAGTGAAGGGTCCCAGGTTCAATTCCAGTCACGGGCATCTCACCGATGTTCCCAACTCTCTATCCCTCTCCCTTCCTCTCTGTAAAAAGTCAATAAAATATATTTTTTAAAAAGAAAAGAAATAGTGTTTACAGTATTGGTCTGTGTCAGAAGTGTCACAGATCTGAGCAATCTACTGGTGTTGTAAACGTGGGCTAAGATGGCCCTGTGTATTGACTCTTACATTGTTTACTTCTTCATAGCATGTGAGGACTGTTAGCTCAAAGCCCTCAGCATCAAACTTAAATTCTTACAGGTTCATTTGTTTTATGTATATCCTAATATATTTTATGTATATCCTAATATATCCTAATATATTTTTTGTTAATCCTCACCTGAGGATATTTTTTCATTGGTTTTTAGAGAGAGTGGAAGGGAGGAGACAGACAGACATTGATTAGTTGCCTCCTGCACACACCGTGACCAGGGTTTGGAATAGAACCTGCAACTCACGTACATGCCCTTTAATGGAATTGAACCTGCTGCAGACTCTCTGTTGCATGGGTTGATGTTCTAACCACTGAGCACACTGATCAAGGTTAAATATATTTTCAGCCATTTAAAGTCTATCTTGTTTGCATATCCCAGTAAAAACTACTAGCCACAGATAAGGTAAATCTTGTAGCTATAAAAGACTCGAAACCACTACTGCCTTTCAGAGCTCTCTGACCCAGAGACTCCCCCTTGCTGCTGAATGCCATTGCCTAGATACATAAGCCCCCTTCTCTGATTCCACTTTTCTGGCAGTCCTGATGCCTTCTGCTCCTTCTTGGTGAGGCCTCTGTACCATTTCCCTCGGGATGTTCTGCTGTGAAGGACTCCCCTCATGCATCCTATCCAAACACCTCTCAGTAAAGATCTGCGCAGTACTGCTCTTTTTCCTGGCCAGCCCTGACATCCTTGAACTCACAACTGGGATTACATTTCCTTTCCAGGTACTCTTTTGTTTTTCCTAGAGCTCTTGGCTCCCCCTCCTCCAATGTCTTGCATAGCACCACATACATCTCTTTGAATCACCCATCTTTGTGGTCTTCTTAAGTGCTTGCAAATTCTCAAGGGCTATATGAAATTATTCTTTTTCAATGGGAACTGTTTGCTCTCCAAACTGCTGTACAATTTTTATCTTGGGACTTCCATTTTCTGTCTCTTGGTTAGGATTCTGTGTCCTCTTTCCATATTTCCCTTTCTTTGCTTTTGTTTTTGTTTTTTTCTGATATATATATATATATATACACACACACACACACACACACACACACATGCACACACACATACATATATATACACACATACACATGCACACACACACACATACATATATGTATGTATGTATTTCAAGTAACTGCTTGATAAGAGGATTATTTAAATCCTTGGATGCCTTAAAATGTTATATTTTCTTGATAATTGAGCTGAGAATAGAATTTTAGGTTGAAAATTATTTCCCCTTAAAACATTGAACATAGTATTCCATTTATTTTTGCATCTAGGTGCCCTTGTTCGAGACTCTTTGAGAGACTTGAATGGAACACCTTTATACTTGTCCTTCTCTGGGTGAGGGAGCTGGGGCATTTATTTACTCACTCCTTGAGTGTCAATTCTCTTATACTTCCAACTTGCCCTGTGGGCTGACAGGATATGATTCATAGCCAGAAAATGCTCTAGGCTGAAGATAAAGCATCTTTTGTACCACCTCATAGAATGTTGTGAGAATGAATTAATACATATGTAAAACATTTAGAAAAGTACCTGATACTTAGTAGGCGTTACATATAAGTATTGGTTTCACTTAAATAAGTACTAGGTCCTCCCCCTCCTTCACTTATTACTATTACTCTCACATACTGTTTTAGTACAGCTCTTGCAAACAGGCTGTTTTACAATTGTCTATATTATAAAAGGCCTATGGCTGTCACGCCCTGTTGAGGAATGACCAAGCAACTGGTCACCAGGAGGTGCGAGGAACACCTCTTTTTTTTTTTTTTTAATATATTTTATTGATTTTTTTACAGAGAGGAAGGGAGTTAGAGAACTAGAAACGTCGATGAGAGAGAAACATCGACCAGCTGCCTCTTGCCGCAACCAATGTACATGCCCTTGACCGGAATCGAACCCGGGACCTCTCAGTCCGCAGACCAATGCTCTACCACTGAGCCAAACCGGTTTCGGCTGCGTGGAACACCTCTTATGGGTTGGGGCTTGCTGGGGGCTGGAGGGGCTTGCGTGACAGAGACAGGGCCCCAAGGCTCACGCAGGGTGGGTTTGGGGTCCTGCCGGTGTGGAGGATCTGGGTCTCTCGAGATTTCATGCGCTGGGCCTCTAGTATTTTACATAGATGATATTTAAAAACTAGTGAGAATTGCATTGTTTTGACATTACAGTTCATAGAAGTACAGAGTTCAAATGTGATAGGTTGTTTAGGATTTTAGTTCAAATGGAGATAGAGTTGGAAAGTGGGTCCTATAATGAGGTTTAAATATTTTTAAAAATGTATTTCCTCAAACCAAAATTGCTATAGAAAATAGATTTGAAGACCCTAATCAATAATGTTTTCCTTTATGCCTTTAAAAAAGCTTTGTCATCTATCCAACCATAGTTGGTGTAAGAAATATTTATATGGATTTTTTCGGGTTTTTTTTTCTTCTTCCCCCTGAACATTTATTTATTTATTTATTTTTATTTTTTTTTTAAAATATATTTTATTGATTTTTTACAGAGAGGAAGGGAGAGAGATAACCAGAAACGTCGATGAGAGAGAAACATCAACCAGCCACCTCCTGCACACCCCCTACCGGGGATATGCCCGCAACCAATGTACATGCTCTTGACTGGAATCGAACCTGGGACCTTTCAGTCCGAAGACTGACACTCTACCACTGAGCCAAACCGGTTTCAGCCTGAACATTTTTTAAATCTTCACCTGAGGATATGCTTTATTGACTTTAAAGAGAGAGGAAAGAAGAGAGAGAGAAACATAGATCAGTTCCCTTTCCTACTGTCCCAATTAGGGATCAGACTCATAACCTAGTGGCAGTGGCCTGCAAACTCATTAGTCAACAGAGCCAAATATCAACAGTACGATTGAAATTTCTCTCAAGAGCCAAATATTTTAAACTTAAACTTCTTCTAATGACATTTTTTCAAAATAGACTCTCCCAGGCCATGGTATTTTGTGGAAGAGCCACCCACACTCAAGGGACCAAAGAGCTGCATGTGACTCGTGAGTTGCAGTTTGCCAACCACGGACCTAGTGTCTGTGCCCTGACTGGGAATTGAACCTGAAACCTTTTGGTGGACGGGACAGTGCTCCAACTGATGAGCCAGCACTGTTCAACATTTTCAATGCCTGATAAATTTGCAGCATCAATTTTGCTAGAAGTGTTGCTTTTGAAAATTTTTTTCTATTATTTTAGCTATTTTTTTAGATTGGAGGCCTTTTTGATGGCCAGTGCAGGTTATGTTTATTTTATTTTACCCTTACCAATTTTCGGTTCAGAAGTTAGATGATTAATGTGCTTGAAGTAACAACATTTTTTTTTTTTTTAATTTAGAGGACATTTTTTTTAATTTAATCTGGCTATTATTCTTATATTGTTACAGGCCCAAGATAACTAGATTGGATTTTAAGAAGACTAAATTAACCCTGGTGGTGGTAGAAGATGATGATCAGGTGGGAATTGTATTGCATTACTTATGTGACAATAACTATTTATGTAGTAACTTAAATCTCTAAAAGGGGAGAATGTTCCTTGTTGTTTTATAGACTCAAAGAACTCAGTATAATTAATAATGTATTTAAATAATTTCTTGCTTAAGGTTATACCATTCTAAAAAATATCGTTGTTCTGCCTTTAAGATTAAAGACAATATAGAAAACTATTCTTTTTTTTTCTTCATTGATAATATGTATATACAACTTACTATGTGTGAGAGGAAGTGAGAGGGAGAGAAAGAGAGAAACATCATTGATGAAAGAGAATCATTGATCGACTGCCTCCTGCATGCTCCACACTGGGAATCGAGCCTGCAATCTAGGCATGTACCCTGACCGGAAATGGAACCATAACCTCCTGGTTCATAAGTCTACATTCAACCATTGAACCATGCCAGCCGGGCTACCTACCTAATAATATTTTAAAGTAAAACCTAAACTAACAATTACTTCCCTCCCTCTCCCAGTTAAATCTAGTTCCTAATTGATACACACAACAACATGTGTGCAACTCAAATGCATTATGCAGATTCAAAAGATCATGACTATCTGAGTTTATTTTATATGGCAGTCTGGGAAAGGAAACCTAGAGGAATGGAGGATAGATCACTGATTATTTGGGATTAAGTGGAGTAAGAAGGCTTAACTACAAAGGAACAGCACAGGGAATTTGGGGAACTGAGAGAACTATTCTCTATCCTGATTTTGGTGGTTATCTATAGAGTTGCTATCTATATTTCATGCCAGAGATTTTCAACCTTTTTCATTTCATGACACACAAACTACTAAAATTCTGTGGCATACCAAAAAATATTTTCTTATTTGACAAAAAATAGGTATAATTTTGATTTATTTGCACTGGACAACTATTGTATTGGCTATTTTAATTTTTGAATTTGATAATCAAGGGAAAAGTGCCCCTGACTAAATAGGTCTGGTATTGCATGTTTTAAAAATTCTTGTGTTACACCAGTTGAAAATTGTTGCTCTATGCATTTGTCAAATTTTACAGGATTGTGAATAAACATAATTTTAATGTATACAGAGGAATAAATTTGAAAAAACACACATATAGATAGGTATAGATAAAAACAAATTTGGTAAAATGTTAAAGAGTTCGCATACACAATGAAATATGAGAAGGGCTACTTAGAAGAACCTAAAATTAGATTCTTAAAATTAGATGTAACAGTGATAAGTTTTGAATGTTTTATTATTGAGGTACATACAAAGGATTGTCCTATCACACAACCTGGAAGAAAATCATAGAGACAGTAATCGATCATTTAAAAAAGAAATCTCTTGATGACTCAGAGGATTATCATTACATTATCAAAATATGAGCAGAAAATGATTCAGAAAAGGCAGATATTGCATTTAAAAATAATGTTTTGCCAGTATTTTCCTTTTTATGAAAGCTCATGTATTATTAAATGGTAATTTAATCTAAAGGTAGTCCCTTCAACAAGAAGAAAATATAATCCTATGTGATAAGAATATGGTCATAATTTAATTGGTGACACGTTATTGGGCTATAAAATAATTCTGCATCTTACAATTGATGGCGTTTTAGATTTGATCTAATACATAATGTAGTATTGTTTTTTTAGATATCTTAAAGTATTTTATACATATATTGAAGTAAATATGTAGTATATCAGTTCTTTTTAAAACAAGTTTGCATGCTTATACTATTCTTATCCTTTTTCAACTGTATATTATAACTGGGAATCTTTTTCATATCATATATAATAAAAGTCTAATATGATAAGTGTCCAGTCACCCGTTTAACCAATCAAAGTGTAATAAGCTAATGATATGCTAAGGCAGTTCAACCGCTCGCTATGACGTTCACTGACCACTGGGGGCAGATACTTCGGCTGGTAAGTGTGCTGATGAAGTCTGGTTAATCGGGACTGAGCAAGATGGGCTGGACAAGCCCTGGAGCCCTCCCGCAATCCTTCTTTGGCTGGCCAATCCTCCCACATCCCTCCCTGTCCTTGATTGTGCGCTGGTGGGGTCCCTTAGCCCGACCTGCACCCTCTCACAATCCAGGGCCCTTCAGGGGATGTCAGAGAGCCGGTTTTGACCCGATCCCACAGGCCAGTCTGAGGGACCCCACTGGTGCATGAATTCGTGCACCTTGGCCTCTAGTCAGTACAGAATGCTTCTTCATTCTTACTAAAAACACAAAACTGTAGTATTCTAGGATGTGCCCTAATTTATTTAATCAATTCTTAATGACATTTATTCACTATATAGACATTAATTTCTACATTGGCAAGTATTTATAGCATAATTTTTCTGGAAGTGGACTTGCTGGTTCAAATGGGTATGTGCATTTGTCATGGTTATCAAGAGAGCCTATCATGTTGTACTACATATATCTGTGTACAAATCTTTTCCAGAAGTTACCACATTTTTATCTACCGTAAAAGGTGGAAAATGGAATTTCATGCTAGATTTAATTTTTAATTCTTACGAATGATATTGAACATTTTTTCATAAATTTGAATTATTTGTATTTCATTTTCTTTAAATGTCTATAGCCTTTGCCCATTTTTCTTTTGGGTTGTTGGACTTTTTTCTTGCAGGTTTTGCACTTTGTCATATAAATTGTAAATATCTTACCTACAGGTTGTCTTTTAGCACTGCTTATTGGGATCTTTGTAATTTATTTTTAAAAATTTAAATAGATGAATTTGTCAGTCTTTTATGGTATGTGGTCTTTGTGTCATAGAAAGGTTTTCCTACTTTGAGTTTATTCATTTTTCCATGTTTTTTCTATGTGTGGTTTTTGTTGGTAAATTTAATTGACATATACATTCAGATAAGTGCTAATATAAATGTACTGCTTGTTGAATTTTCAAATGTATCTGTATGACCAGCACTCAGATGAAGAAATAGACTAGTACCAAAATAGTAAAATCTTCTTTGTGCTCCCTCATAGGTACAGTCCCCAAGGGTAATGACTCTCCTGACTCAAACACCATAGATTAGTTTTTGTTTATCTTGTGAATTTATGAAACCTGACTGAATGTTCTTTTTATATCTCGTTTCCTTATTTCAGCGTTGTATTTGTGAGTGTTAGCCTTGTTGCAGTGAGTAGTTGTAGTTGGCTTATTTTTTTCTTTTTTAATATATTTTATTGATTTTGTACAGAGAGGAAGGGAGAGAGGTAGAGAGCTAGAAACATCGATGAGAGAGAGTCATGGATCAGCTGCCTCTTGCACACCCCCTACTGGGGATATGCCCGCAACCAAGGTACATGCCCTTGACCAGAATCGAACCCGGGTCCCTTCAGTCCCCAAGCCAGTGCTCTGTCCATTGAGCCAAACCGGTCTCGGCTAGTTGGCTTATTGTTATACTAGAGGCCCAGTGCACGAAATTCATGCATGGGGGCTGGGGAGGGGGAGGGTTGTCCCTCAGCCCAGCCTTCACTCTCTCCAATCTGGGACCTCCAATCTGGGACCTCCAGTCTAGGACTGCTGGCTCCCAACTACTCGCCTGCCTGCCTTCCTGATTGCCCCTAACCGCTTCTACCTGCCAGCCTGATCACCCCCTAACCACTCCCATGCCAGTCTGATTGATGTCTAACTGCTCCCCTGCCAGCCCATTTGCCCCCAACTTCCCTCCTCTGCCAGCCTGGTCACCCTTAACTGCCCTTTCCTACAGGGTTGATCGCCTTCGCCCTCCCTTGCAGACCTGGTGCCTCCCAATTGCCCTCCTCTACTTGCCTGATCGCCCACAACTGCCCTCCCTTGCAGGTCTGGTCCCTCCCAACTGCCTTCTCCTGCTGGCCATCTTGTGGTGGCCATCTTGTGTCCACATAGGAGCAGGATCTTTGACCACATGGGGGAAGCCATCTTGTGTGTTGGAGTGATGGTCAATCTGCATATTACTCTTTTATTAGATAGGATAGAGGCCTGGTGCATAAGTGGGGACCAGCTGGTTTGCCCTGAAGGGTGTCCTGGATCAGGATGGGGGTTCCCTTGAGGCATGTGATGGTATGCAGGCCAACCATGTCCCCTGGAGACCCAAGTGGAGGCCCTGGTATCTGGAATTGATTTAACTTCTACAATTGAAACTTTGTAACCTTGAGTGGAGGCTTAGACCGGCTAGGACAGGTGGAAAGCTTGGCTTCTTTTGTTGCCAGAGGAACTCAAGTCTCTGTGGCTGCAGCCATCTTGGTTGGGGTTAATTTGCATACTTGCTCTGATTGGCTGGTGGGCATGGCTTGTGGAGTAGAGTGATGGTTAATCATGTTACTCTTTTATTAGGTATGATTATGTACTAGAGGCCCAGTGCACAATTTGTGTACTTGGGGAGTGGCCCCTCAGCCCAGCCTGTGCCCTTTTGCAGTCTGGGAGCACTCAGGGAGCAGGCCTAAGCCAGCAGTCGGACATCCTTAGCGCTGTTGCAGAATCAGGAGAGGCTCCTGCCACAGCTGCCTGTGAGCCCGACTTCTGGCTGAGTGGTGCTCCTCCTGTGGGAGCACATTGACCACCAGGGGGCAGCTCATGCGTTGAGCGTATGCCACCTGGTGGTCAGTGTGCATCATAGTGATGGGTCATTCTACCATTTAGTTGGTTTGCATATTATCCTTTTATTATATAGGATAATTATATTTCTATATAGTGTATAGTATTCCATTTTATGAGTAGACACACTTTACCTATGATAGACACTTGAATTTAAAAAAAAAACTTGACTATTTAGAAGAGGGCTGTTCTCAACACTAGGCTATACATGTGTTTGTGTTTGGTGGATACTGCCAAACTGTTTTCCAAAGTGTTTATATAAGTTTACTTCCACCCGCAGTGTTATAAGAGCTTTTCTTTTCTCTTTTTTTTTTTTTTACTAATGTTTTTCCCCCCCCTCATTTTAGCCATTCTGATAGTAGAATCACTTTTAATTTGCATTCTCCTTCCTGATGACTATTCCTATAATACAGTACTTATACTGTATGTACACATTTCAAATAATTATAAAGGCAGTGTTAAAATATCTTTCATTTTCAAACTTGAACTATCAGCTGTTACAGTATATAGCTTGTATTTATTGGATATTTGGATATTCTTTTTTATGGAGTGCCATTTCAAGTGTTCGTTTTCCTATTGGGTTATCAAAGTTCTTTATATATTCTAGATATTAGTTCTTCGTCATATATATATTGCAGATATCTTCTGTTCCTTGGCTTGTCTTTTGTCTCCCCTAATAGTATTTTGGGTTAATAGAGGATTTCAATTTTAATGTAATACAATTTTTTCCTTTGTGGTCAGTACTTGTTGTGTCTTAAAATTTAAGAATTTTTGCCTATACTAAGGTCATGAAGAACCTATATATAGAGTTTATAATATATTTTTAACTGACAAAACAGTTTATTTTTATTTTATTTAAAAAAATATATATATTTCATTGATTTTGTACAGAAAGGAAGGGAGAGAGATAGAGAGTTAGAAACATCGATGAGAGAGAGTCATTGATCAGCTGCCTCTTGCACACCCTCTACTGGGGATATGCCCGCAACCAAGGTACATGCCCTTGACCGGAATCGAACCCGGGACCTTTCAGTCCCCAAGCCAACGCTCTATCCATTGAGCCAAACCGGTCTTGGCGACAGTTTAAGTTATAGAATTAAATATACTTAAAGGTACAAAGAAATTATAAAATTGATTTCCATTTCACTCGTTTAGATTTAACATTTTTGGCATTGTTTCTTCAGAATTATCTTTTAGAAATAGATAATAATGGTATGCTTGATACAGTTAAAGTCTAACACCCTAGCTTGCTCCTTTCTTCCTCGTAGCTAGTCACCATTCTTGGAGGGTATCATTCTCTTCTTTCTCAAAATATGAACACATGGTAGAATTGTTTTAAAATTTTACATACATACACACACACACACACACACACACACATACTAGGGGGCCCAGTGCATGAAATTTGTGCACTGGACAGGGGTTCCCTCAGCCCAGCCTGCCCCCCTGACAGATTGGGAGCCCTCAGGGTATGTCCTATTGACGGATTAGGCCCGCTCTCAGTGGAGAGCAGGCCTAAGCCTCAGTCTGGCCTCCCTCTCTGGGAGGTGACCAGGCTGATCAGAGGAAGGCGCCACCCCCATCACACCGCTGCTGTAGCCACTGCCAGCCACCGCAGCAGCCAAGGTGTTTTCATCAACATGGACTCCACTCCCTTTACCATGAAAAAATGACAACTTTCTTTAGGCATTTTCAAGATGTCTCTTTCATAGGATATGACATTTCTTCCTTTTTCTTTCTTTTTTCTTCTTAATCCTCACCTGAGGATATGTTTCCATTGATTTTGAGAGAGAGTGGAAGAGAGGGAGAAACATCAATGTGAGAGGCACACTTCGATTGGTTGCCTCCTGCATGAGCCCTGACCTGGGTTCTAGCCAGGGAGGAGCCTATAACCTAGGTTCATGCCCTTGATCAGAATCAAACCCGGACCCTGCTGAGGCTCTATCCACTGACCCAAACCAGCTAGGGCAGGATATGTCATTTCTTAGCCCCTCCAACAGAGGACCTTCATTTTTTCCTCCAGGAGTGTGGTGGAAAAGCCCTAGATTGCCTTCTTGGATTCTTATTACCCAAGTTACCAAGAACACTCCAAGTGGTGGCATACAGGGAGTTAAGCCAATGAGCGGTCAGAAAAAGTGTTTACACTCAAACTGGTTTGATTCGGGATAGAACGTCAGCGTGCAGGCTGAAGGTTTCCAGGTTGATTCCTGTTGATGGCATATACCTTGTTTGGGGGCACATCCCCAGTGGGGAATGTGCAGGAGGCATCTGATTGATGTTTCTCTCTCATCGATGTTTCCAACTGTCTATCCCTCTCCCCTCTTCTCTGTAAAAAATCAATAAAATATACTTTAAAAGAAAAGAAAAGATGTTTCCTCTGCAGCTCATGCACAGAGGACATCCTCTGTTTTGTCCAGTGGGCTAGGGGCGTGTTTGGCATCCAACCCTGTGGCCAGCCCTGCATTGTGTGCGCCAGGCTGTAGGCATAGACCTGGGCCACTGCTTGGCATGGCGCAAGCTCAATCGGCCGCCATGCCCCCAGCCACTTGGCACCTGCATCCGTAGGCCCAGCGTGGCCAGGGGCATTCTGGGACCCAGCTGCTCAGGGCCTACACACGGGCCTATGGGCTAGAAGCGGCCTGGGTTCCAAGCATGTTCCCGGGACCCAGGCCTCTCAGCACCTGCATATGCAAATTAACCTTCCATCTCTGTTGGGTTAATTTGCATACTCCTGATTGACTGGTAAGCGTAGCAGATGTATGATCAATTTACATGTTTCTATTTTTCTTATGTTGATGTTTATTTTAAAAAATTTATTGTTTAAAATATTACACATATAAGTACATATATCTCCTTTTTTTCCCCCTTGACCTTCCCCAACCTCCCCTACCCCCTGTTGCATGCCCTCATCCCACCCCCAGAGTGTTTTATATCCATTGATGTGCTTATATGCATGCATACAAGTCCTTTGGTTGATCTATTTCCCTACCTCCCCAACATTCCCCAACCTTCCTGCTGTAATTTGACAGTGTTTGGGACTTTACTGACTCTGTATCTTTTTATTCATCAGGTTATAATGTTCTTTATTATCCATAAATGAGTGAGATCATGTGGTATTTTTCTTTCATTGCCTGGCTTATTTCACTTAATGCTCCCCAGATCCATCCATGCTGTCGCAAATGGTAATAATTCCTTCTTTTTTACTGCAGCATAGTATTCCATTGTGTAGATGTACCGTAGTTTTCTAATCCACTCATCTGCTGATGGGCATTTAGGCTATGGTGAATTGTGTTCTTGTGAGCATAGGGGTGCATATATCCTTTCTGATTGCTGTTTCTAGTTTCTTGGAATATAATCCTAAAAATAGGATTACTGGGTAAAATAGGAGCTCCATTTTTAGTTTTTCAAGGAAACTCTATACTGTTCTCCACTGTGGCTGCACCAGACTGCATTCCTACCAGCAGTGCACAAGGGTTCCTTTTTCTCTGCATCCTAACCAGCTCTTGTCGTTTGTTTGATTTGTTGATGGTTGCCATTTCAACAGGTGTGAGATGGTACCGCATTGTCATTTTCATTTGCATCTCTCAGATAATTAGTGACTTTGAGCATGTTTTCATATGTCTCTTGGCCTTCCTTCTGTCTTCTTTTGAAAAGATTCTCTTTAGGTCTGTTGCCCGTTTTTTAATTGGATTATTTATCTTCCTTTTATTAAGTTGTATAAGTTCCCTGTAGATGTTATCATATAGGATATTTTTAAAACTTTTTGCATATTGTTTATTTTACCTAAACAGGTGTAACCATGTAGATCTAGTTCTTTCATTTTAATCTATTGTATATGTAGTATTCTGTAATATGTATAAAGAGTAGTACATTCACTAATTTATCTTTGTATAGTGTTTTTCTTTCTTTCTTTTTTTTAAATCATCACCCGAGGGTATTTTTTCATTGATTTTTAGAAAGAGTGGGAAAAAGAGGGAAAGAGAGGAATATCGGTGTTAGAGAAACCCTGCACGAGCCTTGATGAGGGCCCACGCCGAGGAGAAGCCAGCAACCAAGCTATGTGCCTTTGACCAGAATCGAACCTGAGACCCTTTGGTCCGTAGGCTGACATTCTATCTACTAAGCCAATCTAGCTAAGGCTGTATAGTTTTTAAATATACCAGTAATTACCTGATTATTTATTTTGTTTTGGACAGTTAAGGGGTTTTTTTGTTTGTTTGTTTTGTTTTGTTTTTGTGTGTGTTTTTTTGTGTTTTTTTGTACATTTGCCAGTTTTTACTCTTATAAAGAAGACTGAAGAAAATCTTTGGGTGCAGATTTTTTGTTTAAAAAATCTGGAGAAACATAGTTTAGATATTCAAAAATGGGCCTGGAGTCTGAATGGAGAGGTTTAAATTCTGGTTTTCTCTCAAAGCTAGCTTTGTGACCTTGGGCCTAATTTCTCTGTTTCCTTATCTGTGAAATGGGCCAAATGATAGTATCTGCTCATTGAGGTAATTAATATGAGATTCTTAGGAAAGTGTCTATGAATATTAACTATTATAGTTAGACTAGAGGCCCAGTTCACTAAATTCGTGCACTTGGGGATGGGGTCCCTCAGTCAGGCCTGTGCCCTCTCACAGTTGGACATCCTTAGCACTGTTGTGGAGGCGGAGAGACGCCCACCAATGCTGCTGCACTTGCCAGCTGTGAGCCCGGCTTCTGGCTGAGTGGGCCTCCCCGTGGGAGCGCACTGACCACCAGTAGGCAGCTCCTGCATTGAGCCCCCTGGTGGTCAGTGTGTATTATAGCAACTGGTGGTTCTGTCGTCAGGCCAAAACTGGCTCTCCTATTGCTAAGAGTTTGTAGGTCAAACTGAAGGGCCCCACCGTTGCATGATTGGGGCCGAGGAGGGACGTGGCCAGCCAGGGAGGAACTGCTGGAGGGCTCCAGGGCATGTCCAACCCATCTTGCTCGGTCCCAATCAGCTGGACCACAGCAACAAGCTAACCTACTGTCAGAGAATCTACTCCCTGGTGGTCAGTGCACATCGTAGCGAGCGGTTGAGCGGCCTTAGCATAGCATTAGCTTATTACACTTTGATTGGTTGAACGGACGACCAGACACTTAGTATATTAGGCTTTTATTATATAGGAATAGAGGCCCAGTGCACGAATTCATGCATCTTGAAAGGAACTGTGGACCACGAGGCTGCAGTGGGTACAGGGGCATGCCTTGGACCAAACTGCTCCCCTGCCTGGCCTCTCCTGTCATGGCCCCTTGTCCCATGTCTGCCAGTAGCCTCATTCCTGCTGCCGCTGGCCCTACTCACACCCACTGATGGCTTAGAGCGATTGGGGCTGGAGCCATCAGTGGGAGTGAGTGGGTCCGGCTCTATCAACGGGTGTGAGCGGCAGCTGCTGCCCTGATCACACCTCAGGAGCAGAGGGAGACAGAGAGTCCATGAGGGGCAATTGGGGCTGGCAGCCACTGCTAGCACCTGCTGATGGTGCCAAGCAATAGGGGTTGGTACTAGGCACCATCAGTGTGTGTGTCAGCTCTGGTGCCAGCAGCGGGTGTAAGAAGTGGTGCAGGCCCTGATCGCCCCTCAGAAGTAGGGTGAGGTGGATAAGCCCTGAGGCGATTGGGGCTGGCAGGCGCCTTTTGCACCCACTGATGGTGCCGAGCAATCGGGGCCGATGCTGGGTGCTTGAAGTGGGTGTTAGCAGTATCTCCAGCACCAGCAGTGGGTGCAAGAGCCAGGCAGGATTGCAGTGTGTGGGAGCAAAGAATTTTCAGTAACCACCAGAGTCTCCCCTGATGGCAATGAGTGGCACTGCCTTGGTCTTGCGCCCCAGCTAACCTGCCCCACCATCCCACTGCGTCCCGCCATTTTCTGCACTCTGTCATCTGCTGCCGACACCTGCCATGTTCACCCTGGTGGTCAGCACATGTCATAGTGACCAGTTGTTCTGTTGTTGCTGTTCAGTCTAATTGCATATTAGGATTTTATATATATAGACTTTGGAGCCCAGTGCATGAACTCTTGCACCTTGAAAGGAATTGTAGGCCATGAGGTTGCAGTGAGCACAGGGGCAGGTCTTGGCCCATCCTCCACACCCCCACCTGGCCCCTTCTGCCTAGGCATCCCATCACCTGTCTGCTGCCGCCGCTGCTTCCATGGTCTGATGACACCAGCCCAGCTGGCCCCCTCTGATGGCATGGAGTGATTTTGACTGGCGCAACCAGCAGGTGTGAGTAGGGCCAGCACCATCAGCAAGTGTGAGCGGTGGTTGCTGCCCCAATTGCCCCTCAGGAGCAGCAGGAAGTGGAGAATCCCTCAGGGGTGATCGGGGCTACCTGCTGTCCCTCATAACTGCTGATGGTGCTGAGCAATTGGGACTGGTGCCGGACACCAGTAGTAGGTGCAAGCGGCAGCTCTGAAACCGGCTGTGGGTGCAAGTGGCAGCTCCACCACTGGTAGTGGGTGCGAGCTGCAGGTGCTGGCCCTGGCCACCCCTCAGGAACAGGGGGAGTTGGAGAATGACTGAGGGACAATCGTGGCCAGCAGCCACTCCTCTCACCCGCTGATCATGCCAAGCAATTGGGATGGGCGCCATGCACCAGCAGTGGGTGCCAACAGCAGCTTGGCTCTGGTGCTGACAGCAGATGCAAGCTCCTGGGGGGGCTGTGGCATGCGGGAGCAAAGAATTTTTATAACCATCAGAGGCTCGCCCTGATGACATCAACCGGCGCCACACCGTGGTCTGGTGCCCCTGCTCACCTGCTCTACCATACCGCTGCCGCAGCTGATGCCCACCTTTTTACGTGCTCTGCCACCTGCTGCCGACAACCCACCATTTCCCATGTGCTCCCCCTCATGGTTAACACACGTTAGCGACCAGTTCGGTTGTTCTGCCGTTTTGTCTATTTGCATATTAGGGTTTTTTATATATAAATTCTTGTGAGAATGGTTACAGTAACAAAGAATATGGATATTTTTAAGTCTTTTGGTAAATATTGCCAAATCTTATCTTTAAATTATAATATATTCCAAAATATGGCAGATAAACCCTCATTTTACGTATCTCTGAGAAATGAAGTCATATAAGTAGAGAGGACCTTTTTAGGAATAATTTTTATATTGGATGAGAAAATGATTTCAACTCTTCCTTTTTATATAGACAGCTATAAAGAGTATCTTATTTCAGGGAGCAAACAAAATGTTTTATTGATTCTTGGTATTGTTGGGTTTGAATTTGTAGCTGAGTAACTGGATAGGAATGTCTGACCTAATAATTACCTCTCTGCGTTCTTTTGTTTTTCAGGGCAAAGAGCAGGAACACACGTTTGTTTTTAGGCTGGACCATCCAAAAGCGTGCAAACATTTATGGAAATGTGCTGTGGAGCACCATGCCTTCTTCCGTCTCCGAGGCCCTGTGCAGAAGGGATCTCAGCGATCAGGATTTATCCGGCTAGGATCACGATTTAGATACAGGTTGATGTTAGAAGCTTTCTGCTATATCCTTCATTCTTTCAGAGAGGCCAAAACAGGCCAACCCTCATTTTAAAGATGTGGTGACTAGGGAAATAAAGTGTCTTGCCAGTGTTTTTGATTGGCCAAAATAAGACAGGAAATAATGTTAAATTTCCAGAATAGATAGGATACATTATAATGGTGTAATGGATTTTATATCCCTGTTGACCTTTATATTTTAATTAGCCTCCAATTTAAATCCATATAATAGCTTTAAGGCATCTTCATCCAACAGCTGAATACCATATAGAGAAAAGGTATCCTATGCTGAGTGGGAAATTAATTTGGGTAACATTTCTCGTCCTTTATAAACCTGAAATTCCACTATTATTCTAGACTTCTTGTTGGTTGGTTGCAAGTAGGAATATTTTGGTTTACCTGAGAGTATATTATTAATTGTGAGTTTTTATCAAACTCATGGTATGAGTTTTTATCATACTATGAGAATCAGTCAGTACAACTTTAAAGAAGAAGGGTAAATAATGTGGCAAGATAATTCTGTGGGATTCGTTTTATTCTACTGTATCTATATTAAAAGTGGGGAGGCATTTTCTTAACAATTTCAGTGGAAATTAAGGACAGTGGGACAATAGTTTTAAATATTTCTGGAAAATTATTCTGAAAACTATATTGCAATTAGAAAAAAATCTTGACTTAATTGCACAGTTGCATTGAAGAGAAGGTAGTTCCATAAAAGCACTGACATCTAACTTTTTATTATGTTAGGCGATGTGCATGCTTAAGAAAAAATTATATTTAATTTGTGTGTTGCATATTTTACACAAACCTAAGTGGAGAGAATGATGTCACGAAGGAGACATCAAGACTATTCCTAGCAGCACTTTCCTCAGGATGAAATTCAGGGTGGTTAAAGAAGAATCCCAATGTATACTTTCTCCCATTTATGTGTCTGATTACTGTAGGTCTTAAATTATCTTATTCCTATTAATATCTTACTTATTTTAGTGGGAAAACTGAGTATCAGACCACAAAAACCAATAAAGCAAGAAGATCAACATCCTTTGAAAGAAGACCCAGCAAACGATATTCTCGACGAACTCTACAGATGAAAGGTAAATGCTGCCCTGTTTCAAGGATTGTTCGTTCTTGGCAGTTCATCGTGTGGATGGTACTGGTCTTGTTTACTTGGGAGGATGTTGTCTGACTCTGAAGTTTGTTAGAGTCAGCTAAAGTACTCTTCATTTATTGAATTTGATTCAGGCATAATCATTTTAATAAAATAAAATACAAAAGGAAAAAGCCTACATGTTTGCTGAGATTAAACTTTATCTTAATCCCAACTTAAACACTGTACCAAGTTTGTGTTCATTTTTTGTTCGTATTAACTATTTTAGTTATTCTGCAGAAAAACATTTTCCTTTTCTTTTTGTCTTATAGATCTCACTCATAATAATGTTTAAAATTCCCTTAAGAACTTTTAAAAACATTGATAAGTGATGAATAAATTTTAAGTAAAGATTATGTCAGATGGTATTACAATATTATTAAGGATTCTGTGAAATAAGTTATTAAATAATAAATTTAATCATCACTATATTTACCATAGATACTTGCAAATTCATAAATGTTACTTCTAGTAAATTACTCTAATTATATAATAACAAGCATGGTTTACTTTGACAAAGAAACTAAAACTTGTGTTTGGTTTGAAGTTTAAGTTTGTAGTAAGATACAGATTGAGCCCTGGCTGGTGTGGCTTAATTGGTTGAGCATCGTCCCATGCACTGAGAGGTTCTGTTCAGTGCCCGGTCAGGGCATATGTTGTGGGCTCAATCCCCAGTAGGCCATATGCAGGAGGCAGCTGATTGATGTTTCTCTCTCACTGATGTTTCTCTCTCCCTTTTCCTTCCCCCTTCTCTCTCACACCAATAAAAACATATTTAAAAAATAAAATATAGACTGAATTTTAAGTATGTTCAATATTGGGGTCATCACCAATTGTCCAGAAACAATTGCCCTGATCTAATGTTTGGCAGTGTCAATTTTTAAAAAATATGATTTATATTTATAATTTTATATGTATGTCTATACATTAAATAATATATAGCTATTAATGAAGCCATTTCAATTTGTGATGGTTTAAAACTTGTAAGTTACCTGTTACTTTGAACTGAAAATGCTCCATTGTACTCAGCGCACTCTAGAAGGCTTGCTGATGGTTTTGTTTTCAAAGAAGAGAGAAATGCTTATTTTGCTACTTAAAAAATGGAAGTAATTGCCATATTGATTTTAATGATCTGAAATGAAGGTTTTTAAATCTATGGTTGGGAGCCATAGCTTACAATACATTTAGTCCAGACTAGCTTTTATGAACAGTGATGCAGTTTACCATGTAAGAGGAAAACTAATGGAACTTTTTTTTTTTTTTTTTTTTTTTTTTTTTTTAATACTGTCAGCTGGTCCAGCAAAACCTGAAGAACTCAGGTGGGTAATTTCTTGCATCTTAGGAATTGACATAGAATTTTTAAAATTTATGTAGTTGCTATCATTAATTGAACAAGTATTTTGAAGATCTATTAAAGTTTTTAAATTGTCACCAAGCATTTGGGAATAGACACATAGTGCCAGACACAAAAAAATAACACAGTTTAAAGAAATAAAAAGTTGGGTGGGTGTGGATGTGCTATTATTTATAATGAGGATGATATACATTAGTTATTGGTATGTGACTGAGGATTTAAAGGTGAATAAATTACGGTCCTTGCACACAATGCATTCAAAGAAAGGTTGATTTGCAGATAAGCAATTAATTTTATTTGTGGGATAAATTCCACTTTGTCATGGTGTATAATCCTTCTTCTATTACATGTTGCTGTATTTGATTCACTAATATTTTGTTGTGGAGTTGTCTTTATTCATCTAACAGTGTTTCCCAAACTTTTGACATATGTGTACCCCTTCTATAATTTTCATAACGCTGAGTACCCATCGTACTCATGAGAACGTATAATTAGGTGCAGCTAAGCACGGTGCAGTGCATATTCCCACCAAACTCCAGTGCATTGTGTACCCCCACCAAACTCTTCCCGTACCCCTGGGGGTACGCGTACCACACTTTGGGAAACACTGATCTAAAACACTGATCTAAAATAAATGTCTTCACCTGTTTTGGGTATCAGTTATCTGGCTTCACCAAATTGAGGTGGGAAATGTTTCCTTCTCTCCTATCTTTTGGAAAGTGTTTGTAAAGAATTTGGTATTCTTTAAAATGTATGGTAGAATTCACCATTAAAACCATCTTGCCTGGTTTTTTTCTTTGTATGAAGTTTTAAAATTTCAAATTCAATCTCTTGTTATTGGTCTATTCAGATTTCATTTTGAGCCAGTTTTGAAGCTTATGTTTTTCTAGAATTTTTTCAGTTCATTTAAGTTATGTAATTTGTGGCACACAGTCGTTCATATTATTCACTTTTCCTTATTATTATACTAGAGGCCTGTTGCACAAAATTTATGCACGGGTAGGTTCCTTAGGCCTGGCCGGTGCTCAGGACCAATCTATGGGAAGACTGGCAGGGCGATCGGTGGTGGGGAGAGGGGGCCTGCAGGCTGGGAGCAGCTTCTGCAGGCTGGGAGCAGCCCCTGGTGGTCAGTGCACATCATAGCAACCTGTTCTGCAGTTCGGTTGATTTGCATATTATGCTTTTATTACATAGGAAGGTTGTTAGGGATGCCCCATTATTCATTTTTTAAAATCCTTACCTGAGGATATGTTTTTCTTGATTTTTAGAGAGAGCGAAGCATCGATCAGTTGCCTCCATACATGCTCCAACTGGGAAACAAACCCAAAACCTAAGTATATGTTCTGACTGACAATCAAACCTTCAACCCCTTGGTATGCCAGCCAATGCTCTAACCACTGAGTCACAGCTACCAGGACAAGTTTGTCAGTTTTGTTAATCTTTTCAAAGAATAGCTTTTGGTTTCATCAATTTTTCTCTATAATTTTATATAAATCAATATATATATATTGATTTCAGAGAGGAAGGGAAAGGGATAGAAAGAGAGAAACATCAGTGATGAGAGAGAATCATCAGCCGGCTGCTCCTGCATGCCCTGCTACTGGGGATTGAGCCCGCTACCCAGGCATGTGCCCTTGGCCAGAATCAGACTTGGGATCCTTCAGTCTGCAGGCCGATGCCAAACTGGCTAGGGTTATTTTATAATTTTTTACTCTGATAGATTATTTCATTTCCTCTGCTTGCTTTAGGGTTAATTTGCTCCCTTTTTCTAGTTTCTTAAAGGTAGAAGATTAGATATGAGATCTTTATTATGTTTTTTATTTTTTTGGTTAATCCTCATCTGAAGATATTTTTCTATTGGTTTTTAGAAAGAATGGAAGGGAGTGAGGAAGAAGAGAGAGAGAGAGAGAGGTGTGTGAAAGAGACACATCGATTGGTTGCTTCCTGCAAGAGCCCCAATCGGGGCTAGGATTAAATTGCAACCCAGATATATATTTGTGTAGACCTTGTTCTCATACTTTCCTTTATTTCTGTAGATTTGATTTCTTATTTTCTGAGCATATTTAAAATAATTGATTTAAAGTATGCATTGCTGAGAAAGAGTTCATTTTTTTTTGGCTGCACCAGCCTGGAATAGAGCTTCCACACAATGAGCTTGGGGAAATGGGAAAGGGGAGCAAATTGTGGCTAAACTGCCAGGCTTGGCTCTTGAGAATTAGAAGATTTTCTTGAATAAATGTTTCTCCACTTGATATATGCCTTTTGATGATTTAAACAAAAATAATTGTCACTAGCTAAATCTTTGTTTTACTGGGGAGAGGAAGCTCAACCCATCATTCTAGAAGTCCTACTTTTGATGAAGCAATAAATTCTAATAGTATATATTACATTATATAGTTTCAAATAATGCTTCTCAACCTTGAGGTGCATCAGTTTTCTGGAATCCCTATTAAAGTATCAGGTTCAGGACATTAAAATATATTTCTTTTTAAAATTTGTGTACAGTGAGTATGGCCAACCTCACCTTGGGATGACTTTAGTTGTTGGGTTTTTTTGTTTGTTTGTTTTTCACCTAGAAAGCTATGCTGTGATTATTGATTCATCACAAAAGCACTCTGCTTTTTGAAAGGTATCCCTGAAATTTTTTTAGCTGTTGATTATTTTGTTTTCCTTGGAATTACATATAACCAGTGCTGTCAAGATAATGGTAGAGAAATGTTAGAGGTGTTCTGTATTTTTAAAACTTTTTGAAATTTTTTTTGTTTTGTTTTGTTTAAGAGATCATGTCTTGCTTTCTTGAAAGGGAAGCTGGGACAGAATATTAGATCTTAAAGAACATAACCTGGTGAAGTCAGCAGAAATATAAACAAAACATTCAAGCAATGATATGTAGTTGAAAAATTAAGTCTTTTATTATGTAAGAGTTTATCATCCTTTACAAATTTTTTGATATACACATTTCTGACTAGAAAATGAGTGACTGTATGGATTTCTAAAATTAAAATTAATTTAACTTTAATAATGAATTTTTTTTTCTCGAGTAATGAACATATTAGAAATGGGATATTTAAGTGGTGATACTTTATTACTTTTTTATTAGAATAAACTTTTAGAAATGAAAGTGGTCGTTTGTGGGGGAGGAAGAGGCATTCAGCTCTCCTGACTGAAGGTTATTCAGCATTACTCAGTAGAGCTTGAGAGCCTGAGCTTGGACTGGCATGAATGCCCTTTTAGTCTTGCCCTTGTAGTTCTGTTGGCATGAATAATTTTGCTTCAGTGAACCATGGAAAACAGTACTGTTTGAAAAAGCAAAACTATTTGACCCAAAAAGTTTCTTGACCTTGTACTGTGCCGGTTTGAATAACAAATTTTTAAATTGGCTCATGTTAGTCATTTTACTTGTACTATTTTATCTTCTATTTTCTTGTGAGTCTTGACTAACAATATGAAGTATCTTAAGAGGTGACATTTTGAATGATCACATTTTTTCTACAGGCTTAGCATAGAATTTTTCAGACAAAAAAGAGAAAAAGAAGGTGAGGAGAAGATGAATAGAGGTGGTATAAAGCAAAAGGTATCAGTTATTGCAGGTGATCCTTTAAAAGGGGAGCTTAGACTGTCAGTAGTGAGAAGTGCTCCTACTTTTACATTAGTGGAGGTGAAAGAATATAATTATGAGAAAATAGTACTTTCAACATTTCAAACTGTTTGAAAACAAAGAGCTCTGATCAGTCAACGTAAGTTATTTAAGTACTTTTTCCTCATGTTGTTATTCATCTTTTATCCTTCACTTCCTGGGGTTATTCCCAGTTTAAGGAAAAGCTCCAGAATTTCTGTACCAATCAGGTGGGATCAGATTTCATTAATATTTGGGATTATTGGTTACTTAAACCAGCATATAATGTACTCTGAAAAGAGCAACATTAGTAGTAGTAAAAATAACTCATGTCTGACATGTATAATTTTACTTTTGCCTTGGCAACAGATCTACATTAAACAATATTTTTTGTTGTTTTTTCCAGTTCATTTTATCAGTGTTCTTTGTGCTTTGTTATTAATTAATTTAATATTCCTAATAATTTCATGCAAATGAGGAACCTGAAATTCTGAGAGTTATAGCTAGTGCTGTGGCTTAGATTTGAATCCAGGCAATGGTAGTGCAAATTCTGGTGACTCAACTTATATTAGAGATGTAATTAATTTTAAAACAGCACGAAATGGCCCTGGCCGAGTGGCTTTGTTGGTTAGAGCATCATTCTGTCCACCTTTACATCCTGGTCAGGGCATATACTTAGGTTGTGGGTTTTATCCTGGTTGGAGTGCATATAGGAACAACCGACCAATGTTTCTCACATTGATGTTTCTCTCTGTCTCTCCCCCTTCCTCTCTCTAAAATTAATAAAAAAAATATCCTCAGGTGAGGATTAAAAAAACAAACAAACATAAAATAACTTACTTCATCACTCAGCTTTTTAGCAAGACTTTTTTATTTGTGAGTTCTTTTTATTTTTTAATCCTCACTGGAGGATATTTTTTCCCATTGATTTCTAGAGAGTGAGTAGTAGGATGGGGGGGAAGTGGGGGAGGGGAGAGAGAGAGAGAGAGAGAGAGAGAGAGAGAGAGAGAGAGAGAGAGAGAGAGAGAGGGAGGGAGAGAAAATTCAACGTGAAATAGACACATCGATTGGTTGCCTTCCACGTGCACCCCTACCAGGGCTGGGGAACCTGCAACTGAGGTATGTGCCTTTGACCAAGAATCAAACCTGCAGCCCTTCAGTCTTCGGGCCGATGCTGTATTCACTGGCTAGGGCATGTGAGTCCTTTTTTAAGTCCTTTCATCATCAGATAGTTTTTGTTTTGCTTTTAATCCTCTAAGAAAGGCTCCTGGATGCTGCAGTCAGAGTTTGTTTCTGATTGATAAGCTTTGCCTATTTCCTTTCATTAGAAAGACATCTTGAGTATTGTTATTGGGAAGTCTGTGCCAACCTGATACTAATAATAATTGGATTTTAAATCTCCTTTGGATAACTGAAATATTCTTTACTTGTCCTCAAGAGTCAATAGTTTAACAATAAAGGGCTGAACGTATTTAATTCTGTATCATTTTTCTGGAACACAGTGATCATTAAATCTTATTTTTTAAATCATTTTATGTTATTTTTGCATGAATATGTGTTTAAGAAGCATTCTTTTTTTTTAATTACTTTTTTAGACTCCTCACTTGATATTTTTCCCATTGATTTTTAGAGAGAGTGGAAAGGACAGGGGAGGAGGAAGAAAAGAGCGGGAGGGGGGAGGGAGAGAAACATCAATGTAAGAGAGACACTGATCCCAACCAGGGCCAGGGATCAGACCTGAAACCCAGGTACTGCCCTTGAACAGAATCAAATCAGAGACCGTTCAGTGCACAGACCAACACTAATCACTGAACAGCACTGGCACTCATTAAATCTCTCATTACTTTATCATTTTCAAGGAACTTCTTTAATAACTTTGAACAAAATTTTTGTTGCCTTAGTTAAATTCTTTACTTTAGAATACTAATTATGTTTATGCTAGAGGGTCTGAAAGTATCCTCTCTCCCCTTCATTTTATTGTGGTATTATTTCCTCTTTGAGTTCCTCATTGAATGTTCTTTTTTTTTTTTTTTTTTTTTTTGTTTTTTTTAATAGCAGCTGTTCTGAGTTTTCCTATTTATTTTGTTGAATTATAGCTTTAGGTTTTTTAAGTGCTTTGTGAGGGGCAGTGAAGAAAATAAGTGAAATTAAAAATTTAAAAACAATAAATCATTTGGAGGGAAAGGTATACAGAGAAGTTTCTAACTTTATACTGAGGCCTTTTGAGTTATAAAATGCTGAGCTGTTGCTGACACTGAAAAATCTTGAAAGGGTAGGACTATACCAAAGAAGTGACAGATACGTTTATGTAGGTGTTGGTGCTTAATGCCTTGAATTTAAAGCATCTTTATTTTGTCATCTTTGGGATATATTGTCCAGTGAATAAACAAGATTAGTGGTATATCTAAAATACATTTAATACATCTACAAAAAGCACAATTAAAATACATGGAAATACCAAATAAGCAGACTATAGACAAGCAAGTGTTTGCTTATAAAAGCAAATGTTTTCTGGGCACCTTACATTTTTTGTTTTAAGCAACAGTAATTTTTTTCTTTATTTGAAACAAAATTAATGTGTTTAAAAATATAGCTACTTTTATTGTCATCTGACAACATGAAGCCCTGTACCAGTATATGATTTTTAATAGATTTTAATGGATTTCCCCCCTTACAGTGTTCACAGTAATGTTTCAGCTCAGAGTAATGACTCTCAACAGGTAAGTCTTCTTAATGTTAAGTTTCTAAAGCACTAAAACACTGTACTTAATTGTTATAGAAACTAATATTTTATTAATTGAATTTCATAGTGGTATAACTGGAAGAATTTTTTATTTTATCTCTAAAGTGGCTTAGTAATGTGAAACCCTCTTATTTTCTCTAAGGTGTTGTGAATAGAACAGGTGCTCTGTAAAACTTTCTGTTTCTGTAAATCCTATAAAATGAATCAAATGTTAATATTCAGTTAGATTACTATCTATCTTCAAGGTGACATATAACAGACAAGCATTTATTTACATTATATTTGTTGACTATGTAGATAGTATTCCATTTTAATGTTCTTTTAATTGGTGAAAGGATCCTTTAAGCAAAATAAATGATTTTTATAACTTGTGTCCAAAGGCTTGGGGTATGAGATCTACTCCGCTGGTGACTTCTTCCATTCCCTCTGGCCCCTTGCTGGTGGAGACGGGGAATCTTCCAAGGAGTCCTGGAACAGACCAGCATGACAGGAAATGGTTTGTTAGCTTCTTAAGCCAAAAGAAAATATTGCTTGCTTAATGGTATTATAAGTTTCCAGCTATAACTGTAGAGTACTTTAAATGATTGAAAGCAAACTATTCATATTTGTAAGCTGAAAAGAGGCATACAATTAAGCAGTTACTGGGATGGGAAAAATAAGAGCTTGGATGAAGAAGCTCGGGATTGCAGTTGTCTAAATGGAGACCACAGACAGCTCTCCTCATTTTGGTTAGCATGTTCTGAGAGTTTGATGGGGGGGAGAGGGAGGGCGGTCTGTTAAAAAAGATTTCAATGATAGTCAATAGGACCTTTTCCTAAATCCTATAAGGAAAATATGTTTGTTACATGTTGTTCCATACAACATGGTGCTACCCTTTGGATGTGTTTTCTTCTTTAAAGACTGAAGAAAAAGGCATAAGGGAAACATGATTATAGTCCAATAAAACAAAGCATGAAATACTCCTGATGAAAGGGAAGAGATTTCATTTGTTTAGATTTCCAGGGTTGTTTGTTTATTATTATTTTTTTTAGGTTAATAGTAAATATACAAATATGGATACTTTGTGGCTTATTGGGTTAATCTGTGGGTTTCATTTTCCCCCAATTAAATGTATGTGGCTTGGAGATGCTCTTTGGATTATCTGACCGGTCACGTTGATTGAATCATCTTTACAAATTTTGTGTCTATTTATGAAATGAACTTTAATTCATAGGATTTTTCTCTCTTTTTTTCTTGCTCTTAGTTTTACTACCTGAAATCTATTGAATTTCTGTGGTGATCTCAAGGTTTTGGTCAGCTTTCTGTGCAGCCAGTTCTTCCTTCATGGTGGTGGGTCCACAGTGGTTGGTGATCATTTTCAGACTTTCCTATGTAATTGTGTTTCGCTGTTATTTTGGCTTAACTAACTGCAAGGTGCTTTGCTCTTGATGGTTGGGCATATTTTTACAGTTTCAAATAACCTGATTAGTTTCTGAAATTGAGGGAGTCTACCCTTTATTTTTTATTTTTTATTTCTACTTGAGAGTGTGGTGGGGGGGGGGCTTTTGTGTGTGTGCACGTGGGCACAACACACTTAAAGGGTGAATAGTGAGGCTTCTAAATGTCAAATTGTAATTTTTAGTTTTTTAAGCCATTAAGAAGAGTTTTTTTCAATATCTTACTGAAAACAAGGCTCCAACAAGCAGCTATGTTTCATCTCTTTGGTGTTACCACCAAGGCAAGAGAACGTAGTGCTTCTGGGATTTCAACTATAAAAGAATTTTCTTAATACATGCTTACCTTTTATATTTGTGTGGAACATGAGCCTGATTTCTTTGCATCCTGTATTGTAACATTAAATATTGAGGTGTCCAACTTTTATGCATACATATTTAAATCTAGTTAATTAGTTCCTTTGGTGCAGCCTTTATAAAGAGAGAATATTGAATCTGAGCATATTGACTTAGAAGAAAAATGAAAAATTTGGAGCTGTGTGTTTTTTATGTAATTGTGCTGTGATCTCTTCTGCTAAAATGGAGTAAAGTGGTGATCCCTAAAACCTAATCAGCCTCAGTGTATGTCAACAGTGGCACAAAAATAATGCAGAACCGATGTGTCTTGGTGTTAATGGACTCCCTAGCCCTAATTTAAAATGCATTCCATATTTCTTTCTTTGTTTCTGCATGCTTTGATTCTTAATACTTTTAAATGACTATAAAAGTCCTCCTTTAGAAAGTGATACATTAGTAACATTTAGAAATGCTCCCTAGGTTTGAACAGTTGGGCAGAATAATGGACTATTTTCTGTTTCTGGCCGACAAGTTTTAACTAATTTCATTTAAACCTACTCCCTATTCATTTCTGTAGTTTTTTCTTCCCAGTGTCTTGTAAATGACACCATTATTGCAGTGAATGATTTAGCATAGCATTAACTTAGAATTATCCAATAAGTATCACCCTTTGAGATACAATTTATCTTAAATCTTCAAACCATTTATAAAAATTTGAATAATATTTGGAAAATCTTGCATATATAGGGAGAACATAAACTTAATTTAATGTCCTAAATTTTCAAAGACCCTATATTGAGGGTCATGAATTTTATGGGTTATATCTAATGAACAAATTTATTCCAGTTGAACCGAAGATGATTTTATTGTAAAAAACTTTTAGCCAGTTTTTTCCCCCCTAGTTTTCCTATGGAAATGTAATGAATATTCATATTTTGGTTGAGTTAGAAAAAATACTATATTCAAATATCTTTATATGTCTTTTATAATTGGGGTTATTTTTTTTTTTCTTTATAGTTATCTTAAGTATATGCTGCCCTTTTTGTCATGTCATAAAACCCTGATTTTCTAAACTTTGGTAAATGTTTTCTTTCTACTGGAGGACTCTGATCATTTCTAACCAGGAACTGCTTGTGTGCATGTTTCACTTTCATAGTTCTCTAGGCCTGTTCTATAGCACTGTGTGTAAAAGGCATCTAATGCAGTTACTCAATCTATTTCTTGGAGGGGGCTTCTAATATCACGTTATCTGTACCTATTGAATTTCATTCTCAGCTCCTGTGAACTTTGATTATAGAAGAAATATAAGTTCTCTTGTTAGTTGGGAACATCGATGTAAAATTACATAGCCTCTGAGCATAGATTTAAAAACAAAAACAAAAAAACACCTCATTCTGAATTTTATTTTGTGGATTTCACTTAATTTGTGAGATCACAAGTTTGGGGAATAATTTTCACAATTGCACTATGACATATTTTAACTAAGTTGAGTATAAATATTATTTCTTATTAGAACCTCAAACAGCATTTCTGCCTTGATTTTGATAGCAACATCAAGGATAGATACAGAGTGTCTTGCTCTCTATGAAATTTTTTCTTTATTTAATTCACTTAACAAACTGATTAATTATACATATTTTCATATTTACATTTTCCACTACATGTAACTTTGTGGGATTTCCCACCTTCGTTATTTTTTAATGTGTTTGCATGGAGATGTTGATAACTACTTGTAGCAGTGGTGCATGCTGGTCATTCTCTTTTATTACCTCTTACTCATCAATTTTCTCCTATTCCTATTGACTAACTGTGCTCCCCTCCCACTCCCCAACCATCCAGGCTCTCTGCTGCCAGTGACTGCTGCCAACGTGGTGGAAACCAGTGGAACACAAGGGCCTTATCCCCGCCCCAGCCTGTTCATAGAAACTACACTGACTTTGTCCATGAGCACAATGTGAAGAATGCAGGAGTCCATCATGATGTTCGTTTTCCCAGCCATGCAGCCATGACTGATATATGAGTGTTAAGCCTCTTAGGCCTTGGGACTCTTTGTTGTGCAAGTTGATGGTATTTGTTCTCTGGTGTTTATTGGGGACTGATCATATTAGGAGAATTTGGGAGAAGTTATTTTATATTGAGCTACTAGTCATGTGTTGGTGTTTGGAATGGAATTCTATGGAAGGGAAAAGGAACTGAAGAAGCTATATGCCATCAATGATAATGACATGTTTTTGTGTTGAAAGGGCATGTATATCATTGTAATTTTAGAAAGGTTTTTCATGATTTTAACATATTAACGTATCACTCATAAGATGTCCAAGAGAAGGTTTGTGTTTGTGAACAAGCTGCCCATTTTCACCCCATTCCTTGCCATCTAAATTTAAGTTAAAAGAATTGGACACATTAAAGGCACACAAAAGGAACCATGTTCTGGCACAATATATCAGTCTTTAGTGATTTTTTTTCCCCAAAATGACCATTACTCATGCCTTAATTTTGTTGTGTCTAAGATTTTATACTTTCAATTAATGTTTTTATTTAAAATACTTATTTTTTAATAAACAGGTATTTTAATTTATTGAAAGGTCTAGAAATTACATTAGTAATGTGAATCATGTAGGGAGATAACTAAATGGTTACTTTTGCATCATTAACTACTTAACCAATGGTTAACTGAATAGTTCTTTTACTACTGAATGGTGGTATAAAATGGAAATTTTATTTACTTTTGTCTTTTCAATTTTCTCTTTTATCTCATGTATCTGAAAGATTTCCCAGATTTGCAATAACCATATAATCTGGCCCTCTAAAACCTTTAAAATAAAAGTCTGAAGCCAAAAGTATATCACTTTTAAATGGATTGGATATATTACTATATTTGATCCTTTATGAACTTCAAAGTACAATTATTCAAGCTTTTTATTATAATTCATAGAGGCAAATTAACAAAAAAAAGTACATTTCTGATGTAATGGGAACTGATGTAAGGGAAGCAATTCTTTTATTTTTTAACAGTTTTTAATTTTAACAAAATTTTTAAACTTTTAAACTATGTATATAGCAATTTGAAGATATATTATAATTTGAGAATTATAATACTTCAAGATAATGAACTTCATTTTAAACAGCCTAACTGGTTTACCATCCTGCTCACTTCAGAGGTCAGTCTTCTCCCTCTTTGTTAGGGAAGGTAAAGCTCTCAGAGGGCTTTATTAGTGGCCTGTTGGTTGCAAATATAATATAACTTGTTAATAGAAGACATAAGTTAGAAGAACTAAATAATATTTAGGTAATGAAATGTATAGGCAAGTTTGAATCTGTGAGTTTATTACAATCATATATGTATATGCCATGGATGCTCCAAGTATTCTATGGAGCATCCTGTAAATATGAACAGATTCATGTATTTAGCCTCGCTTTACTGCTTAAGTTTGTCATCATTTAGGTTACTTAAAAATAGCCACTAATCCTATTTTAGATTATGTAGTGCAGATTATTATCTCTTAAAAGAAAGGAATTTGAATCATAACATTTTAAGTACTGAAAGCCTGGTTTGTGCCATTCAAGAAAGACTTCATGGGTGTGAATGTGATTAAGAACCTATCATTTCTATCGATATAAGCCACAGGTATAATAATAACAAAACTTGTCTGGCCTTTTAGAAAGTCCTAAGATTTCACTTCTCTGACTTTAAAATTAATCATCCTTGTAGGATTCTTAGTAGAATCCTAACTTTGGGAAATATGGGAGAATTGTAATTGAAGAGCAAAATCTTCAGTATATATCAAAAGTGGTCATTTCTATATTTATAGTTTGAGTTAATCAGTACTGTTATCTTTAAGTGATTGAAAAAATCACATCATGTTTTTCTTTCTTTGAAATCCTTCTTATATAATAGTTCATTTTAAATTCCTGATAATAGAAACTAGGTTGGAGGGATGATGGGAAGAGAAGGCAGCAAAGAGGGTAGGGGAAGTCAAGGGCTAAGACTTGGTGTTAGTGGAAGCAAATTTATCTATGTTACACAAGTTCCCATATGCTCTAGGATTTCATAACAGATATTGTGGTTACTTCTTTTTTGCTGCTGAGAATTTTAAGATAGATATTCATGTTTCCAGAGCCATGAAGAATTAATAGGTAGCTCCACCTAAATTAAATTGTAATCAGCCTATTTATATGCTTTTTCTTTTTAAGCCTCACTGAGGATATTTTTTCCATTGATTTTTTTTTTTTTTTTTTAAGAGAGAGTAAAGGAGAGGGAGAGGATGGGAGAGATTGAAACAGCCATGTGAGAGAAATAGTTTGGTTGCCTTCTGAACACACCCTCGCCGGGGCAGGGATCAAGCCTGCAACTCAGGTATGTGTCCTTGACTGGGAATCAAACCTGCGACCCTTTGATCCAAGGGACAATGCTTTAACACAGGTCAGGGCTATCCTCTGCATTTTACTGTACCTAAAAAGTCAGTGATCATACATCCTTTTGACCAAGGGGGCCATCACCACAGAAGTTCAGGATCATGTGATTCAACTTTCATGTCCCGGCTAATTTTATTTAATATAACGAATTTTTACATCTTAAGTTAGTTTGGTTAAGTTTCAACCTAATGGTTATAGAGAGAAAAACTTAAACACAGCAAAGCTAGTGAGTGATCTTCACACTTTCACACATGAAAATAAACAAGGCTTTAAAATAAAGATTATTTCTTTTGCTAGTAAAAACAGTTCAAAGGAGTTTCTTTCTGATTATAATTTATCCTTTCTACCTTGATAGTATAATCATAGATATACATTTAAATGAATTTTTAGAGAAGAACAAACTATATGTATATAATATGTCTGTATTTTAAAAAGTAACTAGTATACAAACATTCTTTTTTCGTTGAATTTATTGGGGTAACACTGGTTAATAAAATTATACAGGTTTCAGGTATACAATTCTATAATACATCATTTGATATTGTATTGTTGACCACCTCAAATCAAGTCTTTCCATCACCATTTATCCCCCTTTACCTTCTACACCACCTTCCCTCCACTTCCCTCTGGCAAGCATCATACTGTTGCCTGTGTCCATGAATCTTTTTTTCCTTTGCTTAATCCCTTTACCCTTCTCACCCAGCCCCTAACACCCTCCCTTCTGTTAAACATTCTAATATTGTAATATCTTCAGTATAATGCAACTCATCTTTTTTTTGAGGGGAGGCTTTTTAAAATTTATTTAAATTATTAACCCAGAAAAATGTCATATACTTGGGTGAATCTTTATTGTTTAAACTAGGGGTGTCGAACTCAATCAGAGAAGGGGCCAAAATCTAAAATCCAGCCTAAATCACGGGCCGAATGGTTTACTGAACAGTCATAAACTGTCATTGTGATGGAAACGCAGCGGAGTGCAGTGATGACAGCGCGGTGCGGGCCACATTGCAAGGCCTGGCGGGACGGATTTGGCCCGCGGGCCTTGTGTTTGACACATGTGGTTTAAACTATCCATGATGTAATAGGTGCCATGTAAATATGTCAAGATATAGAACTGAAGTGTCTCCTGAATGGAGGACGGGGAAGCAGCTTGTTTCATAGGATAAAAAAATTAGTTGAGCTTTAACTATAGTAGTTTCTCTTATTTAGTAGATTTTTGTATATTTACTTGGTTGGGGCACTAATAGTTATTTTGATTATCAACCTTCCCTTGTCACTTTCATTTGCCCTGATGTCATGCATTTCATCTTACAATCTTGCCAAAACAGAAAAACACATGGAGGGTATAAGGAGTGGAGGAGTAAGATGTCTTTGGGTTTCAGGAGGAAGAATGTGGAGATGGTTGGCTTCACAGGTGTAAGAAGATTAATCCTCAACTTTTATCTCTTTTACTTCTGTATGTATTCACAGATGGAAGACTGAAAAAGTTGAAGATTATTGATTGCCCCACATTTAGCACAGCATTTTAAAATTTTATTATTTATTTATTTATTTATTTTAGCACAGCATTTTTTTAAATCCCCACCTGAGGAGTTAGGATATTTTTTCTATTGATTTTTAGAGAGAGTGAGTGGAGGAAGTCAGGAGGGGAAGAGAGAGACGGGGGAGAGAGAGAAACATGGATGTGAGAGAGAGACATCGATTAACCTCCTGGATTGGTTGCTTCCTGCTTGTGCCCCGACTGGGATTGAGGATAGAACCTGCAACCGAGGTATGTGCCCTGGGCTGGGAATTGAACCCATGACCCTTCAGTCTGAGGGCCGACAGTATAATCACTGAGCCAAACCGGCTGGGCTAGTGCAGCATTCTCTCATGGTAGAAGAAGGGATCGTTTGAACCATGGTACTTTAACTGTTTTGGTTGGGACATACTCTTCATTTCTAAAACATAGTTATTGTCTGGCTGGTGTGGCTCAGGGGTTGAGCATCGACCCATGAACCAAGAGGTCACTAGTTCAGTTCCTGGTCAGGGCACATGCCGGTGTTTCGGGCTTGATTACCCAGTGAGGGGTGTGCAAGAGGCAGTTGATCAATGTTGTTTCTCATCGATGTTTCTCTCTCTCCCTCTTGCTTCCTCTCTTTCTTAAAATTAATAAACATATATAAAAAATAAAACAGTTCATGGCTTTGAAAGACCATTATTTTTTTGTCTTAGGCTTTGAATATTGGGTTTGAAAATAATATCAAGTTCATTAATTTATTTTCTATCTTTGTATGTGGTGCATTGCAGTATACATGGATTTGCAAAAATAAAAGCCATCTTGCACCAATAACAATCTCCTTTACCACCACATACTTACTTTATTTTAATATAAATTATATCACAATTTAATATAAATTACTCTTTGCTTCTGGAATTTTTGGGAATGCATATGGGATGCTTTTACATAAGAGATAGAATTTGAAGTGGCTTTTGAGGTGCAGAAACCTCTGTCTCTGTCTCTGTGCCTTTTCCTGCACCTCCGTGTGCCTCTGTATAAAATGGGATTTCTCATATTCTTTGTAGATACTCTGGATCATGTGAATTAGGTATAATATTCCTCCTCAGCTCCCTGCTTTGAAGGACATATAATGTTCCCATCCTTTGTTTATATAAATTAACTCTTACTTTAGTCACATGAAATCATTGTGAGAATTTTGTCTTGCTTAGTTGACATTAACTTTGGTATAGACACTAGAACGTGAAGCATGTCACTTTAAATAGAAAATACTACTAAGTCATGTGACTTCATTTTTTTCTTTAGTTCTTGACCATTGCTAAAGCATAATACACTTTACTTGCTTTGAGCTCTTTGAGCTCTTTGTAATATTAGCCTTTTCAGAGAATTAGTGAAGAGAAAATATCAAAATAAATTGGTGAAAGGAAAAATAATTACTTTTTTTAAATGATACATTTTTATTTTTATACTGAAACAGGAAAACACATTTTCCTGTTTTTCTTATAGGGATTGTTCTCACAAATTTTTTATTAGATATTACCTAAGCCTCTGTGTTCCTAACAACAAGCTGTGGCCTTAATTCTAGGTGCTTGAGTGAACTTTTTACAGTTTGTTCCTGAAAACTGGCCAGCACTTTGTTTATGCTGGCATGGAGCAGAGAACAGCATTCTCTGAGGAGTGTGACTACAGACTCCCTTGTGGTGCAATAAACCTGTACTTCCTCCTCTTCCAAACAGGTCCTGCAGCTGCAGATCTTATTTTCTGTTGTTGAGGAAATTTTTATTTGTTTTGTTTTTAACTAATTTTAATAAAGAAGAAATGAGATATGCCAGTATATGGTTACGATTTGATAGAAGTTGCAGATTCCTTAATGAAGTTCTAATTCATTGATTGACTGGTTATTGTAAACATTAAATTAATTTAAATTAGGTGTGGAATAAAAGAAAAGAATGAAAGCTAAGAGATGATAATCAGGAGGTAATTGCTGTCCTGATTTGCCTTGTGGAACTAGCCAGAGAATTAATGGAAAATATCCAGGATTTAAATTACCACTAGGATATATATCATTACACAAAGAGTTTCTTTTTCTTTTTTTTTTTTAAAAATATATTTTATTGATTTTTTACAGAGAGGAAGGGAGAGGGAAGTAGAAACATGGATGAGAGAGAAACATCAACCAGCTGCCTCTTGCACACCCCCTACCGGGGATGTGCCCGCAACCAACGTACATGCCTCTGACCGGAATCGAACCTGGGACCTTTCAGTCCGCAGACCGATGCTCTACCACTGAGCCAAACCGGTTTCGGCACAAAAGAGTTTCTTATAACAAAGCTAATGTTTGTAGCCCAGCCATTAGCTTTAGGGATTATCTTATATAATGAAAGGCTATTGTGTAAATTGTCCCCTGGACCAGGAGTTTGACCAGGGGGCAGGGCCAGCCAGCCAACCTCCTGAGGCCCCTCCCCCTAGCCATCCCCGCCCCTACCCTCGATTGTGCTCCTCAACCCCAATTGAGGGCATGGCTGGCCAGCTAACCTCCCCTCTCCCTGGCTCGCTTGGCCCAGTTGTCTGCAATTGGAGCTGGCTGGCTGGACCACGCCCACGCATAAATTCATGCACCTGGCCTCTAGTTTAATTATAAACTCTCTAGGAGTTTAGAGATAAAACATACATTAACAATTTACATTAATTCTGAGGGGCAATATCAGCAAAACCTTTAAAAGTTGAAGGGGAAGAGCTGGGAAATATGGGTACTGAAGAATATCCAGGTTATCACTAATTGGAACTTCACAGACTTTATTGGAGCAATAACAGTTAAAGATAATTTAAGTGCAATGGGAAGATATTAAATGTCAGCCTGAGGAGTTTGGATTTGGTAAGGAAACCTGGATTAATCTTTGCAAGTTTTTAAATAAGAGATTTTGGGCAACTTATACTGATTCTCTCTTTTTTTTTATTCACCTCATTATTTGTTGAATACCTACCAGAGTATCTCCTTATTCTTCACTTCCTTACACTTAGTCACAATTACTTTTTTGTAGGTACCCTCAAACTTCTTGACCCTTCCCCTGTTGTGCACATTTTTTTACACCTCTCTACTGTGCGTGCAGTGTAGGTGGTGAATGTGAAATGCAACATTGTTAAATGGTTTCACTTTAAATCTAGGCCTCTAAGTTCAACTAGGTCTTCAGTGCTGCCTGAAATCCTATCACATTTCCTTTATTCATTCTTTGCTGGCTCCGTCACTCCTCACGTTTCACTTTCTACTCCTCTCAGTTAATGACCTTGCTTCCAATGTTTTATTGAGAAAATAAGCAACCAGAAGAGATCTTCTGTACACCCACCATCTTAACATATTTTCAGTTGGTCATAGATGCTCTTTTTCCTTTCCTTTGCTCTAGGTCAGTGATCGGCAAACAGAGCCAAATATCAACAGTACAACGATTGAAGTTTCTTTTGAGAGCCCAATTTTTAAACTTCTTCTAACACCACTTCAAAATAGACTCGCCCAGTTGCGGTATTTTGTGGAAGAGCCACACTCAAGGGGCCAAAGAGCCGCATGAGGCTCTCGAGCTGCAGTTTGCCGACTACTGCTCTAGGTGAATTGCCTATGCTTTTGCCCACCTCTTCATTTGTCTATTAGATCTGGACTCTTAGCTACTCAGGAACATTATTCAGCAATTCCCTCTTTACTAGAATATTCTCATCAGCACAGAAATTATCTATAACATCTCATATCCTTAAAAAACACCTTCCCTGAATCCACCTCCTCTTGACAGCTGTCCCATTTCTCGTTCTGATGAGGACATTGTCTGTACGTAACTGCCCTTTCTTTCCTCATTCTATTTTTAACCCATTCCAATCAGACTTTGTTTCTGCTAAACCTATAAGTGTGATTGTGCAGGCTGCATGACAACCGTTTCAGGAAGTGGCAACACATTTCATGTTCTTGTAAAATCCATACATGACAATTTTGCAAGAGATGGAAGTAAAGGTCTTCAGGATAGTCCATAGTGGTGCGCTATCATTCCACCAAGTAGCTTTTGTTAGTTCACAGATGACCTCCACATTTCTAATCTCACAAGCTTCAGTCATGTTACTGGCATTCAAAACAATTGCTCACTTCCTTCATGAAATGCTTTCTTCACTTAGCACAGGGACACTATTCTTGATAATTGGCTAACCTCACTAACCACTTTTAGTCCCCTTTCTAGTTTTTCCTATGTCCCTAATCCCCTAAACTTTGTCTTAGGACCTTTTCTGTAATAATTCATATCCTTGGTAATCTATCCTAGTTACCCTTTTAAATATCTATAGACTGGCAGTTTTCCAGTAATGAAAGCTGACATTTGAGTGCTTCTGTGCCTGACATTGTTCTGGAGGTAAAACATTTACTCCAGCAAAGCATCCTATATAATAAAGAGCTAATATGCTAATTAGACTGAAGAGCCAAATGACCTTGACAACGCCGGGCTGCAAGGGCCAAGACCCTTGCATGAATTTCGTGCATCAGGCCTCTAGTTTAATTATAAGAATCTGTAAAGTGTTTAGGCCAGTGAAGGAAGCAAGGCACAATTAGGCTATGTTGCTTATTCAAAGTTGCATTGTTAGTACATGGTAACGCAACTCAGCTTAGTCCTAGAGTCCAGACTGATATCTACTGTACTGACCCCATACAAAGTAAAGTTTGGTGGGGCTTAGATTGTGGAGAATGAATAGGAATGTAGTAACAGTTCTGCTTCAGAAAGATAACTCGAGAGGCCAGACTAGATAATTAAGATATAAAATGTGCTGCAACCATATTTTGTAATTGTTAAAGGATGAGGAAAATTCTATGTCTTGTTACTGGAGTATGTCAATGATATACTGTTGAGTTACAAACTCAAGGGAAGTACCTGAAGTATGTTCCCATTTTTATAAAAACCATCAAACCATGTATGTATCTGCAATGCACAGAAAATGGACCTTGATAGATAAACTGAATTTTCAGAGCGGGGGTGGTGACATTGCTTTTCTTAGATAGCATGAGCTACTTTAAATACATAAAGACAAAATGTCCCCAAGTGTAGTGAGGAACAGGAATAACTACTTCAGTGCACACAGGTAAGAGTCCATGAAAAGAAAGGAGATGGGTGGGAGAGAATGCCCTTACATGTTGCTTTGTACGTTCTTGAGTAATGGATTACACTGGGACCTTGCCTGAAGGCACAGATTGAAACAGTAATGTCTATGTTTTTAAAATTTTAAATGTACAGTTAATTGGCTTTTAGTATTTCACAAAGGTGTACAACTATTACTATAATTCCAGAACACTTTCATCCCAAAAAATCACCTTAGCCGTTAGCAGTTGCGCTCTGTTCTCCCCTTCTCCCAGGTCCTGGCAAACACTAATCTACTTGATCTCTATGGATTTGCTCATTCTTGGAATTTTCTATAAGTAGAATCGTATAATATGTGACTTTTTGTGTCTTAACTACCTGTGTTTAGCATTATGTTTTTAAAGTTCATTTTGTAGCATGTATAATATTTGATCCTTTTAATGGCTTAATATATTTCCTTGTATGTTACACATTTTATTTGTCCATTCATCAGTTGAGGGACATTTGGGTTTTTACCTTTCAGGTATTGTGACCAATGCTACTATGAACATTCATATAAAGTAAGTGCTCACATAACATGGTAGATAGGTTCTTAGGAACTGACTTTTAAGCAAAACAATGTAGTATAACAAAACCAATTTCATCACAGACTAGGTGATATAAGTAAGAGTTAAGTTCCCTTGACATATTTTTGGTCACAAAAATATCACCAAACTTTTAAATAAAAATCTAAACACTCCTAATATTAAACACTGAAGTATATACATTTAAGAAAGATTAGTAAAAACAAGTAAGATAATTATTTTCCAACACACTTATTCCAGTTCAGGGTATCGGGTGACCGGAGCCTGTCCCAGCAGCTCAAGTGGGAGCCGCCCTGATCAGGATGCCCTTCTATTGTAGGCTGTGCACACACTCACACTGGGACAAGCACCCAATACACATTCACCCAATGTGTGAGAACCCAGAGGAAGCCCACACACAACATGGGGAGACCAAGCAAACACAAACCAGTGGCTCTGGCCGGAATAGATTTTTTTCTTATCAGTGGTGAGATGACACTGAGCGAAACAATGTTATTTGAGGAACTGCTGTACAGTTTGTTTTTTATGAACTTGTTTTCAATTTAGGGGGGTATATACATAGAAGTGGAATTGCTTGGTCATAGGGAAACTACATTTAACAGCTTTAACTACATTTAACATCTTTGGCAAAATTGTTTTTCAAAGTGGCTGCGCCATTTTGCATCTCCATCAGCAATTTTATCTAACTTTTCCATTACAGCCATCTTAGTTGTGATGTAGTTTTGAGCTGCATTATTGGGGGGCTAATGATATTTTGGATATTTTTAATGTGCTTATTGGCCATTTGCACGTGCTTTTTATTCATATCCTTTGTTTATTCATATCTTTTGCCTATTTAAAACTGTTTATTCATGTCCTTTGCCTATTTAAAAAAAAGTGCAATAATACAACCTTTGATTTTTTTTTATATGTAGCATCTGAAATTCTGTTTCCTTTTGTGTGTTTGTGTGTGTGTGTGTGCTTTTTTTGTTTTTTTTTTTATTTTTTTTTTCCTGCTGTTCTTTGGAGACTGGTCTGTAGTCTTTTCAAACAAATGTCTTTCTTCAATTTTGTAGTACACTGTATATGTCCCTACCTATGTTAGATAGATTGTATAGAATGAAAATGAAGCACAGTGACAGTTAAATAACTTTTGTACCAAGGTGAATTAATTATTTCTCTATTTCAGAGAGGAAACATAAAAAAATAAGCAGTCATTTAAGTTTTGTATATAAGGTAGGATGCTCAGGGCTAAGTATGTATTTGCTGTTACCAACTTCTTTTTTATTTTTTTTATTTTAAAAAAATATTTTTTTATTGATTTCAGAGAGGAAGACAGAGGGAGAGAGAGACCGAAACATCAATGATGAGAGCAAGTCATTGATTGACTGCCTTCTGCACACTCCTTACTGGGGATTGAGCCCACAATTTAGGCATATGCCCTTGACTGGAATCAAACTTGGGACCCTTCAGTCCAGGCCAAACTGGCAAGGGCAACTTTTTAAAAAAATTCTCTTTCAACTGTTGCTTATTTGTAGATTGTAATCTCATATCTGTTTACAAGTTTCGGTGGGCAGTTAAACAAATATTTCTGGATGAAGGGACAATAAGAATGTGCCACTTAAATTGCATTCATATTTTCCTAGGGAAGGGAAGAGTGGGTGCAGTATGTTTAAGGAGTTATTGAACATGTGTTCCAACCAAGATTCATTGGTGTTTCATTTTCTACACTGAACAATTTACCAAAAAATTCCGAGATAAACCCTGAAGTGCAGACAGACAAGCTTCAACCAGGAGAGGTATTATATCTGATGTTACCTATGAAAATTTCAGTAGCAGCAGCACACAAACATGTGGCATAAACATGCAAGGGTGTGAGTAAGACAGGAAAGAGTGTCCATACAGTCTATTACTTGAATGTATCACCTAGATTTTTAAAAAACATATTTTATTGTTTTTTTACAGAGAGGAAGGGAGAGGGATAGAGAGTTAGAAACACTGATGAGAGAGAAACATCGATTAGCTGCCTCCTACACACCTCCTACTGGGGATGTGCCTGCAACCAAGGTATAGGCCCTTGACCGGAATCGAACCCGGGATCTCAATTTGCAGGCCAATGCTCTATCCACTGAGCCAAACCAGTCAGAGCACAACAAGTTTTAATGGAAGACAAGAAATAAATGACTCCTATTCAGCTTCGTTTTGAGACAGAGGTTGAAAGAGAAAACCTTGCTGATAACCTCCATAATAGATACCCTTTTAATATCACTTCCCTTGTTTACACTTTCTGTGCTCTTGTTCATGCTCCCCTCCCTTTCTCCCTCCCTCTTTTTCTTCCTCTACCTCTTACCCCCTACCCCAGCTTTGTTTAGTTTGAAACTGAAATTCACAGATTGAGAGTCAGTGAATGAATGGAATACATTTGTCATGTGTCTCCTAACCTGATGATAATGTTTTTACACTAAAAGTGTTGCTGTCTGTTCTTTTTTCCCCTCCCCAATACTTAGCATTTAAAGTACCGTTTTGAATAGCTTCTACATGAACATTTGAGATTTCATTAAGATTTTCATCATGCTTAAGTGATAAACTTCATACTGGGTACATATCAAAATTAGTTACTCAGTAATTCAATGACTAGTTGAGTACCTACTGTGTACCACATACTGTCTTACATTCTGGAAATATAAGTGACCAAGATAAAAGTTTCTAATCTCATGGCACATAAAGTCTAGTGAAGGAAATAAATATGCAAAACAGATAAAGATTCCATGGTGTCAATAACAGGTGCTATGAAAAACAAAGTAATGTCACAGTGAGATGAGATTTAGGCCTTCTAAGAGACACTTGAGATATGAATGGCATCAGGAGTCAGCCATGCAGAGGAAAATGTCAGGCAGAAATAACAGCTAATGCAGAGTTGATTTTGAGGTACAGAAGGAAACTGGTGTGGACGGACTTCATTAGGAAGATGTTGGTATGATAAGGGTGCTGGGGGCAGTAGGCAGGGACCCAGTCACAGGAAAAATATAAATTTTATTCTAATTGCAGTGTGCACCTGTGGTGAGCTTTATGTAAGGGAGGTGCCCTGATGCACCCCTTTAAAAGATACCTTTGTTGTGTGGGAAATACAAGGCAAGAGTGTTTATTTCCCTCCTTACCAGTTGAGAGTGATTTGCAGAGACTGAGTGAGCCATTACATCCAAATTCTTTTAGCAGGTATTTTTGAACAAAAATAACATTCTCTTACATGTTCACAAAACAGTTACCACATACATTCAGGGAATCAAACATATATTCTACTGTTATGTAATATATAGGTCTTTATTCAATTTTCCTGGTGTTCTAATCCTATCTTTTATAGCAACTTCTTTGATCTAATTCAGGATTATACATTAACATTTCATTGTTTCTTAAATGTCTTAATCTGCTGCAGTTCCCAGCCTCTTTATATTGTATGACATTTGCATTCCTAAATAGTACAAATTTACTGTTTCAGAGAATGGATATAATTGATTGTTTCATCATGATTCAATTCAGGTTATGCATTTGGGGCAAGGAAAAATATGATGTATCTGTATATATGTGTGCAGACATGATGTATCTGTGGTGCTTCACATCAGAGGGTGCTTGGTGCCACGTGGTCCATTATTGGTATTGCTAACTTTACTTGGTGAAGCTCATGTCTATCAAATTTTTTCATTATGTAAGTTACCCTTTTGAAATTAAAAATTATCAAATACGTGTGTAAATATTCCGTCTCCCCCCAAACTTTCACCTAATGGTGAAAATTAGTATGATAGTTGCAAAATGATGATTTACTATCATTCTACACTCTTGTTATCCTACAAAAATAAGTTTTTCTTTTTATACATGGATTCTTGGATTCTTTTATAGTCCGTGACAATTGTTATAATTGACTTTTTAATTTTATTTATTTTTAAAATATATTTTAATTTTTTTGCAGAGAGGAAAGGAGAGGGATAGAGAGTTAGAAACATTGATGAGAGAGAATCATCGATCAGCTGCCTCCGACACACCTACTGGGGATGTGCCCGCAACCCAGGTACATGCCCTTGACTGGAATTGAACCTGGGACCTTTCAGTCTGTAGGCCAACGCTCTCTCCACTGAGCCAAACCGGATTTGGCTATCATTGACTTTTAGAGAGAGAGACAAAAACATCATTGGGGGAGTGAATCATGCATCAGCTGCTCGTGCACACCCCGCACTGGGGATTGAGCCCAAAACCCAGACATGTGCCCTGATGGGGAATCGAACTGGTAACCTTTTAGTGCATGGGACTATGCCAGGTCTGTTACTTCTTTTGATTGTCACACCGTTCCAGATTTGGCAATGAGAACCCTGTCCATCTGCATCCTGTACCATTTCCCATGTGCCTCACTTTTTGAATACTTTATTTTTTGGCATAGGAGTTTCCGTATTTGTACTTTCCTTAGCTCTGAAATCACCATTTAAGAGCCTCGGTTCCTTTTAGTTAAGGTGGTAGTTAGGAACCAAAATCTGGGCACTAGGTATGTTCATTGCTACTGTGAGTGCTATTGCTTCTATAGATTACCAAGTAGAGTAAAAAAATACATATGTTTAAATCACAAATTCATACTTTTACTCTTAATTTCAGTCCAATAACTAGGGTTCTTCTTTGCCTCCCCAGTATCTTATCTCTATCTCCCTTCTCTCCTAGGAACAAATCTAATGCCTACCATATCGGTATCTCCATATTTGCCCACTTGTACAGTATATGCTAAGTAGTTTCAGAATTGCTGTACCTATGCCGCTATTAACGACAAATCTAAGTTCAGTTTTTCTTCACAGTCCTTTCTCTTTAGACTGATAATAAAGTATTACACTTAAAATTGACTTGGATTCATTTTTTTCGATGTAATTATGTTATTAATTTAATAGTAAATGCATTTACAATTTTTCTAGATATTACCATATTACCCTTCTTTGAAGATGAAGTGTATTTTTTTCTTACAGCTTTAATCAGCTATAATTTGAAACAATCAAATACATTTATTTTAAATGTTTTAAGTTTAGCCATGTATACACTTGCAACACAAATACCATAGTCCAGATTAATGAGGGCACTGGCTGGTTTGCTCAGTGGATACAGCGTTGGCCTGCACACTGAAGGGTCCCAGGTTCAGTTCCAGTTGAGCACATGCCTGGATTGCGGGCTTGATTCCCAATGGAAGGAAGGGTCAGGAGGTGGTCGATCAATGGTTCTCTCTCATCATTGATGTTTCTCTCTCTCTCTCTCCCTCTCTGAAATAAAAACATTTTAAAAAAAGATTAATGAAGGAATATTCTATGTGATTTTCGTTTAAATTTCTCATGAGCAAATTTTTGAATGTTAAAATCCATTTGCATTTTTTCCTATGAATTGACTGCTTTTATCTGTAGCATCTTCCCACTTTTCTGAACAGGACTGTTTGCTTTTCTTCTATTTTTAAGTTTCTAATGTGTATTAGGATATTAACTCTTACATAAAATCAGTAACATATAATAATACCAGTAAGCTCAGACCCACTTAGAATCACCTCAGTATAAGGCACATGTGTCAAACACAAGGCCCGCGGGCCAAATCCGTCCCGCCAGGCCTTGCAATGTGGCCCGCACCGCGCTGTCATCACTGCACTCCGCTGCGTTTCCATCACAATGACAGTTTATGACTGTTCAGTAAACCATTCGGCCCGCGATTTAGGCTGGATTTTAGATTTTGGCCCCTTCTCTGATTGAGTTCGACACCCCTAGTATAAGGTATGATTAATGGATCTTACTTGTTTTCAGATGGCTTTCCAGTTACGTTATTACTACTTTTTAAAAAATTTTATCATGGTGCTGGCACAACTGGATATTCATACATAAAAAATGAGATTGTGCCGAAACTGGTTTGGCTCAGTGGATAGAGCATCAGTTTGTGGACTGAAGGGTCCCAGGTTCGATTCCGGTCAAGGGCATCTACATTGGTTGCGGGCACATCCCTGGTGGGGAGTGTGCAGGAGGCAGCATGTCGATGTTTCTCATCAATGTTTCTAGCTCTCTGTCCCTCTTCCTCTCCCTTCCTCTGTGTAAAAAATCAATAAAATATATATTGATATTTTTTAAATGAAATTGTATCCCTACCTCATACCATATAAGAAATGAACTCCAAATGGGTCGTGGACCTAAAATTAATAGGTAAAACTATAGAATTTTTAAAGAAAACATAGGAGTAAATCTTTATGACCATGAATGTGATTTTGTGTCCTCCTTCACTTTAGAGTGGAGAAAACAGGAGTAAAATGTAAAATGTGTGTTCAATATGTAGTGTTTAATCCCTCTGGAATGTCTTCTTTTTTGGGAAATTTTGTAGGCATCATACCCTCTTTTTCATTGTTTTCCCCCCCTGCATTTCTATTAAAGTATATGTCAGCTTTTAAGTTATATTAATCTTTGTATCTCCTATCTTTCATATTTGCCATATTTTTTTTCTCTGTTGGTTTCTTGGTGACTTTCTTAATTTTTATCTTTTAATTCAATAATTCTTTTTTTGACTCTACTAATTTACTATGTCCCTTACATTGGATGTCTAATGATTCATTTAATAGCTAATTGTTCAGATTCTACTATTATCCTATATAATAAAACCATAATATGCAAAACGACTGAACAGCAGAATGACCAAATGCTATGATGTGCACTGACTATCAGGGCGCAGATGCTCAACGAAGGAGCTGCCCCATGGTGGTCAGTGCACTCCCACAGAGAGAGCACTGCTCAGCCAGAAGCGGCTCATGGCTGGCAAGCGCAGGGCAGTGGCAGGAGCCTCTCCCATTTCCGTGGCAGTACAAGGACCCCTCACGGGATGTCCGACTGCCTGCTTAGGCCCGCTTGCTGCAGTCAGACATCCCCTGAGGGGTCAGATAAGGCTGAGGGACCCTCTTCCCTCCCTCCCCTCCATGCACAAATGAACTGGGAGAGGGTCCCTCAGCCCAGTCTGTCCCCTCTCACAGTCTGGGAGTCCTCAGGGGATGTCCTACTGACAGCTTAGGCCCACTCCCTATGGGAAGCGGGTCTAAGCCTCAGTCTGGCCTTCTGTGGGAGGCACCCCCATCACCCCACTGCTGCAGCCACTGTCAGCCACTGCAGCTGCTAAGGTGTTTTCATCAACACGAACTCCAGTCCCTTCACCACAAAAAAATGACAACTTCTTTAGGAATTTTTAAGATGTCTATTTCATAGGATATGACTTTTTTTTTTTAATCCTCACATGAGGATATTTTCCCATTGATGTTTAGAGAGCGTGGGAGAGAAAGACAGAAACATCAATGTGAGAGGTACACTTCGATTGGTTGCCTCCTGCATGAGGCTTGACCTGGGCCCCAGTCAGGAGGAGCTTGCAACTTAAGTACATGGCCTTGATCAGAATCGAACCCAGCCGCCCTACAAGTTTGTTGCTCCCGCCCCAGCAGCACTGCAGGGCTGGGGACTGGCCCTGTGTGTGTGCTCTCTGGCTCTGGGGCACCCTGTCTGTTGATCTCTCAGGCTCTGGGCTGGCGCCAGGCCCTTCTCCTGAGCTGGTTGTGACCATTATGGCATCTTGGCTTAATCTGCATATTACCTCTCTATAGATATAGATATAGATATAGATAGATTACCCTTTCTACTTGCTCAGCTGTAAATGCTCCCATTTTTTAGGTCTGTTGATTGTGTGTTAGCATTGGATTTCTTTTGTTGTTTGTACATTCAACTTGCCTTGTTTAAACAGGTTTGTTTTCTTTCCATTCTCCGCTCACTCTTTCCTATGAGGCAGTTTTGAAAGTGCCCAAGTCTGACTTTCTGAAGTCCTCAACCTTGAAGAGGTCTTAGGATAGATAGGATCTTTCAGAGTCCCTTTTAGTCCTTGAGTCAGGAGATGGTGTTCTGATTGCTGATCGCACAGATATTTTAAATTCTTCCCTTCATTGTAGGCAAACATTTTATTTTTATTTGAAACTGGACTTGTGAATTGAGTTTTTTTGGGTCCCTGTTCTTAAAGAGAAGATACACTCCCTGGTTTCAAGTACTGAGTCTGACTCTTGTTCAGGGCCTCACATGGGGTGTCTTGGGTCTCATTTCTCCCGGGGAGTTGGATATTTGACTCCAGGTCCTAGTTTCACTCTCAACTCCATGAGTTTCTCCTGGAGTGAGCCCTAATTTATTACTGGGAGTTTATCACTTGTTTTTTTAAAGAGCTGGCTCCTCTGCTTTTTTTCTATATAGGGTCAATTCTTTTATTTCTTTTTCTAGCCCATCATTTATCCATATAAGAACCATCTTATTTTTAGTAATTGAAACATACTTTAAGTTAACAGCAAGTGCACTTCTAATCTTACACCCAATTTAATGATTTCCCCTTTCCCCATTCTCATTCTAATGAAGGTGGGGTGGCTTAGTCTTCTCATCTTCACTTTATCCCCATTATTTTTCTGGTGCTGACTTTCAGGGTTAAGGAATAAGAAAGAGGAATAGGAGCAAAATTACTTAAATGATGTTGTAATCCAAGTTGTCAGGGCATATTATATATATATTAGCTCTTTTGTGCTATACATTAGTATGTGAAGGATCAGACAGAGGCTGAAAACCAGGACTACAGGTTTATTAGAGGAGAAGGACCTGCTGGGCTGTCTTGCAAGGGGAGGGGAGGAATGGGAAGGAATGGGGGCTTAGTGTACTTGGCATGCACTAATTGGTGGCTTAATGTATGGTCCATATAAGGTACATAGTCACTCAGGTACTTAGGGACCAGGGCTTATGGTATTTGGCAGGTGCTGATTGGTGATTCAATGTATAGTCCATGTAAGATACCTGGTTTAGGTATTCAGGTATGTCCAGGTCGCAGGTGCAGGTTACATCATACCCCACCCAGCAGTTGGAGGAAGGGAGGATCTATCAGCATGTTTTTTCAGAGGCCCTCATAAACCTGTCACTTGCCCAACATTGGTAATGTACTTCATATTTCACCTTTTGCACTGCTCTTCTCCCTCTCATTTCTAGTTCAGCCCTACCCATTTTACCCTAGTACATTTGTCTCATGGTTGGCACTCCATTGATTGGGCTTCACGATGGACTTATATATACCCAACCTGAGAAGTATATGCATTTTTTCTTGTGTCCCAGCTTTTTATTTTAGAAAACTTCAAAGCCAACGGAAATTGAAAGAATGGTGGATGGGATATCCATATGCCCTTCCCTTAGATTCCCCACCTGTCAGTATTTTGCCTTTATGCTGACATTTATTTATTTACTTGGCTGAACAAATTGAGGATTATAATGTACTAGTAAACATATTATTACATCCCTAAATACATCTACATGTGTCTCTAAAAACCAAGGACATATCTATCACACTCAGAAAATTTAACCGTGGCATAATACTATCTATGTATATAAAAGCCTTAGTGGACGGAATTAATGCTATGATGCGCCCTGACCACCAGGAAACAGACACTCAACACGAGCTGCCCCCTGGTGGTCAGTGCTCCCACAGCCAACCTACCCTCGCCAGCCAACTTCTGATAGTGTGATTGGGGCCGGGCCCGGGGCTGGGATGGAGAACCGGGGGTATGTGGGGCAGATGTGCCCCCTTTCCCGGGGGAGCAGAAGACTGGCTCCCTCCTTGGGGCTGCCAGCCAGCCTTCCTTGCCTTGCCCCTTTCCCGAGCCAGTTGGCCTCAGTTGCCCATCGCAGTGGCGGTGCAGCGGGCAAGGGAAGGAGGAGCAGGGAAGCAGGAAACTGCAGTGGTGGGGTGCTGACGGTGGTAGCAGCATCCGGCGTCTATTTCTTCCATGCCTGGCCCAGTGACGGTTGCCTCCTTTCCCGATCCCACTGGGGCCTTAGGGCCCCGGGCTAGGATGGGGAACCAAGGGTGGGTAGCAGCAGACACAACCCCTTTCCCCAGGGAGCTGGCTCCTTTCTCAGAGCTGGTGGCCAACCTCCTGTGTCTCATCCCTCCCCCCAGCTGCAGGCCCTGATCGGCATGGTGGCAAGGGAAGGAGGAGGTGGGGAGGCAGGGAACCACGTGGTGGTGGGTTACCGACAATGGTGGTGTCTGGCTCTGTTCTTTTCATGCCTGGACCGGCGACTGTCACCACCTCTCCAGCCAGGCCTTGATCAGCCTGGCCCCCATCAGCCCTGACCGCTGGCCAGTCCTAGGGACCCCACTTGTGCACGAATTTCATGCACTGGGCCTCTAATATAGATAATAGTCAATACTCAAATGTTTCAGTAAGTGCCTCTTTTAGCTGCTTTTCTTTCTGAACCAGGATCCAATCAAGATTTCAGTTAGTTTATGCTAAAGTCATGAAAAGTCCCCCAGCCTTTTTTCTCTTTTATGACATTGACATTTTTGAAAGAGTCTATGCCAGTTCCTTCGTAGTATACCTCTGTGTGAGATTTCTCATGATTAGTGAAGTTAAACATTTTTACTAATGTTTTGGTTAAGTGTTGTCTACCAGATTTCTCTGTAAATGTACCCATTTCCTCTAACATGTGGAACATCATTTGAGGTTGAGTAGATATCCTATTTCCTAATAGTCTTTCACCCAGAGGTTTTAGTATCAATTGACACTTTTTGCCTAAATCAATTATTCAGTATTTACAATATGGGGATTTTCCAATTCTGTCATTCTTTCTACAAATATATGTTGGTATTCTTTGTAAAAGAGAATTTCTCTATTTCCTTTCACTGAGAAAATAATTTATTAAACTAATTAATTTTTTTAAATGTAATATCCATTTTATTTATTTATTTATTTATTTATTTATTTATTTTAATGTGTCTCCTGTTCTAAATTTGGCCTCTGGGAATCTCTGCATTCTTGCTCTGCCAAACTTGAAATGTAGCCTGTCCACCTGCTGGCTTTTCCCCATGTTACTGAGGTTGGCTCTAATCAGCTCACTGAGTTTGGACCTCTCCCTGCTGAAGAACACACTTCCCTGCATGGGAAATATATTTACATACGCTCCCAACCTTGTAGATTCATACATTAGATTTTCCCAGGGCCACGCCTGCCAGAGCCCTAATAGTTTCTGATGCTCAGCAATCTCCTACCAGGAAGTAAGATGCCATTCTCTTCCTCACAGGTTCTTTCAGACCCTCCCTTTCGCTTGATGTGATTGTGTAATTCCCTACTCTCCCTGGGGCAACAGGAGAAAAGCCAAGTGCTCTCTTTTCCTTTATTTTCCTTTACAGAATGTCTTTTTGGATTTTTCTGTCTTTTATGGCCTGGCTAATGTTCTCTCTGGTTCTCTTTCACGAAGTCCTGTTCAGTCAGATCTTTAGAACATGAAATGTATTTATTTGCTAAGACTGCCATTACAACTGGGTGACGACACAGATTTATCTCCCAGTTTTAGAGGCTAGAAGTCCAAGAGACGAAGGTGTAGGCAGCACTGCTTCCTCCTGAGGGCTAAGGAAGAACCTGTTCAGGCCTCTCGCCTAGCTTCTGGTGGTTTGTGGGCAGTCTTTGGATTGTAGAAACACCACCTGATTTCTGCCTTCACCTTCCCGTGGTGCTTTCCGTGTGTGTGTGTGTGTGTGTGTGTGTGTGTGTGTGTGTGTGTGTGTCTCCTTTTTTAAGGACATCAGTTATGCCGAGTGCCTAACCTACTTCATTGTGAACTTATCCTAAGCTACATCCACAAGCATCCTATTTCCAAATATTCAATAAGATCTCATTCTTGAGCTATTGGATATTAGGAATTCAACATATGAAATTTGGGGGAACATACAGTTCACCCATAACATGGGTACTTTTAAACTATGTTCTTAAGCTTAAACTCTGAGAAAATTCAACATTCTTTATATATGGGCTTCTATGACATTTCTGATTTACGACATTTTTTCTTATTTTTGGATGCTATGCACTGAATACTTGTGTCCCCCCCCAAATTCATAAGCTGAGATCTAATCCTCAATGTGATAATGTTTGGAGGTCAGGCCTTTGGGAGGTGATTAGATCATGAAGACAGAAGTCGTCGTGAGTGGGATTAGTGCCCTCATAAAAAGAGACCCCAGGGAGAGCCCTCACTCCTGCCATGTCAGGACACAGCTAAAAAACAGTCGTCTATGAACTAGAAAGCAGGCTCTTACCAGATACCAAGTCTTTTGGAGTCTGATCTTGGACTTCCCAGCCTACAGAACTGTGAGAAATAAATTTCTGCAGCTTAAAATGTAGTTTAAAAAACTATTTCCTGCCGAAACCGGTTTGGCTCAGTGGATAGAGCATCAGCCTGCGGACTGAAAGGTCCCAGGTTCGATTCCGGTCAAGGGCATGTACCTTGCTTGCAGGCACATCCCCAGTAGAGGTATGCAAGAGGCAGCTGATCAATGATTCTCTCTCATTGATGTTTCTAACTCTCTATCCCTCTCTCTTCCTCTCTGTAAAAAATCAATAAAATATATTAAAAATAAATAAAATCTTTAAAAAATAATAAAATAAAATAAAAAACTATTTCCTGTCATGTGTTCTTGTTAGGACCACAGGAGATGTATTCCAGCCAGTGCTCACGCTGTTTTGTTCGAGAACGTCGGTATTTATTATTTTTTAAATTCATGCTGAAAAATTCAAAACTAGAGAGAGAACTGCAATGTGCTCATCAGTCAGCTTCAACAAATTCCAGTGTTCTGCCACTTTAGTTTCATCTGGTTGCCTGTGTTTTCTTCTAAGTATTCAATTGCTTTAGGACAAATATTTAGGTCTTTGATCCATTTTGAGATAATTTCTGTATATAGTGTCAAATAGCAGTCTTATTTCATTCTTTTGCATGTAGCTTTCCAATTTTCCAGCACCATTTATTGAAAGTGCTCTCTTTTTTCCATTGTATGTTTTTGGCTCCTTTGTCAAAAATTAGTTGCCCATATACATTTGGATTTATTTCTGGTCTCTCAATTGTGTTCCATTGGTGTATGTGTCAGGGGAGTGAAATTTGTTAGGTTAAGAACCTGGTAGAATGCAGGTGGTACATTTAACAGCAGATCTAGCTGGATGGGAAACGTTTTTCAATGAATTGGGGGAGGGCATATCTGGTGAGAGCAAGGGCACTTGTGACTAAGCCTTTGGAGTCTTGTGAGGCAGGGATGTTAAGGTAGGACTTAATATTGAATATTAATTTTAGACCTTACACCACAGCAGTCAAACAACACCCCGTTCCTCCCTGACCCCTCCTCAAGCCCTAGGTAACCACAAACCTCTCTGTAGGGACTTGCCAAGTCTGGCATTTCATATAAATTTACCCAGACAATATGTGGTATTTTGTGTCTGATTTCTTTATCATGTTTTCAAGGGTCATCCATGTCATAGCATATATCAGTACTTCACTCCATTTATTGTTATTAGTATTTTACTCTATGGCAGTGGTCGGCAAACTCATTAGTCAACAGAGCAGAACCAAATATCAATAGTACAATGATTGAAATTTCTTTTGAGAGCCAAATTTTTAAAACCTAAACTTCTTCTAACACCACTTCTTCAAAATAGACTCGCCCAGGCCATGGTGTTTTGTGGAAGAGCCACACTCAAGGGGCCAAAGAGCCACATGTGGCTCGGGAGCCCTGGTTTGCCAACCACTGCTCTATGATATGGCACATTTTATTTATTCATTCCTCAATTGATGGGTATTTGTGCTATTCTCACTTTTGGCTCTTATGAATGCTGCTATGAACATTTATGTACACATTTTTGTGAAAATGTGTGTTTTCTTTTTGGTATAGACCTAGCTTTTTCTCTGCTTTTTAAAGCTTTATTTTGCTGGCTATAAAATATTGGTTGATAGTTTTTCTTTCAGTGCTTTTAAGATGTTCCTCCACTGTGTTCTATTTTGCATTGTTTCTTTTTTTTTATAATTAATTAATTAATTAATTTTTTACATATTTTAATGATTTTTTTGCCCCCCTCCCTCCCCATAGTTTTATGTCCATTGGTTTTACTTATACGCATGTATACAAGTCCTTCGGTTGATCTATTATCTCCCCCAGATCCTCCTCCCCTCCCTGCTGTAATTTGACAATCTGCTTGTTGCTTTACTATCTCTATATCTATCTTTTGGTTCATCAGTTTATAATGCTCTTTATTATCCACAAATGAGTGAGGTCATGTGGTGTTTCTCTTTCATTGATTGGCTTATTTCACTCAGCATGATGTTCTCCAATTCCATCCAGGTTGCTGCAAATGATGAGAATTCCTTCTTTTTTATGGCAGCATAGTATTCCATTGTGTAGATGTACCATAGTTTTTGGATCCAATCATCTGCTGACGGGCACCTAGACTGTTTCCAAATTCTGGCTATTGTAGATTGTGCTGCTATGAACATAGGGGTGCATATATCCTTTCTGATTGGTGTTTCTAGTTTCTTGGGATATATTCCTAGGAGTGGGATTACTGGGTCAAATGGGTGTTCCATTTTCAGTTTTTTGAGGAAACTCCACACTGTTCTCCACAGTGGTTGCACCAGTCTGCATTCCCACCAGCAGTGCACGAGGGTTCCTTTTTCTCCGCAACCTCGCCAACACTTGTCGTTTGTTGACTTGTTGATGTTGGCCATTCTGACAGGTGTGAGATGGTACCACATTGTTGTTTTGATTTGCATCTCTCGTATAATTAGTGACTTTGAGCATGTTTTCATGTGCCTTTTGGCCTTCCTTCTGTCTTCTTTTGAAAATATTCTATTTAGGTCCCTTGCCCATTTCTTAATTGGATCATTCATCTTCCTTTTATTTAGTTGTATCAGCTGTCTGTAGATGTTAGAGATTAAACCTTTATCAGTGGTGTCATTTGCAAATATGTTCTCCCACACCGTGGGCTTTCTTATTGTTTTGTTGATGGTTTCTTTTGCTGTAAAAAAGCTTTTTATTTTGATGTAGTCCCATTTGTTTATTTTCTCTTTAGCTTCCATTGCCCTAGGGGCAGTATCAGTGAAGAAGTTCTTTTGGCATACGTCTGAGATTTTGCTGCCTGTGGATGCTTCTAGTATTTTTATGGTTTCCCGTCTGATGTTTAAGTCCTGTATCCATTTTGAGTTTATTTTTGTGAATAGTGTAAGTTGATGATCTAGTTTCATTCTTTTGCATGTGTCTGTCCAATTTTCCCAACACCATTTATTGAAGAAACTGTCTTGACTCCATTGTATATTCGTGCCTCCTTTGTCAAATATTAATTGAGCATAGTGATGTGGGTTGATATCTGGGTTCTCGATTCGATTCCATTGATCTATATGTCTGTTCTTGTGCCAGTACCAGGCTGTTTTGAGAACAGTGGCTTTGTAATATAGTTTGAAGTCCGGTGTTGAGATCCCTCCTACTTTACCCTTCTTTCTCAGGATTGCTGTGGCTATTCGGGGTCTTTTATTGTTCCAAATGAACTTTTGGAGAGTTCTTTCTAGGTCAGTGAAATATGCCCTTGGTATTTTAATGGGGAGTGCATTGAACCTATAGATTGCTTTAGGAAGTATGGACATTTTGATGATGTTGATTCTACCAATCCATGAACATGGTATGTTCTTCCATCTCCTTACATCATCCTCTATCTCTTTTTTCAATGTCATGTAATTTTCTGCATATAGATCCTTTACTTCCTTAGTTAAATTTATTCCTAGGTATCTTAATTTTTTTGGTGCGATGGTAAATGGAATTGCTTTTTTAGTCTCTGTTTCTGTAGTTTCACTGTTGGTGTATAGAAATGCCATGGATTTCTTGGCGTTAATTTTGTATCCTGCTACATTGCCAAATTCATTTATTAAGTCAATTAGTTTCTTAATGGAGTCTTTTGGGTTCTTTATGTACAATATCATGTCATCTGCAAATAAGGATAACTTTACTTCTTCTTTTCCAATTTGGATGCCTTTTATTTCCTCCTCTTGTCTAATTGCAATGGCTAGTACTTCCAGTACTATGTCAAACAGGAGTGGCGAAAGTGGGCATCCCTGTCTTGTTCCTGTTCTTAGAGGGAATGGTTTTAGTTTTTGCCCATTGAGTATAATGTTGGCTGTGGGTTTATCATATATAGCTTTTATTATGTTGAGGTATGATCCTTGTACTCCCACCTTGTTAAGAGTTTTTATCAGAAAAGGGTGTTGGATTTTATCAAATGCTTTTTCTGCATCAATTGATATGAGTATATGATTTTTATTTTTCAATTTGTTTATGTGATGTATCACGTTTATTGATTTGCGGATATTGTACCAACCTTGCATTCCTGGAATAAATCCTACTTGGTCATGGTGTATGATCTTTGTGATGCTCTGCTGGAGCCGATTTGCTAGGATTTTGTTGAGGATTTTGGCATCTATGTTCATGAGGGATATTGGCCTGTAATTCTCTTTCATTGAGTTGTCTTTATCTGGTTTTGGTATTAGGGTGATGCTGGCTTCATAGAAGGAGTTTGGAAGTGTTCCTTCCTCTTGAATTTTTTTGAAAAGTCTGAGGAAGATAGGTTTTAGTTCTTCCTTGAATGTTTGGTAAAACTCTCTTGTGAAGCCATCTGGCCCTGGGCTTTTGTTTGCTGGAAGCTTTCTGATGACTGTTTCAATTTCTTCCCAAGTCACTGGTCTATTGGGATTTTTAGATTCTTCCTGATCGAGTTTTGGAAGTTTGTATTCTTCTAGGAATATGTCCATTTCCTCCAGGTTGTTCAGTTTGTTGGGATAGAGTTGTTCGTAGTATTTTGTAATAATCCGTTGTATTTCGGTGGGGTCTGTTGTTATTTCACCTCTTTCATTTCTGATTTTGTTTATTTGGGTCCTCTCTCTTTGTTTCTTAGTTAGCCTGGCTAGAGGTCCATCTATCTTGTTTATTCTTTCAAAGAACCAGCTCTTGGTTTTGTTGATCTTATGTATTGTTTTTTTGGTCTCTATGTCGTTTATCTGTGCTCTGATTTTTATTATTTCCTTCGTTCTGCTTACACTTGGGCTTTTCTAACTCTTTGAGTTGTAGAGTTAGATCATCTGTTACCCTTTTTTCTAGTTTTTTGCAATAGGCTTGTAAGGATATGAACTTCCCTCTCAAAACTGCTTTTGCTGTGTCCCATAGATTTTGGATTGTTGTGTTTTCATTGTCATTTGTTTCCAGGATGTTTTTAATTTCTTCCTTGATTTCTCTGATAACCCAGTCCTTGTTTAATAGCGTGCTGTTTAGTCTCCATGTGTTTGATTTCTTTGGATTATTTTTATTGTAGTTAATTTCCAGTTTTATGCCATTATGGTCTGAGAAGATACTTAATATGATTTCTATCTTCTTGAATTTGAAGAGACTTTGCCTATGTCCCAAAATGTGGTCTATCTTTGAGAATGTCCCATGTGCACTTGAGAGGAATGTATATTCTGTGGCTTTGGGGTGGAGTGTTCTGAAGATGTCAATTAATTCCATCTGGTCTAGTGAGTCACTTAGGATTGATATTTCTTTGCTGTTTTTTTGTTTAGATGATTTGTCGAAGGGTGACAGTGGGGTATTAAAATCTCCTACTATGATTTTATTGTTATTAATCTCTCTCTTAATGTCCTCCAGCAGTTTTTTTATGTATTTGGTTGCTCCTGTATTGGGTGCATATATATTTACCAGGGTTATTTCTTCTTGTTGGATTGTTCCCTTTAGTATTATGAAGTGGCCTTCATTATCTCTTATTATGTCCTTCACTCTGAGATCTAATTTGTCAGATATAAGTATTGCTACCCCAGCTTTTTTTTCATTTCCATTTGCCTGGAAAACTTTTTTCCATCCCTTCACCCTCAGTCTGTGTGCATCTTTTTTTCTGAGGTGGGTTTCTTGTAGACAAGAGATGTATGGGTCTTGTTTTCTTATCCAATCTGTTACCCTATGTCTTTTGATTGGAGCATTTAATCCATTTACATTTAAGGTTATTATTGATAGGTACACATTTGACGCCATTTTTATTCTATACCCGTGTTCCTTCTTCACTTCCTATTTCTTTATTTTTACAGTAGACCCTTTAGCATTTCTTGCATTGCTGGTTTGGTGGAGATAAATTCCTTCAGTCTTTTTTTGTCTGTGAAGCTCCTGATTTCCCCTTCAATTTTGATTGATAGCCTTGCTGGGTACAGTATTCTTGGATTCAGACCCTTCCTTTGCATGACTTTGTATATTTCATCCCATTCCCTTCTGGCCTGATAAGTTTCTGTTGAGAAATCAGTGTGATGGGGGTTCCTTTGTATGTAACTTTCTTTCTCTCTCTGGCTGCTTTTAAGATTCTTACTTTGTCGTTGTTGTTTGCCAATTTGATTATAATGTGCCTTGGAATCTGTCTTCTGGGATTCATTTTGCTTGGGACTCTGTGAGCATCTTGGATTTGTGTGGGTTTTTTCTTCTCTATTTCAGGAAAGTTTTCTGTCATTATTGCTTGAAATACTTTTTCCATGTCTACCTCAGTTTCCTTTCCTTCTGGAACCCCTATTATTCGAATATTATTTTGTTTTGTATTGTCCCAAAGCTCCCGTAGGCTCTTCTCCTGCTTTTTAATCTTTTTTCTAGAAGCTGCTCTACTTGGGTATTTTTTTCCATCTTATCTTCTAGCTCACTGATGCGGTCCTCTGCTTCATCTAGTCTACTCTTGATGCTTTCTATTGAGTTCTTCATGGTAGTGATGTCATTTTTCATTTCTTCTTGGTTCTTCAATTCCTCATGGTTCTTCTTCAATTCCTCATGGTTCTTCCTCATTTCTTCTTGGTTATTGTCAAATTTCTCTTCCATTCTTTTTAGCCATCCTATGATCATTATTCTGAATTCTTGCTCTGGTAGGCTGCTTACCTCGGGCTCGTTTACTTCCTTTTCTGGTGATGCCTGCTTTTCTTTCATGTGCGGACTATGTTTTTGTCTCCCCATAGCTTCTCTTCTCAGGATGTCTGGTTATGTGGTGTTCCTTCTCCTTTCCGTGGGTGACCGAAGAACTCCCCCGATTCCACGCGCCCGCGCCGATTCGGGCGTCTCAGCTACTCGATGGACCTCCCCGCTGTGTGTTTTTCTATTTTCCATTGTTTCTGATGAGAAATCAGCTGTCACTCATATCTTTATTTGAACACATAATATTTTGGGCTGTTTTTAAGATTTTCTTTTTATCATTAAGTTTTAAGTAGTTTGATTGTGATATGCTTTGGTGTAGTTTTCTTCATATTCTTGTCTTTAGGGTTTGTTGAGATTTCTTGGATCTGTGTGTGGAGAAAGATGAGACTTGGTTGGAAAGCTTGTAAGGGAGATATTCCAAGAAAAGGGAAGTGTGTGGAAAGCCACCTGCCCTGTTTATCAGAATTCCAATGTAAGGGAGACTTAGGGGAAGGTCAAAGGCTACGCCCGTAATTATTCCTTGACCTTTCCAAACAAGTCGGTGCATTTGCAGATATACACGTGTTTACTGGAATCCTCATGCTTAATCCCTGGATGCCCTTGCCTAGAGGACAATGTAAATATGTGTTCTCCCAAGTTTACTCACCCTGCTGATTGTATTTAAAAGTAAAAAATCCAATAAAAGCCTAACGAGGCAGACAATCAAGGCTGCCTGGTCATTTTGGCCAGGCTGTCCCTTAGTCTCTCTTTCACAGTGAACAGAGTAATCCATTCATCCGTTGCTCAGGGTCTACTGGTCAGCCCCAGCAAGGTGGTGCCCTGTGTGAGGAGCCCTGGCGTCTGTGGGCTAATAGTTTTCATCAAATTTTGATAAACTTCAACATTTGTCCTGTCCCATCCCCACGTTGGAACTCCAGTTATCCATAGAGTAGGCTACTTGAAGTTGTCCCACAGCTAAATTATATTCTTTTCATTGGGGGGATTCTTTATCTCTGTGTGTTTTATTTTGGATAGTTTCTGTTGCTATGTCTTTAGTGTCTTATCTAACTTCTCATCTACTGTCAATCCCATCTAATATATTTTACATTTCTGATATTGTAGTTTTCATCTCTGTAAGTTTGTTTTGAGTCTTTTTTTATATCTTCCAAGTCTTTGCATAACTTTTTTGGTTATATGGAATACATATAATAACTATTTAATGGATTTCTCTGCTAATTCTAATATCAGTTTCTATTGGTTGATTATTCTCTTTAGCATGGGATGTTTGCATTCCTGGTAATCTTTGAGTTGATGTCGGACAGTTTATCAAGTTCTTCACCTAACAAATTTAACTTTCCTACGTGATGCTAGATAATTCTATATTTCTCTAAAACTTCTTGAACTTTGTTTTGGGATATAGTTAAATTACTTAGAAACAGTTTGTGATTTTTTTGGGTTAGGTGGGCTTGTTGCTATGCTTAGCCTGAGTTAATTATTTTCCATGATTGAGGCAAGACCTTCCTAAATAATCAATGCCCTGCGAATTCTGAGGTTTTAGTCTATGGAAATAGGAACTATGGTCCAGTATGAGAGTGCCAATAGTACTTTCCCCAGCCAAACAGAGGGAGGGAGGAAATTCTTTTGGATAGTTCTTTTCCTAGCCTTAAAGTGTCCTCACATGCATTCTCTGACCAGCACTTGCTGAATACTTGAGAGGGGGACCTTCTGCACATCTCCAGGATTCAGCCTTCCTTGAAGTACTGTGTCCTGTGAATGTAGCTGCCGTGGTCTCCCTGGACTCTCAGCCTCATGTTACTTATTAAGAAGAGACTAAGGGAGTCCTCCTGGCTGTGCATCATTTCACCCTCTCTGCGCCATGGCAAGGAAATCTCTCAAGGCAACTGTAGGGCCCACCTCCTTTGTTTCCTGAGTTTCAGAATCACAATCACTGTCCTTTGCTTTCTGATGTCTGATCACTTGAAAGCAGTTTTTCCCCCTTATTAAGTTATTTCAAGTAGGAAGTTAAATCCAGTGCCATTTACTCCATCTTAGCTGATAGAAAAGTCTACCCAAAATGTTTGACAGATAAATAAACTAGTTGGCATATAAACTCTTACATGAAATTTTTTTTTCAAAAAAAGATTTTTTCTTAGTATTTTAAATTCTTTTCATGATAAATTTCTTGGACTAAGTAAGTTTTCTGTTACCTTTACAGCTTGCCTCTGAATATTGATTTGCTAGATAGCCCAGCCTTATTGGAAACAACTATTGATGATGTGATTGGGGCACCTGACACTGTGCAAACATTGCAGTCAACAGATGAAGTTAACGTAGCCCCCAGGCAAACCGGATCAGAGGAACCTGAAGTTGAAGGCACGAGTGAGTAAATATTCTGTGTAACATCAATGACACCTTTTATTTCACCTCCCTTTTAATGAGCTGCTTAAGTCAGTTCCTTCAAGAATATTTTATGTAGTAGTTGAATTTTAAATTTTAATGTAAAAGAGTTATGCCTTCTTGCCTTTTTTGGCTTAATGGTTCATTGAAATATTTAAGATAGCATAATTGAGACCATTAAACATTTGTATCACTTATAAGTCATTAAATATTTGTACATTTTCAAACTTGCTTTTTCACTTCATTTCTTGAGTGAAAATTAAAAGAAAATGTTTCTTGAAAGATTTTTAAGGTTCAGGATTGAATAAATGTTTGCACATTCCATTAGCTCCTAGAAATATTTTGTTTTTAATGAGGACTGTTGTACAGACCTACAAAAAAAAAAAAAAAATCCAGAAAGAAAACTGCTTTTCTTAACATTTTAAAAGGTTAAAAGAAAATAGGAAATTGCAGGTTGAAATTTCTAATATTTGTGAATTTGGTTTGATATTAAAGTATAAATTATGTTTAAACAGAAACTTCCTGTTGAATCTCAGTGTAATGTACATTTTAAAAGCAGCTCATATTTATGTGGCTCTTAATTGGTAATTGCCATTGAGTATGCTGTTGTCTCTCACTGATATAGAATACAGCAGTAGTATATAGCAATTTAGAGATAAGAAATGTTAATGAAAAGTTACACTATGCTTCTGGTTAGTACAGTTACACATGCGGCTCTTTGGCCCCTTGAGTGTGGCTCTTCCATAAAATACCACGGCCTGGGTGAATCTATTTTGAAGAAGTGGCATTAGAAGAAGTTTAAGTTTAAAAAATTTGGCTCTCAAAAGAAATTTCAATCGTTGTACTGTTGACATTTAGCTCTGTTGACTAATGAGTTTGCCGATCACTTGTGTTAGTAGAACATGCAGAAGTACTACTGGTAGGTGGCATTAAAAATTTGTTCTTGTTCTCCAAGTAACCACAACAAATACTTTGTTAAACAAATAGTCTGATATGTTCAAGGTTTTATGTTCTTACTGACTTGTTTGAATTGTGCTTATGAATCTGAGATTAGGGAAACAAAAAATTAACTTTGATTTATTATGTTGGTAATTTCAGAATAATGTTCTAATTTTATTTTAAAGATAGTAGTTATCGGATTAAGAAAACATCCTCCATTACTGTTTGTCTTGTATTTTCTTTGCCATAATTCTTTTAGGCTAGTTTCCAGGTTTTTTTTTGTGTGTGTGTTTTTTTTAAAATATATTTTATTGATTTTTTTACAGAGAGGAAGGGAGAGAGATAGAGTTAGAAACATCGATGAGAGAGAAACATCGACCAGCTGCCTCTTGCACACCCCCTACTGGGGATATGCCCGCAACCAAGGTACATGCCCTTGACTGGAATCGAACCCGGGACCCTTCAGTCCCCAAGCTGACGCTCTATCCATTGAGCCAAACCGGTCCCGGCTAGTTTCCAGTTTTTACAGCCCTGTCCTGGATTCTACCTTTTTTAAAAATATATTTTGTTGATTTTTTTACAGAGAGGAAAGGAGAGGAATAGGGAGTTAGAAACATCGATGAGAGAAAAACATTGATCAGCCGCCTCCTGCACACCTCCTACTGGGGATGTGCCCGCAACCAAGGTACATGCCCGTGACCAGAATCGAACTTGGGACCTTTCAGTCTGTAGGCTGATGCTCTATCCACTGAGCCAAACCAGTTAGGGCTGGACTCTACCTTTTGTTAGCGAAGGTCACTCTTTGTCACTAGAAGGATGTGAGACAAGAAACCAAGGCCAGGCCTAACCGGTTTGGCTCAGGGGATAGAGCATCATCCTACAGACTGAAGGGTCCCAGGTTCAATTCCGGTCAAGGGCATCTACCTTGGTTGGGGGCACATCCCCAGTAGGGAGTGTGCAAGAGGCAGCTGGTCAATGTTTCTCTCTCATCGATGTTTCTGATTCTATATCCCTCTCCCTTCTTCTCTGTAAAAAATATCAATAAAATATATATTTAAAAAAAGAAAGAAACTAAGGCTAGCAGAATTTAGATTCAACCAGAAGCAGGACTAGCTTCATATGGAGTATTTCCAGGGTTAAGATGAAAGTACTCTCCATTATAGAGTTGGCAGTATTAATTTTACATACATTTCATTTTATGTCTATTATATGAATTTTAAAAGTTTTTTAGCAGTGCTGCAATAGTATTGGATAAACAAACAACATTTACTTTGTACTTACTTTTTAGGAAATTGTATTGGTTTTGGTGAATATGGCAGGATGAATGAGGATTACCTAGAAAAGATAATATAAGATGTGATAACTCTTCAAATATTTGAAAGCCTGATATAGCAAATAATTTATTTTTTGACACTTTATTGGTGAAATCATGGACCAGCAATTTGCAAGTATAGGGAAACAGATTTGCAATCAGTATAGAAAAGGATTTTTTAAATGTTTCTGCCATATGTCAGAAATAGATACCTAATAAATAGTACATGAGCCCCTCATTATAGAAGATTTTCAAGTGGAGCTTAAATGTTGTTGAAGTTGTGACAGAAGAAACCCTTGCATAGTGTGAGGGTTTTATTAATAAGGCTTACTCAGTTCAGATTTATAACATTTGCTCAAAGTCAATGAAAATGGAGTGTTTTGGTATTAAGAATTAAGGCCTTAGAATCTTGGTATCCAATTTATTCTTTATTTTCTTTTGGTTGTAATGTGAAAATCCTGATTTGCATAGCTGAGTAGTTATAAAAGTACTGTTCTTTTTTTTAAGAACAGCTTATCCTACAATTTCAGGATGTTCCTCTGCCAAACAGATGTAGCAGAAGAAGCTTTATTTAAATAACAATAGCAAAACAAAAACAAAAAACCCAAATCCGGTAGTATTAATTTATCAGTATAAGCTAAAGCTTTTGTGGTCTCAACATCATCATGTTAAAATTTAGCATCAAATAATTTGAAGCATAAGAAAACCAGGATATGGCAATTAAGTAAATGAGTATGGATGATTTTTGAGATCAGTGTTGAATATGTGATTCTCATTACCAGGAGAGTTTTAAAAACTACCAGTGCCAGAAAACTACCTCCAGAAATTCTGATATTATTGTCCTAAGGTCAGCTCTGGGAAGCAGTATTACTTAAAAACTCCACATCTGGTTCTAATGTTCCAAGAGTTAATTGCTGTTTACTTTTATATGATCCCTAGACCAGGAGGAAATGATTTAATAGTTTTTTCTCCCTTCTTCTGCTTGATTATATAGAAATTAATAGGCATTCAATAGCTCTTTTTGTCAAATGAACATGTAAAAATTCCAACTTATATCAATTAGTCCCTGTATAAGATTATAATAGTGTGGTTAATTTAAATAGAGTTCATTTAAAGCTGAATTGTGTTAAATGCATTATCTTTTCAGTGGTCAGAGGACTTTATTTATAACTAACGAGGCCCAGTGCACTAAATTCATGCATGGGTAGGGTCTCCAGCGGCTGCCGGCTGTGGCCAACACCTCCCTTCCCAGGCTGCTGGCTGCCAGCTGGGATCATCCTTTGTTCCACATCACCCCCTGGTGGTCAGTGCACACCAGAGCAAGCAACCAAACTCCCCAGGAATGGTGGAATTCCCAAGGGGACACTGCATATTATTAGGCTTTTATAGAGAGGTGTGTTCTGCAGCCAAGGTGGAACATAAGACAAAATGCTTATCCTGCATCACATCTAATGTGTACAATATATAATATGTTGAGTCAGTGAATGAATAAATATATACCCTTCGTCAGTTTGCTCCACATGGTTTAGTTTTAGGCTGTGTATATTTAGGGCCAAGGTAAGAAAATGGCAAAGTACTGAAGTTTGACTAGAGGAGCTTGGGTTGTGGTTATAGAAGAAAGGATCATGTCACAAGTGAACTCTATATATATGTCGATTTCAGAGAAGAAGGAAGAGAGGGAGAGAGATAGAAACACCAATGATGAGAGAGAATCATTGATCAGCTGTCTCCTGCAACCCGAGCATATACCCATGACCCTTCAGTCCGCAGGCTGACACTCTATCCACTGAGCAAAACCAGCCTGGGCTCTGCGTGTTTTTTAAGTCTTTCAAAAGTATATTTTTATTGATTTTAGAGAGAGAGGAAGGGAAATAGAAACATCTATCAGCTGCCTCCTGGGGATCAAGCCAGCAACCTGAGCATGCGCCCTGACCAAGAATCCGTCTGTGACCCCCTGGTTCATGAGTTGGTGCTTAACCACTAAGCAACACTGGCCAGGCATTTTCTTTGAACTTTTTAACTAGTAAGCCTTCTTTAACCACACATGCTATTGAGATTCCATATGTAGTGGCTTTTTAGGAGCGGTGTAGATACAGGCTAATGTTGCTGTTTAGGTTAACTCTTATTCAAATTAATGGAGAATTACCTGGCTACAAAAAGAAAATATCTTTATTCTGTGGTCCTAACCCTTTAATTGATGATACCCTCACACAGCTATGACAGCATGGCAGACTAAGGGGCTATTTTTGCCTTTTTTTTTTCCTCCTAGCATTAAAAGATGCGCCAGAGAAGCTGAAACACATTGAGACAGAACACGGTTCATTGCCATTCCCTCGTCCCAACATTGATGTTAACATCAACAACCAGGTATTCACATTTCTCCTTTGTGTACCTGTCACATATCGCTAGACCTCCCAGAAATCCTTTCTTTCCAAAGCTAATATTTTTTCTTCTCTTTTGCTGGGATATCTGTCTGTGCTTGATACTTATAAACCTGTTTTCTCATTTAAAAAGGAGATATTTTCAGATGTTTAGGAGGAAAAGAGAAACTTGGGCAGTGACATTAAGAACTGTAAGATCATCTCATTTTTTTACACATACAGTCAAAAGTGATATAGATGGTAACTTTTCATTTTGATTCAGCCTTTTTTTTTTTTTTTTCTTAATTCTGTTTAGTGGGTCTTGATTTAGTTGAAAAACTTAGTGAATGGCCTTTGAAATTATAGGAGAGTTTGTTTGAAAGGAGCTGCTCTTTAATATAAACAAGGAAGAGAATAGATCTTTAGATGCTTCAGATTTATCTTTATACCTTTTCACCACCCTATCTTTCTGGAGTTTTTAAGGCATTGTGTGTGTGTGTGTGGGGGAGAGGGAGGGTGCATACCAATTAAACTTTAGTTAATTGCAAAGCATTTTCTTATTTCTACATGAAATATCTAAAATAAATGGAATGAGATAAACATAATTGATTGTATTAGCTATCAGATGTCCCCACTAAATAGAAGAGTGAATTTTAGGTAATGATCTGAAGACACCCTTGTATAGACAACAAATAGAAGGCTCTGTAGAAGGAATCCTGTTTTAATTCGGTTTTAAAGGGAAAAGGGGGACACTTGATCTGCAGTGTTCTTTCATCCCTGGATAACTAATGGGAATTTTTTCGGAGACAAGTATGAAGTAGAGAGTGATTTTCTTCTTTCTTGCATGGCCATTTGTTAAAGCTGTTCTTTTGAATCCAGTTTGTGTGTGTGTGTGTGTGTGTGTGTGTGTGTGTGTGTGTGTTTGTGTTTTTTTAGTTTGTTTTTTTAGAAATATCTTAGAAGCTGGTTAAATTTCAGAAAGGCTTTTATTTTCTTGACCACCTTGATATTTGTAATTATATTGGTCTGTGTGCTTTTACCTTGTCAGTTGCTTTACTGTCACTGTAAAGTAGGAGAATGCAGGGTCAGAGACAGGAGGTTAATTTGACACAAATTTGGTGGAGGACTTGAATGAAGCTAAAAGAGAATGAAGCCTGGTGACTCTTGAGGAGGGGAGAAGCAGAGTGAGCGTTCGTTACACTGGTTGAGAACTTAAACAGACCCTTTAACCCTTTACATAAGCATCTGACCACCAAGAACTTCTTTGCGGTAGAGGGTCATTTTAGGTGAGTTCTAATTGGGATATTTAGGAATCAGGTGTCCGTTTAATTGTTTTGGTCTTATGTTTGCCATATTTTGGCCATCCAAGGCAGATATATCAGCAGCTGGGTGCCATTGGAGTTATGTGCTATAAGAAAATAAAGTGAAAAAAAATATATATATATTTTTAAATATATTTTATTGATTTTTTACAGAGTGGAAGGGAGAGAGATAGAGAGCTAGAAACATCGACCAGCTGCCTCTTGCACACTCCCCATCAGGGATGCGCCCGCAACCAATATACATGCCCTTGCCCGGAATCGAACCTGGGACCCCTCAGTCCACAGACCGACGCTCTACCACTGAGCCAAACCGGCTTCGGCTAAAGTGAAAATATTTTAAAGCTATTACTCAACTTGTATTTCAGTAAATTTTTCAATTGTAAACATACATGATAATTTAAAATTAAAGCAAATTTTAAAAAGCAAAAACTTATATACCTTTAAATATTTAAATGTGATATATTTTTTTAAATTAAAAAGCAAAACACTGCTGTTTTAAACTAATCAGTTGTAAACATAATTCTTTTTTTTCAATGACATTACAGGCAATAATTAAGTTGCATGCATGAGTCATCAATGTGTTTACTTAATCCTCATTAGACAGATTGTGGCTCATTTTCACTGTCCTAATTATTGCATGACAGACTTATACATAAATATCTACAATCATCTTTGATATTTTCCCCCTGGAAAGTAGAAGTGGTAGGTCAAAGTACAGGCAGAGAAGACTTTTAAAGCCTTTGGTACTTTTGCAAAATTGCCTCCCAGAAAGATTGAGGTAATTTATACTTTTACCTTCAATGTTAGTTGAACTATTATTTTTGTTTTTAATATAGGCATGAAAATAAATATCTGCCTATGTCAGAGGCAGATAGTTCTGAGAATCCTATAATGTGATTAACAAGTCATCTCAAGTCTGCAACACAATTGTCTGTGAAAAGAAAATGTCAAAGCATTTGAACTAGCTATAATTTTTTTCAGCTTTATTGAGATAAAATTTACAATAATAAAAGCATTATATGCAAATCAAATCAACCAAACGATTGGACAGCAGAATGACTGTCCAGGCAACTGCGCTATGACGGGCACTAGCACCAGGCCAGCCAAAGCGAGTGCAATGCGATGGGTCAGAGGCCCCCCGCCATTATCCCATGATCACCCATAGAGGGAGGCCCTGGTCACCGACTGGTGGGGCAATTAATGGGGGACCTCCATGATTGCCCCAAAGAGGGAGGTCCAGGCTACCCAGGCAGTGGTGCTGTGGTGAGTGGGCGGGGCCTTTCTCTGGCAGGCAATCGATCGTGGGGCTCCGGGACTGTGAGAGGGCACAGGCTTGGGTGAGGGACCCTTCCTCCCAGTACATGAATTTAGTGCACTGGACCTCTAGTTGACAATTAAAATTGTAATATATTTAAAGCACATGACATGATGATTTGCTGTATGTCTACATTGTGAAATGATTCCTTCAATTAAATGAACACATCCATCACTTCAGAGAGTTATCATTTTGTTTTGTTTTGCTTTTTTGTGATAATGTTTAACATCTCTTAGCAAATTTCAAGTGTACCAAACAATATAATGAACTATAGTCACCATGCTGTACATTAGATCCTCAGAACTTATCCATGTTATCACTGAAAGCTTGTACCTTTTACCACCCTTTCCCTATCCCCCTCACCCTCAGTTTCTATGAGTTGAATATATATATATTTTTTTTTAGATTTTACATATAAATAATATCATGCAATATTTATCATTCTCTGTCTGACTTATTTCAGTTAGCATAATGCCTGCCAGCATTTTCCATGTTGTTGCAAATGGCAGGATCTCCTTCTTTTTAAAGACTGAATAATATTCTGTGTGTGTACACACAGTCACACAAACACCACATTTTCTTTATCCACTCATTCTTTAATGTCCCCATAGGTTGGTTCCATATCTTAGCTATTGTGCATACTGACGCAGTGAACATGGGAGTATATCTAAGATAGTGATTTTGTTTCCTTTGGGTATATCCTCAGAAGCGGGGTTGTTGGATCATAAGCCATGAAGTAGCTGTGGTCAGAAAAGGACAATAAGGACTTATTTCAATTAATAGGAACCATTCTAAACATGAAGAGGTTACACACATGAATATGGTCTAGGCCAAAGTAGCGATGCTCAGCTTTTTATGTACTGGGATTGCACCCAGAGGCAGATATGTGGAGACCATATTAAGAAACATCAAATTAAATAATCACATTAATTAAAGCTTTTTAAACCTGGAGTAGTGGTGCAGTATATAACCCCATCCAGGCCTGTTTAACAGAACAAAAGCTGTATCTGTGACTAAGAAAATATTTAGGGTGCATTTGTTATTTAGACCAGTGTTAAATAGCAACCATAATAATAATAATTGTTGTTGTTGTTATTGGTTGTCATTCATTTTAAGTTAAGTAAAATATCAGTTGTAGTGTAGATAATTTAAACTTATTAATTTGCTTCCTCCCACTTCCTTTCATAAAAGTTTATTTATATTGTTTTAATTTTGATCTTTATTGAATGGATTCGTGTTTTATTCTATCATTTTCATAAGTCTATGGCTGAAAGTGACCTTTTTGTGGCTATGTAAAATAATCCAAACATAATTATCTGCCTAGTGACAGCTACAGAATTACAGGGATTCGCCTAACTGAAAACCCAGTTGAAGTTAAATACAGTAGTCCTCCCATATCTATGATTTCACTTTCCAGGGTTCCAGTTACTTGTGGTCAGCTATTGTCCAAAAATGTTAAATGGGAAATTCCAGAAATAAACAGTTTATAAGTTTTAAATTGTGTGCCATTCTGGGAAGTCTGATAAACTATAATTTTGTCCCACCCAGGCAATGAGTAGTTACCTTGGTTATCCGGTCAGCTGTCATGGTCTCACAGTACTTGTGTGTTATCCTATCTAATAAAAGGGTAATATGCAAATTAACCATCACACCACAACTAAGATGGCGGCATCGCCCTGGTGATGATGCTAGCATCCCATGCCCAGGCTGCAGACAAAACGTGGGACTGCTGGGCTGGAGGTGTGCTCCAAGCCGTGGCTGCTTAGGACACGCCCCCAGCCCAGCGGATAGAAGCCCAGCTGATAGAACGCTGGGCTGCTGGGCTGGGGGTGTGCCCCGGCAGCCCCTGCAGAGTGGCGTGGGGCATGCCCCCAGCCCAGCATACAGAAGCCCAGTGAACAGAAGCCCAGCGGACAGAATGTGGGGCCGCTGAACTGGGGGTGTGCCCCAGGTGTCTGCCTCCATGTGGCTCGGGGCACACCCCCAGCCCAGTGGACAGAAGCCCTGGGGACACAATGCAGGGGGAACACCTTTTCTGAAGGCTCATTGGCTAAGCTCCTGTAAGCTGCCACTCACAGTGTTCTTAGTAACTTGGGTAATTAGAATCCAAGAAGGTGATCTAGGGTTTTTCCACCACACTCCTGGAGGAAAAAACAAGGTCCGCTGCTGGAGGGGCTAAGAAATGTCATATCCTGCCCTAGCCAGTTTGGCTCAGTGGATAGAGCCTCGCCCTGCCAACTGCAGGGCCCAGGTTCAGTTGTGATCAAGAGCATGTACCTAGGTTGCATGCTCCTCCCTGGCCAGGGCCCAGGTCAGGGCTCATGCAGGAGGCAACTAGTCGAAGTGTGCCTCTCACATTGATGTTTTTCTCTCTTTCCTCTCTCTTCCAAGCTCTCTAAAAATCAATGGAAACATATCCTCAGGTGAGGATATAAAAGAAAGGTCATGTCCTATGAAAGACACATCTTGAAAATGCCTAAAGAAAGTTGTCATTTTTTTATGATGAAGGACTAGAGTTCGTGTTGATGAAAACACCTTGATGGCTGGGACAGTGGCAGCAGCAGCAGGGTGATGGGGCTGGTGCCTTCCCCTGATCAGCCCAGTCACCTCCCCCAGAGGGAGGCCAGACTGAGGCTTAGATGTGCTCCCCTGCGGGCTCCCAGTCTGTGAGAGGGGGCAGGCTTGGCTGAGGAACCCCCTTACCCCTTCTCCCCCCGGGCACGAATTCCATGCACAGGGCCTCTAGTTTATTTAATAATGGCCCCAAGTGCAAGAGTAGTGATGCTGGCAATTCAAATATAACAAAGAGAAGCCATAGAAATTTCCTCTAGTGAAAAGGTGAGTACAGTACAATAAGATATTTTGAGACAGAAACCACATTCACATAATTTTTATTATTATATATTATAATTGTTCCATTTTATTAGCCGTCATTATTTATACTCTTTCTGTGCCTCCTTGCAGACATATATGTAGGAAAATATAGTTTGGTACTATCTGTGCTTTTAGGATTCAATGGGGATTTTGGAGCAAAGAATGTGTGTCATTTGCTGTCCCCCCTTACTGAGTAAGGGGGGACAGCAAATGACACACATTCTTTGTGTGTGGTTAGCTCAGGCATTTGTCCCAGGTAGTATAGTTGGTTATTTAATTTCTTAAAGACAGGAATTGGTCTAGATGGTTTTTTGTGGTCCCAATCAGTTCGTATTTCATGTTTGTAATAACCAAGCCTTAGTTTGAAATTATATGTAGGAGTTGACTATTCCTGGAATAGGCTATGACTGTTTAAGACACATATTGTAATTTCCTGGTCATCTAAATATGAACTTTCATCAGCCCCTTTTCTATTTCTATGTAACTATCAGATTTTCTTATAATATGTTTTTAATATTTAGGAGGAAGTGGTGAAGCTGACTGAGAAATGTCTTAATAATGCCATTGAGAGCCCAGGATTGAATGCTAGGCGAGTTCCTCCTGACTTGAAGAGTAACATTTTGAAAGCTCAAGTAGAAGCAGTGCAAAAGGTAAGCTGCTTTAATAGATAGTCCTAGTGAAGTGAAAATAACATGAAACAGTATAGAAACTCTGAAAAGCGAATAAAATACATGAACAAAAGCAAGGGTGACCTAGCTAGTGATTAGAGATAGAGAATACACCAAGAAACATACTCAAGATGGCAAAATGCCTTCCTAATTCTAAATACAAGCTAGGTTAAGAGAGATAGTCACGGACAAACAGAGAAACCAAGATGGCGGCATAGGTGAGAAACTGCTCTGCCGCTCCTACAACAATTTAAAAATTAAAACTAATATAAAGGACATCTATCATCCAAAACCACGGGAAGATTGGCTGAAAGAGAAAGGAGCGCAAGCGCTGAAAAGCTGAGGAGCCTAGGTACGGAGGCACGCGAATTGGGCTGGTGGCAGGCGACTGGGCACATGGCTTTTCTTTTCAACCCGGAAGGAAACAAGCTCCCTATCACTCTGAAATCAAGTTTCTGGGGTCACGTGGGGGACCCAGACGCCTCAGGGGAGAAGCTGGTCTGTTGGCCATCGGTCCGAAGTGAGGGTGACTCTTGCAGAGGTGCATGCAGCAATCATTGTTTACTACGCTGTGATTACTGCGCTGGATCGCAAGGAAGTGGGGACTTGGAAATGTGGGGGGCTGGGACAGCATTGCTGTTAGCCATGCCCCAACCTAGTGACGTCCTGAGACCCTGTCCCACCCTGAGGCCCTGCCCCGCCCTGAGACCCTCCCCTGAGGTCCCACCCACAGATTCTACAGACCTGCCCAGGCACCACACAGCTGCTTTTGTATATAAATGGCTGGTATTGTGGCAGCTTAACGAGATAAACTGCAGCTCCAGCAACAAAACCAACCGCCAAGTCTCAAGCAAATGAACTGTACCCCATTGGTGATCCAGAAGCCAGTGTTCCCAGTGGTCAGTTTCAACCCCTCACACCCATAAGTGACACATTCAGGAGACAGACTCAGTGAGCACCAAAGCCCCACTGAAACAAACCATGTCTCCAGCACAGCAGTTCTTCCTTTATAGACAGAGCGGGTCCTCACAGACAACTGGCCTGGAGATCAATTCCTCCCAGTGTACCAACAGCAATCAATGCTTAATTACACCAAGACTTTGCACTCAGCCCACAAAGGGATATAGCAAAAGTGACCACCTCAGGTGATTGGGGAAGCTGAGTTATTGGTCCCTATAGGTCACCGACCACACAAAACCACTCCATCAGCCAAAATGAGGGGAGACAGAAACATGTCACGAATGGGAAAGATGAAGGAAAGTAAACTACTGGACAACACAGAGTTCAGAATTACATTTATAAGATTACTCAAGAATCTTCTAAAAACCTTTGAGAAACTTAATGAAACCTCTAAGAAGCTTGGTGAGACCTTCAAGGACCTTAAAGAGAATGCCAAAAAAATGGAAAAGGACCAGCTGCCTCTTGCACACCTCCAGAAATTAAGCATACAATCTCTGAAATAAAGAATATACAGAAACTCAACTATAGATCAACATACCCCAAGAATCAAACCATTCCTGGAATATAAGGAAGAAAAAATCACCCAACCAGAGAGGCAGAAAGAAGAATCCAAAAGTGTGAGGATAGTGTAAGGAGCCTCCGGGATGGCTTACAGCGTACCAACATCCGGATTTTTGGGGTGCCAGAGGAGAGCGAGCAGGATATTGAAGGCTTAATGGAAGAAATAATGACAGAAAACTTTCCCTACCTGGTAAAAGAAATAGACTTACAAGTTCAGGAAGCATACAGAATCCCAAACAAGAGGAATCCAAGGAGGAACACACCAAGAAACATCATAATTAAAATGCCAAGGGCAAAAGACAGAGAGAGAATCTTACAAGTAGCAAGAGAAAAACAGCTATTTACCTACAAGGGAGTACCCATACGACTGTCAGCTGATTTCTCAACAGAAACTATGCAGGCCAGAATGGAGTGGCAAGAAATATTCAAAATGATGAACAACAAGAACCTACAACCAAGATTACTCCACCCAGCAAAGCTATCATTCAGAATTGAAGGTCAGATAAAGAGCTTCACAGACAAGAAAAAGTTAAAGGAGTTCATCAACACCAAACCAAAATTACATGAAATGCTGAAGGGTATTCATATATATATATATATAATTGATTTTTTCACAGAGAGGAAGGGAGAGAGATAGAGAGCTAGAAACATCGATGAGAGAGAAACATCGACCAGCTGCCTCTTGCACAACCCCTACTGGGGATGTGTCCGCAACCAACATACATGCCCTTGACCGAAATCGAACCTGGGACCTTTCAGTCTGCAGACCGATGCTCTATCGCTGAGCCAAACCAGTTTCGGCTGAAGGGTATTCTTTAAGGAGAGGGAGAAGAAGAAAAAAAGTAAAGATAAAAATTATGAACAACAAAAAGACATAAAATACATACCTACCAACAAGTGAACCTAAAAATCAAGTGAATAAAAAATGTGAAGAACAAAATGGACTAGTGAATATAATAGAATCAGGGACGTAGAAAGGGATTGGACTAACAATTCTCAGAGGGTGGGGTGAGGGAAGAGATTGGACAAGAATCTTAAACCTATGGTGAAGACAGGGGCGGGGGGTAAGGGCATGGGGTGGAGTTGGGGATCAGGTGGAGGGGAGCTATGGGGGAAGAGGGGGGGGAAAGAGGAACACCTGTAATAATCTGAACAATAAAGATTTATTATTAAAAAAAGAGAGAGAGAGAGTCACGGATACAAAGTAAGAGTAGACGCTCTAGGGTTTAATAAGTTTTTAAAAAAGGCAAAAATCCTATTGTATAAAAGTGAGTCCTTCATCTTTGCCTCTTGTTATAGCCAGAAAATCTGGAGATTCATAAGTTCCTGTCACTCTTTAAGTCTATGTTAGTATTTTTTTAATCAATCTGCTATTTCCTATCACCCATCTACCCCCAATTTGGCAAAATTGTGAAGTTCTAAGCAACAAGAACAAAAGCTACAAGGTGAAAGAGTCCACTGTGACATCGTGAGTGATACAATGGGTTGAGACCACCCCCATAACATTTTTGGCATCCATGCTCACAATGATAGTTTTCTGTTGGCCCTTCCTTCCTGTCAGACTTGTCCTCTATAGTAAACCAGGACAAAAGTCTGTCTCGCTACATCATGTTGTCAACAAGGATTTCAAAACATCCTACTGTTCAAAAGATACATTTTACCCATTTTGTACCCAGGCACAGCCTTGAAAAGAACTGGGAGGACTTGAAGAATATTGTTTTGCTTTGATCTATCCTCTCCCCCAATATAAACATAAAACATAATATTTTCATATAAAAAATAAATCAGACAACTTGAATTTGAATCCTGTTTCTAATCTACCACCTACTAGCTTTGTGATTTGGCAAGTTAGTTAATGTCTCTGAATCTCAGTTTAATTGTATTTGAAAAAAAGTTCATGGTCCTACCTACCTTAAGGTAGGTTACAAGGATGAAATGATAGTAAATGTAAAGGACACAGAATAGTGCCTGGCACATAATGTGCGTTTAATACATGTTGGAACTACATGTAGTAGTAGTGGTAGTACTTTTCATTGCTTGACATTTCAGTTATATTTTTGGATATTTTTGAATTGCAGAAGAGAGAAATAACTTGACTAGCCCTTAATTAAAGAGATTTTATTTTGTAGTTTAAAACCTTACAATGAAGAAAAATCCAGGACCAGATAACTTCATTATTGAAATCTACTGAACATTTATGGAAGAACTAATGACAATTCTACACAAAGGCTTTAAGAAAATACAGAGGAGGGAACACTTTCCAACTCATTTTATGAGACTATTATTATCCCAATACCAACAGAAAAACATGACAAAAAAGAAACAATAGACTAACTCTCTTGAACATGGACTCAAAAGTCCTTAACAAAATATAAATAAATCATACTCACAATTTATGTAAAGGGATAGTGCATCCTAACCACATAGGGTTTATCTCAGGAAGAAAGTTGGTTATTTAAACACCAGTATAGTTTACCATGTTAAAAAATAAATTTTTCTCAAGTCCTATGGAAAAATCGTTTCACAGAATGCAACCCCCCTTCATGATAAAAACTCACAGCAATATATGTTCATAGCAGCACAATCTACAATAGCTAGAATTTGGAAACAGCCTAGGTGCCCGTCAGCAGATGATTGGATCAAAAAACCATGGTATATCTACACAATGGAATACTATGCTGCCATAAAAAAGAAGGAATTCTCATCATTTGCAGCAACCTGGATAGAATTGGAGAACATCATGCTGAGTGAAATAAGCCAATCAATGAAAGAGAAACACCACATGACCTCACTCATTTATGGATAATAAAGACATTATAAACTGATGAACCAAAAGATAGATATAGAGACAGTAAAGCAACAAGCAGACTGTCAAATTACAACGGGGAGGATAGGGAGATCTGGGGGAGATAATAGATCAACCGAAGGACTTGTATACATGCATATAAGTACAACCAATGGACACAAAACTGGGGGGGGGGGGTAATGGGGGGGCAATGTTAAAATATGTACACAGATAATTAATAAAAAGAATGTAAATAAATAAATAATAGTAAAATAGATATAAAAAAAGAATTAGTGATAAGTGAACTATCAAGGGTGAATCTCAAAAACATGCTAAAGAGGCAGACACAAAATTTAAACATAATGACTTCATTTATATGAACTATAGAAAGTACAAGTCGTGTTTGCTATAGTAAGGGTTTTGCTGGTATTGTGTTGGAAGCCTCAGGGATCATTTTGGAGGTGGTGCAAATGTTACATATATTCGTTGTAGAGTTGGTTAGGCACCTTTATATATATTTTAAAATTAAACTGTACATTTAAAATGTTTGCATTTTACTATATATAAATGAGACCTCAATAAAGTTAAGGAAAAACATTGATTTCTTCAAAAAAATATATTTAGAATTCTCTTATTAAATAATTCTTGCATTCAGGGAAAAATGAAAAGCCAAATATATACCTTAGCATCTGTTTTATCATGTAAATTCAAAAAATTCTGACATGGAATCTTTTGGGAAACTGTATCTATACACTAACACACCATTGTGTCTTAAAACAATTGAAAGTTATCTAGTAAAGCATGTAGCTTTGTAAACTAATATATCCAAGTAGAAGCGTGGATTATTAATTTGGATATGGGATAAGATTGCACTCGGTGCATTACTGATATTTCCATAGATAAGTATGATTACCTCTTTAGGAACTGAAGCAAACTGATATTTCTGTTTTTACAGGAAAGAAATTTAAGTTTCTTGTTACTTTACTGTCCTCTACAAAGATTTAATGTTTATAATCTTTTTGTTTGTTTTGTTTTTGTTAACCCTCTCTTGAGGATATTTTTCCAATGATCTTTTAGAGAGAGTGGAGAAAGAGAAAGACATTGAGAGACCGATGTGAGAGAAACACATGGATTGGTTGCCTCCTGCATGTGTCCCAACCAGGACCTGGCCAGGAAGGAACCTGCAACCAAAGTACATGCCCTTGACTGGAATCAAACCCAGAACTCTTTGGTCTGCCGGCCGACGCTCTATCCACTAAGCCAAACTGGCTAGGGCAATGTGTACTATTTCTTTTTCTCAGGTTACAAGAGAAGATAGCCTATTGAGTCATAAAAATGCCAATGTTCAGGATGCTGCCACAGACAGGTACAGTTCTGGGTAAAGTGAATTAAGTGATTTTTTTTCCTCTTCACTTTTTTGGGGGGCCTTTTTCCCTATTCTCCAATCTATTTAATATCACCACATGATTATACTGAATTCAATGATGTTCTTTTCCTCTTAACTTTTCTGTGTAGCCTTTTTTCTTCATTTCCAATCTATCACCACCTGATTTCAGGGTACCTATTTGAAAGACAACTTGAATTCCCTCTTCCATCCTTTACATAGCTACTTAGTACCTAGTTTGAGATTATTTGAAGATAGTCCTAATTAATCTCACTATGTTCTCATTCTTTTTAAATTGATTGAAGTTACAAAGCAAAAACAACCTCTACAGGTATTTTTAATCTTATTAGGTGTGTGGGAGGAATGTATATTATTTCTCTTGGGTATGGTAGTAAACTTTCCTGTCATCCCAATGGCCTCATTCTTATAAACTTTCTTACTATAGGTTCTCATTTTCTTTGCTTTTCTTTTGCAGTCCTTTGTGCCTCTCTCTTTTTAAATGGGTATTATGTCATTTATTTGTCTCTGGGCTTTTTCCTTGCTCTATGCCAATTTGTATTCAATGTTCTGTACTTAGTTGGTGCTAAACATTGTTGAATGAATGAATGCTGCTTTTTTCTCATTATTCAAAACTTAGTGGAGCATTTCTTGATTAGTTATATTTGATTCCAGATACTGTAATCAACATAGCACTTAAGAATATAGCAGGCTTTGTATATAGGACTTTATAATTAGGGTTCAACAAACATATTAATTGGTGATTGGGGTAAAACTGAAATTTCAACTTAACCTTTAAGTTAATTCTAATAAATCAGTTGAAATTTTTAATACTATTATTATTGGAGCCTTTTTAGAATAACCTCATTAACTTTTTTTTTTTTCCCTAAGAGGAAGATAATGGCCCAGTTTCATTGAACTCTAAAAGCTGGGAAGAGCATAGAATGTACACCACTTTACTTCCAGATTTACTTTTCTCTAGCGGTTGTTGATATTTTCAATATTTTTTTTCCTGCCAGGATTTGAAATGCATCCTTTAAAATATAATATACTAAGTTTTGCTCATTGGGCAAAAACTAAAGTGTTTACCTTAGTTAAGATCAGGAACAAGACAGGAATGACCACTTTCACCAGTTTTATTCAGTATGGTACTGGATGTGCTAGCCACAGCAATCAGACAATAAAAAGAAATAAAAAGCACCTAAATTTGAAAAGAAGAAAGAATATTGTCATTAATTTGCAGATGACATGATACTGTATACAGAGAACAACAACAACAAAAAACTATAACTGTACATAATTCAGTAAAATAGCAGAATACAAAATAAATATCTAGAAATCAGTTGCATTTTTATACATTGATTATGAACTATCACAAAGGGAAACTAAGAAAACAAGCTCATTCATAATTCCTTCAAAAAGAATAAAATACCTAGGAATAAATTCAATCAAGGATGTAAAAGACCTGCCTGTACTCAGAATATTAAAAGAAACTGAAGAAAGAAATTGAAGAGTATACAAATACTGTGCTCATGGAGAGGAAAAATTAACATCATTAAAATGTTCATACTATCCAAAACAGCCTATATATTCAATGCATTTCCTATCAAGATAACAATGATGTCTTGCACAGAACTAGAAGAAATATTCCAAAAATTTGTATGGAACCACAAAAGACCCCAAATAGCCACAGCAATGCTGAAAAAGAACAAAGTTGTAGGATTCATATTACCTAATGTCAACCTATACTACAAGGCCATAGTAATCAAAGTAGCTTGATACTGGCATAAAATATAGACATACAGACCAATGGAACAGAATAGAGAGCTCAGAAATTAACCCACATTTTTATAGTCCATATTTGACAAAGGAGGCAAAAACATACAGAGGGGTAAAGATGGTCTGTTCAATAAATGGTGTTGGGTCCTAGTTAGTTTGGCTCAGTGGATAGAGCTTCGGCCTATGGACTAAAGGATCCTGGGTTCAATTCTGGTCAAGGGCACATGCCCCCAGTGTGGGGCATGCAAGAGGCAGCCCATCAGTGATTCTCTCTCATCATTGATGTTTCTATCTCTTTCTCCTTCTCCCTTCCTTTTTTTTTTTTTTTTTAAATTTATTTATTTATTTATTTATTTATTTATTTATTTTTCCTTCCTCTTTAAAATCAATTAAAAAATATTTTAATGGTATTAGAAAAATTAGATAAGTGCAAAAAATTAAATTATTCCACCTTCTTATATCACACACAAGAATAAACTCAAAATGGACTAAAGATTAAAATGTTAGACTTGAAACCACAAAAATCCTAGAAGAAATCATAGGCAGTAAAATCTCAGATATTTCTCATAGCAATATTTTTTTAGTTATAACTCCTTGGCAAAGGGAAACAAATGAAAAAATAAACAGAACTACATCAAACTAAGAAGTTTTTGCACAGCAAAGGAAGCCATCAACAAAATGAAAAGATAGCCTATTGAATGAGAACACATATTACAGAACATATAAAACACAACACCAGAAAAACAATCTCATTAAATAATAGGCAAAGGACCTAAATAGCCACTTCTCTAAGAAGACATACAGATGGCCAACAGGCACATGAAAAGATGCTCAGCATCACTAATCATCAGAGAAATCCAAATTAAAACCATGATGAGATATTACCTCACACCTGTCAGACTTGCTATCCTCAATAAATCAACCAAAAACAAGTGTTAGTAAGGATGTGGAGAAACGGGACCCCTTGTGCACTGTTGGTGGGAATGCAGATTGGTGCAGCCACTGTGGTAAGCAGTGTGAAGTTTCCTCAAAAAATTAAAAATGGAACTGCCTTATGACCCAGCTATTCCACTTCTGGAAATTTATCCAAAGAAACTCATAACACTAATTCAAAAGAATATATACAACCCTATGTTCATTGCAGTGTTACTTACAATAGTCAAGATTTAGAAGCAGCCCAAGGGTCCATCAGTAGATGAGTGGACAAAAAAGCTGTGTATGTTATACAATAGAATTCTACTCAGCCATAAAAAGGAAGGAAATCTTACTACTTGTAAAATCATGGATGGACCTGGAGAGCATTATGCTAAGTGAAATAATCCAGACAGAGAAAGACAAGTATCATATGATTTCACTCATATGTGGAATCTAATGAACAAAATAAAATAGCAAGCAAAATAGTGACAGACTTATAGATAGAGAACAGGCTGACAATTGTGTGTGTGGTGGAATTGAGCAAAATAGTAAAAAAAAAAAAAAAAAAAAAAAAACCACTCATGGACAGGGAAAATAATGTGTTGATTGCCAGGGGTAGGAGAAAGAGGTAGTGAAGAGAGGTCAAGGAGAGCATATGGGGGGATAAATGGTGATGGAGGGAGACTTGACTTGGGGTGTTGAACACACAATACAGCATACAGATGATGTGTTACAGAATTATGCACCTGTATACTTTGTTAACTAGTATCACCCCAATAAACTCAATGAATAGGAAAAAAATAAAATAATATATACTAAGTTCTTGTTTAAACATGGGTTTATTTCTAGACCTTTCCCTTTTCTGTTAAATTGTACACTTAAAAAATTACTGTATCCCCTTTTTAGAAATGAATTATTTCAGGCATAGAGAAAACTATGGAGATTATATAAAAAGTATTTGTGTACCAAATATCAAGCTTTGTCACATCTTCATATTTTGCTATTTTAGATTTTGACCATTTTTCTTTTATCTTTGTATTAAGTTGTAGTTCCCATATCATAAAACTTAAAATTGACCCTTTCAAAATACACAATTCAGTGCATTTTAGTAGACTAACAAAGTTTTGCAACTATTACCGCTGTATATACTATCTAATTCCATAATATTATCATCGTCCCTGAAAGCACCACTATACCCATTTGATCCCCACATTTTTCCCCATCCCCATCTCCACTCCTGTCCCAGCCCCTGGCAACCACTATTTTACTTTCTGCCTCTATTGGAATTTCCTACTCTGGACAATTCATGTAAATGGAAGTGTACAATATGTGGCCTTTTGTATCTGACTTCTTTCACTTACTAGTAAGAGGATCATCCATATAATAATACATATTAGTACTTCATCCTTTTTTATGGCTGAACTAGAGGCCCAGTGCATGAAATTCATGCATGGGTAGAGTGCCTAGGTCTGGCCGGCAATCAGGGCCAATCTGTGGGGCCACCAGCGGAGCGATCAGGGGGACCCCCGCTGGCACCCACCTTGGCTGGCCTGGGGCCTGTTGGCTGGGGGCTCCTGTGTTGAGCGTCTGCCCCCCTGGTGGTCAGTGCATGTCATAACAACTGGTCATTCCAGTTGTTTCACCGATAGGTTGAATTGAGTATTAGGCTTTTATTATATAGGGTAATATTCCATTGTATCGATATACCACATTTGATTTATCCATGTATCAACTGATGGACATTTATGATGTTTCCACTTTTGTCTATTATGAATAAAGCTGCTATGGACAATCACTTCTAAGAATTTTTATAGCCATGCTTTCAGTTCTCTTTAATATATACCCAGGAGGGGTATTGCTGAGCACATGATAATGTTTCACTTTTTGAGGAACTACCAAATTGTCTTCCAAAACAGCTCCAATATTTTTCACTCTCACCAGCAAGATATGAATGTTCCAGTTTCTCCATAGCTTTGTCAGTGCTTAATATTCTCCATTTTAAAAAATATACTCATATCAGTGAGTATGAAGTGGTGTCTCATTGAGGTTTTGGTTTTCATTTATCTAAGGACTGAAGATGTTAACATCTTTTCTTCTTTGAAGAAATGTCTATTCAGATCATTAATTCTTTAGTAACAGCTTTAGCAAATATAATAAACTAGAGGCCCAGTGCACAAAATTCATGCATGGAGGGGGGGTCCCTCAGCCCTTCCTGCACCCTCTGCAATTTGGACCCCTACACCTGTTTCTTATCTAGCTAACCTCTTCACATTTAAAAAAAATTAACCAAAATATCACCTACTCTAGGAAATCCTTTGAACAAATGTCTTTACAATATATATTAAGTATTTTCGTAGTATATCATTCTTTTTTTTAACAGCTGCTTAGAGTGGATGCAATGTGGTTTTCATTCTTGCATCTAAATTTTTTCTTCTTGCTCTTATAATAGCAAAGCTTATCCTATTTACATTTGCCCTTCAAGAGCTTATATTTGGTTCAGTTTCTAGTTGGCTCCCTGCTTTTTTTTTTTAAGGAATGAATTTGGGTTGTGATAGTAAGCCTCACTTGTAATCAAGCCTGTAGGTCTCCCTATCTGCTTATTTCTATAATACATATCATTTTACCATACCAGAGATTGTGTTCATTTATAGAAAATAACAATAAATGTCACCTGATCTTTTGATCTTCTAGTAATATTTTATAGCAAGACGTATTATTCTAGAATTTAACTATTACAGAACTGAAGCCTAGAAAAATAAATCACATTGAACAAGAAAGAATGACTCGAATATCAAAGCATATTACACTTAGGGCCTCCCTTGTCCTGTGCCGCAGATGTCATAGCATAGTACACAGTTCACGTGGAACTCAGCCTCCTTTAAAATGGGAAGGGATGCCATACTCATGAAGCAGCTACTTCCACCAATTTTTTTTTTAATTCACAGCACATACTCTCTGTATTAATTATTGGAAAATCATCCTAGCAATTGCCTCTGTTCCTCTCTGTATTGTTGCCTTACATTCTGATGCTATTACTGCACTTTTATCATCCACTCGCTCTAATAAGATTGTGAATGTTTTAAGGGCAGAGATTATGACTTGAGCTTGTGTTTCTCTGTCATGGAGTCCAAATAAATATTCAAAGCCATCCAGTCCAAATGACTGTGATGAGAGAGGCCCATGTTGCTGGAGACTCTGATTGTTATTTAAGGGCCTCACTTGTCTGGGCCTTTACAGAGAGGTTCGTAGGGGCTGAGGGAATTTGAGGAAACCCGGACGGAATTCTCCTAAAAGATTTTGCTAAGCTGGCGCCTGGGATGCCAGGCATTTGTCCAATTAAAACCCGGACACACAGCAATAACAGAGGCACTGTCTCCTACTGCTAATGTGTAGGATCAAACCCCAGCCTGCAGGAACTCACTCCTCAGTCAGGACCAGGCCGCTGGGTAGACCTGGGCTGGTGCTCCTAACTCTGGGGAGAGGGAGACTTCTCATGGCTGCAGGCTAGAGGCCCTGGACTCCGCGCCACATGCAGGGCGGTCAGTGGAGTGGCTTTTTCACCTGGGATTGCAGGTAGCTTGGCCAGGGTGGACCTGGCCGGTTCACCCCGTGATCGCGGGCAGTTAGGCCTGGGCTCTTCACGCTGTGATCATGGGGCGGCTTGGCCTGGCCTGTTTGCCTGTGATCCTGGGGTGGCTGGGCCTGGGCTCACTGCAGTTCGCCAGCCTTCTATGGGCTGGGGGGAGCTGACCAGTGGAGCCCACAGCATGTGGCAGGCTGTTAAAGTCTCCACGGTAACCCTGCACTGACTTCCAGCCTTTGGTGGTGATTGGTTGTTACAAGTTACAACCCTGGCTTTTATTATTCACCCTTTTCAAGTGTACAATTCATCCATTTAAAGTGTACAATTCAGGGGACACAAGTTATGTTTAAAAAGAATAAAGTAGGTAAAGTGTACAATTCAGTGGTTTTCATTTTGACATATTTGTATTTAAAAATTATCTATGGAAGGGGGGAGAAATGAGGAACCTTTGTAATAATATGAACAATAAAGATTGATATAAAAAAATAAATAAAAATAAAAATTATCTATGGGCCCTTCATATTAACTGCCATTACATGAGTCCAGCATACCATATTCATTTTTATTAATGGGCAAATGCTTGTTCCAAGTTAACATTGTGTGTGCTCCTCCGTATACAAGTACTGAGAGATTCTTTAGGTCAGCAGTCACCAACCAGTGGTCCATGGACCATTGGTGATCCGTGAGGTCTTAAAGGTTGGTGACCACTGCTTTAGGGTGTATGCCTATGAGTGGAATTGCTGGGTCATGACACATGCTGAGCAGAATGGAGCAGAAGCTTCACATGTGCTTCTTTCCGTGTTGGGCAGCAGTGTAAGCTGTCCAGGACCAATCTTTTTTTTTATTATTATATTTTATTGATTTTGTACAGAGAGGAAGGGAGACAGATAGAGAGTTAGAAACATCGATGAGAGAGAGTCATCGATCAGCTGCCTCTTGCATAGCCCCTACTGTGGATATGTCCACAACCAAGGTACATATGCCCTTGACCGGAATCGAACCCAGGACCTTTCAGTCCCCAAGCTGACGCTCTATCCATTGAGCCAAACCGGTTTCGGCCAGGACCAATCTTTTGCTGAAGTGTTGGGAGAATTCATTGTAAAGCATTACTTCTTTTAATACTCCCATTTCTCATATCAACTCCTTTTGTCTGAAACTGCTTCTTTCTGAAACACAAAGCTATTTTTCTCTCTGGTAACTCAGGTTTTACTGCTCATTCTTGAGGTTCTGCATTTTCATTACTGTATACCTAAGAATAGGTGTTGTTGTTTTTTTCAATTGTTAGTATTCAAGGTGGTCTTTAAATTTGAAGATCAATGTCTTTTTTCAACTCAGAAAATCATAAGCCATTGTTTTTTGAATATCCACTATCCATTAGTTGAAATATTCTGATTACTTGTCTCTCACAACTGTTCCTTATTTCTTTCCATCTCTTTGCCTCTATTTGCCTCAGTGTTAATGGCTGCAACCATTCTAGCTTTCACTTCAGAAATTACATCTGACTTTTCCAGTCTAGGGTCTATCTCCTGTTTTCCCCAGTCTCCTTGCAGGATTGGACGGAACTGCTCCTGTCGCTTGCACACGTTTCAGTGATACTGGGAAGGCTGGGATTTCCTGCTTGGGGCGTGAGCTTAATGGAGGATGACCTCCCTTTGTCCCTGGTGTTGAGCCATCTGTACGACTGCTCCTATTCTTGTTCTCATCTGGGGTAGACCTGCTTGTCATTGTGCCGGGCCTGCAGGTAACCAACCATCTCTGGCATCCTCTCATCTGGTCCTGTTGCAATGCCTGGAGCACTCTAGATGTTGCTTCTTTCTCAGCAGAGCTCTCCAGCCTGTGTCCTCAAATGGGGGCTTCTGATGGTTCCTGACTCTTCTCTGATATCTCATGCTTTCTGTATGATTTCTGTTCCACTGAGCTTCTCATTCATGTTTTTGGTAACAGCTTTTAAAAAAAATCAGTCTATTTATCAATTTTGTTTATCTGCTTTTCTTCTCAAGATAAATCTTTTCTGTCCTTCAGTGAGACTTAGGAGGGAAGCAAAGTAGCCCACAATTTTGATCCATCTGTGAGTGAGTGTGACCTGGATTTGAAACTGTTAAGGGATGGTTGGGAAAGGGTTTCATAAAAGCATATGAGCGTGACCTGGACTTCTGTCATGCTCCTCACAAATTGAATTTCTTCTTCTCCCACATGGATTTGTTACACTTCTTTCCCAAGGCCTTTCTTTGAAAACACTGCCCATGCTCAGACAGACCTCATGATGTGAATTTGTATTTTCTTTCCAGGGCTGTAGGAAGTGAGAATAATGTGCTCCTCTCTGAAGATTCCCTTGCTCCAGCGCACAGCACACCTACAGGAAATGGTTCTGTTCTAAAGGTAACAGTATCTTAATCTTTTAAAGGTTTTCCCAAAGACCATACTTGAATCCTGTGGGCATCTGGTGACTGTGATTCACACCAGAACTCAAGCTTCGAGAAAAGCACTGAGCCTGAATTCTCTAGGGAGAGTCCTATTGTCAAATCCCTCACCAGAGGCTCTCAGGGATTTCCTCCAGTTTCTGTGTTATTTATTGGTATTTTCGGCTTGGGGTGGTCTTTGTATTTTTGCTTTTTTGGGTACTGGCTATGCTTCCTTAGTGTCTCAAACTGTACATGGCATATAGTAAGCACTAACTATTCATTGAAATGAACTTTCTGAAATAACAGCATCCTGTCATTGTGTTGCAGTGTGGCTAGCTCATCACAGCTCCTGCTATTCCTATACCCTCTTGCCACACCCTTACCAGTTCAGGAAACATTGAAACCTAGTTCATTGCCCAGTGAATGTTTTAATTTGCAAGTTAAATGAAAAGTTATTCTCAAAAATAGCATTTATCATTTTGCTCTTCTATTATATAAGCATATTTATTATAGTAATTTCTCAAATATTTCAAAAAAGAAAAAATTAGAAATCACATGTATTCCCACTACCCCAAAAACAGTGTAGTTAATATTTGGATGTATAACTTCTCAGACTTTTGGGTTAAATGAACAAACAACCAGGATCTTTCTTTCTGATAATTAAAATTCTAAAACGATATATTGACATCTTTGACCATTGAAAATTGTTGATGAAACCTGAGATTTTTGGAACAGGGCATTTAGTTCAAACATTTATTGCATATATAATATACACTAGACAGCATGCTAAGCTTTGGAAATTAAAATAGATTGAAACATAGTTAACAGCAATCAGGCCTCGGTCAGAATTATAGAAAGGGAGAGAGAATGTTAATGCCTATGGTAGGACATGCACAAGCTGTTTTGGGGCACTCAACCAGGCCAGAGGGTGGGATGGGTGAGCTAGGAGGAGGGAGACCTAAGAGGAGAGAGAATAATTTTTCATGTGTGTAATTAAAGTTGGCCTGAAAGCAGGTAGATAGAAATAGAATTGTATAAATGGAGGGCTTTTTTTGTTATGTACTACACATTAGATACTTATTTCTCTTATTTCCAGATTGGAATTTTATCTTTTGTACTTTTATTTTTTTTATTTTTTAAAATATATTTTTATTGATTTTTTTTTTTTTATAGAGAGGAAGACAAAGGGATAGAGTTAGAAACATCAAAGAGAGAGAATCATCTATCAGCTGCCTCTTGCACACCCCCTACTGGGGATGTGCCCGCAACCAAGGTACATGCCCTTGACCAAAATCGAACCTGGGACCTTTCAATCCGCAGGCCAACACTCTATCCCAGTTTTGGCTCTTTTGTACTTTTAAAATTCTTCCTGCCTCCCCCCCCGCACACACACACTCATGCACACACACACACACACACACACACACACTCTGCAGTATAGAAATTGTGTTTTCCAGAAAGTGCTTCAAATACTAGTTAAAAAGTGTTAATTAATATTTATGGGGAAGCTCATACTGACCTCTCCAAAAATAGTGAAGTTTTCATATCTCTGGATAAAGAAGCATTTATCAATAGAATTCAGGCATCTCTTTACTCATCTTTCTTCTGTGCTAAACTTTCTAGTCTAGACTAAGAGCCAGAACAGCCCTGGCCAGTGCTGCTCAGTTGTTAGAGCATCACCCCATGCACCTAAGGATTGTGGGTTCAATTCCAGGTCAGGGCACTTTACCCAGGTTGTGGATTCCATCCTCTGTTGGGGTGTGTTCATGAGGCAACTGATCGGTGTCGCTCTCGCTCTCCGTCCTTCCCTTCTCTCATCAATGAAAAACATATCCTCAAGTGAGGATTAAAAAATGAAAAAGAACCAGAACAGTCTTAACCCTACCCAAATTTTGTCTCACCAGAAGGAATGGCTAATCTGCAAATTCACATAATGCCTAGCTTTTTAAAATTCTGATTATAGTCCAGGTTCCCCTCCTAGCAAAAGTGGAAGCATTAGTAAGCTTGATTCCTGAATGTCCCTGTTTGTTTAAAGGTTAAACCAATCAGGCCTTGGTCAGAATGATAAATTGAGAGGATAAAGAAAAAGTAGTCTGATTAGTGGGTCATTTATCAACTATATATATTTTATCTCCATAGGATGCTACAGATGAATTTGATGCCTTGTTTTTATCTCTAACTGAGAATCTGATTGACAATACAGTCACACCTCAGGTAAATATGCTTTAAAATACCAAAATGGAAAAAAAAAAATCTATTTTGCAAATTTGCTGCTATATTCCAATTTTGGCCTTTTTAACAATTTGGTAAAACTTCACACATAATAAGAGATCATATTTCAGTAACACTTAGCATTAGCATTGCCTTTTCTGTACTATAAAACTCTACCAATTTGATTGTGCGTGTCACTACTATATGCCTATTTGTAATTCAGTAGCATAATGTAAATAACATAGAGAAAATGGATGATAAACCAGCTTCAAAAGAGTTAAGACAGTCCAGCCAGTGTAACTCAGTGGATGAATGTCGACCCATGAAGCAGGAGGTCAGGGCACATACCCAGGTTGTGGGCTCAATTCCCAGTGGGGGGCATGCAGGAGGCAGCTGATCAATGATTCTCTCTTATCATTGCTGTTTCTGTCTCTCCCTCTCTAAAATCAATACAAATTATATTTTTTAAAAGAATGAAGAAAATATGGATATATTTAATTTTTAAAAATATTTTCAGAAAGGTGGGAATATAAAAATGGGTGGCATTGAACATATTGATCATTATTGTAGTATGGGAGATACTGTGTTAAGTACTATGATCATAATACAATAGTTCCTTCTCACCAGAGACTTACAGTCTAGTGGGTGAACTGTATACAGATAACTAATTTAGAGATTTATGAATATTGTGACAAAATTGCTGTAGGAACTAGAAATTCTGAAGGCTTGGAAGATGGTACTGCCTATAGTGCTGAATGTTTGCTTAGATTACTAGTTCTCAAACTTGAATGTGTAACAGAATCATCCTGCCAGTGATTAAAACAGATGGCTAAGGAAAGGAGGAAGTAAAACTCATTTATTTGTAGACTAGAGGCCCGGTGCATGAATTTGTGCATGGGTAGGGTCCCTCTAGATGGCTGCAGGGATCAGGCCAAAACCCACAGTCCAATGCCATCTGCAGCTCCTACCTGCCGCTCTTGTTCATCCAGACCCACTGTGCCTGCTGCAGGCTCAAGCCCAATCAGTCCCCGATCAGGAGAGGTTTGCACTGGTGCAGCAGTGCTCCCCAGCCATGAGCCCTGTGTCTGGCACCCTCCCAAGGGGAGTGGTCTGTGGGATCAGGCTGAAACTGGCTCTCCAATATCCCCCTAGGGATCCCGGATTGCAAGAGGGCACAAGCCAGGCAGAAGGACCCCACTGGTGCACTATCGGGCCGGGGAGGGACAGTGGGAGGGCTCCAGGGCATGTCTGCCCCATCTAGCTCAGTCCCGATCAGCCGGACCCCAACAGCAAGCTAACCTACCAGCCAGAGCATCTGCCCCCTGGTGGTCAGTGCACGTATAGCGACTGGTCAACCAGTTGACTGCCCCCTGGTGTTTGTGCACATCAGAGCAACTGGTTGACCAGTTGACTACCCCCTGGTGGTCAGTACACGTTATAGTGAGCAGTTAAGAAGCGGTAGCATATCAGCATATTATGCTTTGATTGGTTTTTCAGTTGTTCTGCTATTCAGTCTATTTGCATATTATCCTTTTATTATATAAGATGACATGATACTGTACATAGAAAACCCTAACGACTTCACAAAAAAACTACTTGATATATTAAATGAACTCGGCAACGTAGCAGGATACAAAATTAACACCCAGAAATTGATGGCATTTTTTTTTTATACCAATAATGAACTTTCAAAAAGAGAAACAAACAAACAAAAATCCCATTTACCAATGCAACAAAAAAATTAAAATACTTAGGAATAAACTTAACCAAGGAGGTAAAAGACTTGGAAAACTACAGAACATTGAAAAAAGAGAGAAAGGAAGATATAAACAAGTGGAAGAATATACTATATTCATGGATTGGTAGAATTAACATAATTAAAATGTCCATACTACCCAAAATAATCTATAGATTCAACACAATCCCTATTAAAATACCAATGGCATATTTCACAGATCTAGAATAAATACTTTAAAAAATTATATGGAACCATAAAAAGTCCTCAAATAGCTGCAGCAATCTTGAGAAAGTAGAACAAATAAGGGATCAAAATACCAAATATCAGGTTACACTACAAAGCCACTGTTACTGGCACAAGAGCAGGCATATCTATCAGTGGATCAGAATAGAGACCCCAGAAATCAACCCAAGCCAATACGCTCAATATTTGACAAAGGAGGCAAGAGCATACAATAGAGTCAAGACAGTCTCTTCAATAAATGGTGTTGGGAGAATTGAACAGATACATGCAAAAATGAAACTAGACACCAACTTAGACCATACACAAGAATAAACTCAAAATGGATAAAAGACTTAAATGTAAGTCATGAAACCACAAAAATCCTAGAAGAAACCATAGGCAGCAAAATATCAGACATCTCTCATAGCAATATCTTTACAGATATATCTCCTAGGGCAAGAGAAACTTAAGGAGAAAATAAATTGGGACTACATCAAAATAAAAAGAAAACCGTAAACAAAATGAAAAGGGAACCCACTCTAAGGGAGAACATATTTGACAATGATAAATCTGGTAAAGGGTCGAAACCAGTTTGGCTCAGTGGTAGAGCGTCGGTCTGCGGACTGAAAGGTCCCAGGTTCGATTCCGGTCAGGGGCATGTACATTGGTTGCTGGCACATCCCCGGTAGGGGGTGTGCAAGAGGCAGCTGGTCGATGTTTCTCTCTCATCGACGTTTCTAGCTCTCTATCTCTCTCCCTTCCTCTCTGCAAAAAATCAATAAAATATATTTAAAAAAAAAAAAAAAAAAAAAAAAAAAAAAATCTGGTAAAGGGTTAATATCCAATATATTTAAGATACTCATACAACTTGACAAAAGGAAGACAGTCCAATAAGAAAATGGGCAAAGGACCTAAATAGACACTACCCCAAAGGACATACAGATGGTCAACAGATATGAAAAAATGCGCAGTCACTGATCATCGGAGATGCAAATTAAAATGATAATGAGGTATCACCTCACGCCTGTTAGAATGGCTACCATCAACAAATGATAGTGTTGGTGAGGATGTGGAGAAAATGGAACCTTAGTACACTGCTGGTGGGAATGCAGACTGGTGCAGTCACTGTGGAAAACAGTATAGCGTTTCCTCAAAAAATTAAATATGGAACTGCCATTTGACCTAGTGATCCCACTTCTAGGAATATATCCTACGGAACCCGAAACACCAATCAGAAAGAATGTATGCATATTCCTATTTTCATAGCAGCGCAATTTATAATAGCTAAGATCTGGGAAAAGCCTAAGTGCCCATTAGTAGATGAGTGGATAAAAAAGCCATGGTACATTTATACCATGGGATACTATGCAGTAGTGAAAAAGGAGGATCTCTTACCCTTTGAGAGAGCAAGGAGGGACCTGGAGAGTAATATATTAAGCAAAATAAGTCAGTCAGAGAGGGACAAGTATCACATGATCTTACTCATTTGTGGAAATTAATGAACAAAATAAACTGATGAACAAAATAGATCCAGAGACATAGAATCATGGAACAGACTGTCGAATCTCAGAGGGAATGTGGGGGAGACCAATCAACCAAAGAACTTGTATACATATATGCATAACCCATGGACACAGACAATAGGGTGTAAAGGGATAAGGGTGGACTAGAAGAAGACAATGGTGAAAAAAGTGGACATATGTCATACTTTTAATAATAAAAATTTAAAAAAGCAAACAGATGGCTAGACTCCACCCTGAGTTCCTGATTTGGTGTGAGATGGGACCTGAGAAACTTTTGCTTTTCTCTACTCGCTATAATTTTATTATATCTTTCACATTTAGATTTTCACACATTTGAACAGTTTGAGTTTTGTGGGGGAGGGGATGTCAATTGTGGTTTTGCTATAACCCAGTTATGTTTTTCATCCTTATAAAAAGCCAATTCTCTATTATCTACTATATAATCCATCCTTTTCTAATTGGTTTGTTACTAATATTTTTTTTAGAGCCAAATTTTTTATTTATTTATTTATTTATTATTATTTTTGTTTGTTTGTTTCTTTTTTTTAATATATTTTATTGATTTTTTTTGCCCCCCTCCCTCCCTCCCTCCCACACATCCCCTCCCTCCCCAGAGTTTTGTGTCCATTGGTTGTACTTATATGCATGTATAAAAGTCCTTCGGTTGATCTATTATCTCCCAGATCTTCCTCCCCTCCCTGCTGTAATTTGACAGTCTACTTGTTGATATACTGTCTCTATATCTATCTTTTGGTTCATCAGTTTATAATGTTCTTTATCATCCACAAATGAGTGAGGTCATGTGGTGTTTCTCTTTCATTGATTGGCTTATTTCACTCAGCATGATGTTCTCCAACTCCATCCAGGTTGCTGCAAATGATGAGAATTCCTTCTTTTTTATGGCAGCATAGTATTCCATTGTGTAGATGTACCATAGTTTTTGGATCCAATCATCTGCTGACGGGCACCTAGGCTGTTTCCAAATTCTGGCTATTGTAGATTGTGCTGCTATGAACATAGGGGTGCATATATCCTTTCTGATTGGTGTTTTTAGTTTATTGGGATATATTCCTAGAAGTGGGATTACTGGGTCAAATGGGAGTTCCATTTTCAGTTTTTTGAGGAAACTCCACACTGTTCTCCACAATGGTTGCACCAGTCTGCATTCCCACCAGCAGTGCACGAGGGTTCCTTTTTCTCCGCAACCTCGCCAACACTTGTCGTTTGTTGATTTGTTGATGTTGGCCATTCTGACAGGTGTGAGATGGTACCGCAGTGTTGTTTTGATTTGCATCTCTCAGATAATTAGTGACTTAGAGCAAGCAACTTCGCCTTCAGTTGTTTTAGCAATTCTGCGAGCCAAAGGGTTTATTTTTTATTTTTATTTTTATTGATTGATTATTTAGAGAGAGGAAGGGAGCGAGAGAAATACCAGTATATTGTTCCAATTATTATGCTCTCTTTGGTTGCTTCTTGTCAGTGCCCTGACCGGGATCCATCTCGCAGCCTGTGTATCAGGAGGAGTTCTAACCCCCTGTGCTGCAGGCTGCCTGCCAGGCCCCTCAACACAGCCCTCTGGGTGCCCTGGCCCTGCTGTGGGCCGGGCTCCTCTCCACAGCAAAGGTGTAAGTTCCACTCTGTCAGGCTCCTACTCAGGTTTCAGGTTTGATCCCGGTCGGGGCTGACTGCTCAGGAAGACCATTGAGGTCCCAGTGCTCTAAGTCATTCGGCGGGAGCTGGGGTTCCTTTGCCGACATGGCCAACTCCAATCCCCACTTCCCTGCTCCTCCACTGAGGACACTTCAACCATGGCAACTGCGTGGCCTATGCCAGAGTACACATCCCCATGGGTGGGTGCTTTCCTGAAGCTTGGCCAGTCCAGCTGCTGCACAGTCACCGGGTTGACTGTGTATTTCCGGGTTCCCAGGGAGAGCACCCTCTGCACCAGACTTCCAGGGAGAGCGGGTCCCCGAGGGAAAGCATTTCACTCCTCCTCCCCTTGGGGCTGCCGGGCTGGAGCCCAGTCCTAACCACCCCGGGGAGGCCTCCTAGCTGGGTGCTAAGAAAACTAGACTGGAGCCCTTCCTCCTTGAACCCTGTCTTCCGTGTAGAACGGGACAGATGAAAGCCTCGGGAGCCTTAACTGGGGCCTGCTGCGTGTGCAGCCTACCAAGCGGTTGTGACATTATGGAATCCTGGACAATTTGCATGTGCCTCTATTATTATAAAGGATTCAGGTATACAACATTATAATTCAGTATTTGTACACAGTAGTTCCCTCCTCATTTACAGTTCCAGTTGTCCAAAGTTTTGGTTAGTACTCACAGTAAACCATGGTCCAAAAATATTAAATGGAAAATTCCAGAAATAAACAATTCATGTTTTAAGTTACATGCCATTCTGAGTAGCGTGATGAAATCTGGTGCCATCCCCTCCACCTGCCTGGGTGTAACCATCTTCATCGGGCATGCTCGTTCACACTGGTGCTGCACTGCAGTGCTTATGCTCAAGTGAATTGTTGGGCCCTCTTTTCCTGCTCTAGTACTATTGTGTTTTTTCATTTTATTTTATTTCATTTCTTTTTTTATAAAAATTTATTGATTATGGTCTCACATAATTGTCCTCATCCCCCCATTCCCATCCCAAACCCCTCCCTACATATGCCCCCCCCCCCCCCATTGTCCATGGCCACTGGCTAGGCCCATATGCATGTACACAAGTCCTTTGGTTGATCTCTTCCCCTTACCCCCACCCTCCCCTACTTTCCCTCTGAGGTTTGAGAGTCTGATCACTGCTTCTCTTTCTCTGGGTCTGTTTTTGTTCATCAGTTTATGTTGTTCATTATTTCCTCTAGATGTGAGATCATGTGATCCAAGAAATACCCTTGTAAGAACCAAAACTGAGACAAGCATCGCTTCTCGGCCTTTTGGCTAAGATCAAGTGTAGTACTATTGTGTTTTTATTTTCTGATATCTAGTAAATCTTTAATTATAAATTTAGCATCAGTACGTCAGATGTCCCCTCAAATCTGCCTGCACTAAATTGGAGTCTATATTAAATTTACAGATTTTTAAAAGAAAACTGGCATTTTAAAAAATATCTTCATTTTCACAAATTTGATATATTTCTAATTTCTCACCTTTATTTGAGTCTAAATGTTCTTTATAAGTCTTCTATATTTCTCATTAGGTTAAGTCCTAAATGTAGTTTTATTAATATTATGAACGGTATTTAATTTGTTACTGTTGAATTAATAATTTGATTTTGTGTCTAGCAAACTTGCTGAATTCTTTCATTAGTCCATCTACTGATTCCTGGAATATTCAGTCAGTTTCTAGGATGTGTTTAATATCTGTCTACAATTATTGATTGATTAATTTCTCAAGTGTTGCTAGATCTTTCAGTAGTTGTTTTGCACATTTTAAAGATAGGCTGTGAGATGCATATATGTTGATGATAATGATACTTTCTTAAGTTCTTTTAAGCACTTTAAAGTATCCTTCTTTGCCCTTTTTTTCTCTCTTAATTTCCCGCTTGATTGATATAAAATTGACACTCTAGTTTTCTTTTAAGTTTGTTTTTCCTAGTGTATAATGTTTCTGTCCTTTTATTTTCAACCTTCCTGTGTATCTGGTGATTTTAAATAAACCTTTTATAAACAAGATTTTGTTGCATCTTGTTTTTAAAATCCTATTGAGAGGCTTTATTTCTGATTGAGTCCTGTTTGATGCCACCACAGGCCCCGGTGTCTGCTCTCTGCGGGGGCTTGCTTGCCCTTTGCCGCCGGGGCTAGGGGAAAGCAGGGCCCTGCTGTCTTCTCTCTGGTTCGCTGCCACAGGAGCAAGCAGGGCCCTGGTGTCTGCTCTCTGGGGGGGTCCTGCAGGAACTGCTTGCCTGGCTTCAGGGGACATTCCCATCCCACCCCCTGGCCGCTTGCATGTGCACTGTCTCTGAGCACCTGGGTCCCAGGGATGTTCCAGCCCTACCCCTGGCCACTCAGCACCTGCTTGCGTAGACCCAGAGCATTCCAGGACCTAGAGCGGCCGGGCTCTGGAGAATGCCTGTCTCTGGGACACAGGCAGCCTGGTGCTGGCGTGCACTCAAGTGTCCTCTGGGCAGGAACATACACCGTGTTGCGGATGTTCCCACCCGCCCCCGGCTGCTTCGTGCCTGCATATGCAAATTAACCCAGCATCTTTGTTGGGTTAGTTTGCATACTTCTGTTTGGCTGGTGGGCATCGAGAAGTGATGGTCAATTTGCATCTTTCTCTTTTATTAGTGTAGATTAAGATTGGGACTTACATTTTTTCCCCCCCTTCAGAATATAAAGCTGTCTGCAAGGGCTAGTCTAAGTTTTTATAAAATAGGGGAGTTTATTAGATTATAATTCTACACATAAAAGTAAGATCTAGAAAATTAAACGTTGAAATAAATCTAACAAAGGCCCTATGAAGCAGAAGTAATATGGATGGTTCTATTGTTGTTTTCTAATGAATGCATGATAGAGGATGACCTCTGTATAAACGGATGTTTTTCCTATGTACTTTTTCATGCTATTAATTTTGATTTGTCATAATTCATTGTTCAGAATCCTACCAAGAAGGCTATAATTATTTGTAATGAACTGAAACTTCAGAAAATAAACCAATGCTGAGGTGGGGGACAGTCCTATTAAATGAATTACAAGTAGTAGTAGCATTCTTGGAGTAGAAATATTTAGATTAAAGAGATTCTCAAAATTAGTTGTGTTGTAGAAAAGGATCTTGGATTCAGAAGTTTATGTCAGCTCAAGGGACCATTAAGAACTGCCTCCTACCCCACCCAATGCATCTCATAGTAGAAGAAAACATGGGGAGTATGATTATGAAAATAAATACGTATATGTAATTTATTTCAGGTATCTTCAACATCCATGATCACGCCCCGGTGGATTGTGCCAGTAAGTTAATATTTGCAATTTCTCTAATGGTCACCCTTTCAGAGTGAGACCTAAAGGATTACCAGGCTCTTATTCTTCCTTAAAACAAGGAGTCATTTTCAAAATTCTGTTTACTAACTTATAGCTTCACACTAGCTATTTAACTTTTCTGTTTGTAAATGCTTATAAATGATGGACAAAATACAAATCTAAAGGAAAGGATGATTAAAAACAAACGAACAAACCAAAACAACCACAATCATCAAAACCATCATCCTCATTACCATAATCATTAGGAAGATGACATAGAGCTGAAGCACTGACCTTTGGGTAAGCATTGTCACCACTGCTCACACATGTGTTGTATGTCTCCCTCAGCAGAGCAGTGTCCTTCCCAATGGACTCGCAGAAAATGGACCATCCTTAGTGGGGAAGGAGGGACTTGGTAGTAGAGACGTGATCTCGCTGATCTCTCCCCCGGCACCATTCTTGGTGGATGCTGTGACCAGGTGAGGACATTTTTAAAAAAATAATCTTTATTGTTCATATTACAAATGTTCCTCATTTTTCCCCCCTCCATTGTTCCCCTCCACCAGGTTCCCACCCCACCCTCTCTGCCCTTTCCCCACCCCCCATTGCCCTCCCCTTTGCCCACCCCCCATTGTCCTCATCCATAGGTGCACAGTTTATGTTCAATCTCTTCCCGCATCCCCCCACTCCCCTTTTCCCCAAGAATCGTCAGTTCACTCCCCTTTCATACCTCTGATTCTATATTATATTCACCAGTTAATATTGTTCATCAGATTTTTTAATTCCCTTGGTTTTTAGATTCACTTGTTGATATCTGTTGTTCATAATTTTTATATTTATTTTCTTTCTCTTCCTAAAGAACCCCTTTCAGCAATTCATATAATCCTGGTTTGGCGGTGATGACCTCCTCTAGCTTTTTTTTTTTATTATTAATGAAGCTCTTTATCTGGCCTTTGATTCTGAGTGATAGCTTTGCTGGGTAGATTATTTTTGGCTGTAGATTCTTGCTATTCATCACCTTGATATTTCTTTCCATTCCCGTCTGGCCTGCATGATTTCTGTTGAGAAATCAGCTGACAATTGTGTGGGTGCTCCTTTATAGGTAACTACCTGCTTTTCTCTTGCTGCTTTTAATATTCTCTCTTTGTCTTTTGCTCTTGGAATTTTAATTATGATGTGTCTTGGTGTGGTCCTCTTTGGATTCCTTTTGTTTGGGGTTCTGTGCACTTCCTGGACTTGTAAGTCTAATCCTTTCACCAGGTGGGGGAAGTTTTCTGTCACTATTTCTTTCAATATGTTTTTGGTATCTTGCTCTCTCTCTTCTTCTGGGACCCCCATAATTCTGATGTTGGTTCGCTTGAAGTTGTCCCAGAGGCTTCTTACACTATCTTCAACTTTCTGGATTCTCTTGCCTTCTTGCTTCTGTGGAGGAGTGTCTTCTGGCTCTTGTGTTCCAAATCTTTGACTTGATTCTTGCGATCTTCCATTCTGTTTTTAGGACTCTATAATATTTTTTATTTCAGACATTATATTCTTTATTTCTAATTGATCCCTTATTATTTCTAGTTGATCCCTTTTCATATCCTTATAGGTCTCATTTATTTTATCGGCCTTTTCTAGGAAATTCTTGAAAAACCTTATAAGCATGGTTTTGAACTCTATATCCAGTCACTTTTTGTCCTCCATTTATTTCGTTTGTGATCTGTTTCCTTGTCTCGGAATTTTCTCTGCTTCCCTGAGTTGGTAGGGTGGCTTTGTGTGCTAAGGTGTCCTATATGGTTCAATGGGTCAACTTCTCAGTTACCTGAGGTGGACACTCTTGGTGCCCCGTTTTGTGGATTGTGTGTACAGCCTTGTTGTAGTTAAGTCTTGATTGTTGTTGGTATCACTGGGAGGAACTGACCTCCAGGCCAATAAGCTGTGAGGATCAGCTGTGTCTATGCCTTATTCGACTAGACTTGGGAAATTTCAAAAGCCTCTTTGCTCAACTTGGATGAGGCGGAGTTTCAGGGTGGAGCCTACAGCCTTGGCTTCCGTCAAAAGTCCGTTCTCTGCGCGTAATGTGTGCGCCTATGGGACTGCCTTTTGCCGCTCCCCTGAGTTTCTGCCTTACAGCCCAGACTCCCTCCATAGGAGCCTGGGTCCCCAGGGTCTGGCCTAGAACTGGGGTACAGTGCGGTTGGAACTGGGGCTCAGCACAGTCCGGAGCCTTTGTCTTCTTCCCGCTAGGGCAATCTGGCAACAGAGTCAACAGTCCGTCCTCTGCGAGTAATGTGTGCGCCTATGGGACTGCCTTTTGCCGCTCCCCTGAGTTTCTGCCTTACAGCCCAGACTCTCAGTATGAGCCTGGGTCCCCAGAGTCTCGCCCAGAAATGGGATTCAGTGCAATCGGAACTGGGGTTCAGCACAATTCATAGCTTTTATCTCCTTCCCGCTAGGGAACCCCAGCCATGCACTCAGCCTCCTCCACCTCTCCGGCTCCGTCCTCTCCACGCACACAATGTGTCTCCGTCTCCGTACCTTGGGCTTTTACAGCTCCTCTGATTTTCCTTCTGGTTTTCTCTTTCCTTCTAGTTGTAGAATTTCCAGTCAGTCAACTTTCCTGTAGTTCTGGATAATGTCCATTTTGTATTTTAGTTGTATTTTTTTGAAATTATTGTGTGAGGCTGCAGTTAGGCATTTACATATGCCACCATCTTGGTTTCTCCCAAGGACATTTTTTTTTTAATTGCGGTTTTTAGGCATCTGTTAGTAGGGGGGGAAACTTTAAATATATTTGAAGCAATAATGTAAATTCTTCTTTTATTGAACTTAATTGAAATTAGATAAATCTTTTCTCTGCTTACTATTTAGTGAGGTTTTTTTTCTTGACAAGTAGCAATTTTCTACAAAATTATGAAATAGACATTATGGCTTTTTAAATTAAATCTTCATTAGATAAAAATGTTATAGGCTTATCTTTTAAAATGTGTGTATGAGTGTGTGTGTGTGTGTGTGTGTGTGTGTTTAATTTACCTATTTTTGAAACTATTACACATGTCCTCTCCCTTTCCCCCATTGACGTCCTCCACCCCACTCCTGTCCCCTCCCAGGCCTTCCTGCACTGCTGTCTGTCCAGGGGCTATGCACATGTGCATCTTTAAGTTGGTTTGTCTTCCTTTCATGCTTTACATTCTGTTGTCCATCAATATGGTGAAGAGGCACAGCTCAGGGGGAGGTAGGAGTTTGCCAAGGTGAGGCTCTGAGATAGCCTGAACTGAAACCTGTTGCACACTCATTTCTATATAGCACTTGCCACAAAGAAAAATTGGACTCAAAGAGGTTTTGTTCATCCTGTAGTCCTTCAAAATTTAGTTGTTAGGACCAAAACTATGCTCATTTTACAAAAGCTTTAAAATTGCCTTCATTTTCACCTTAGACTTTTTGCTGATTATGTCTGGTATTTCTCATGTCGTCCTAGTATTGAAAATATGAGTCATTGAAGTAAATGATTTCCTAATTAGAGAGGACAAATTATTAGATGGTTAATTTAAGAGAAATTTAATAGGTTATTTTTCTAAACATTTATCTGCCTAGTAACTGCCACTATAAAAATAGAGATTACATACAGAGGACCAGATGATAATGCTTTGTAATTGAGTTTGCACAATGTAATGTGAGTTCTTAAGGATTTCCAAATTAAAAATTATAGATGAAAATGAGCTTAGCTGTACTCCTTCCCAAAGCAAAGTAGTCATAAATGAATAAGAAAGATAAAAATGACAAGAAGTATACCGGAAACTAATATATTATGTCAATTATAATTCAAAAAATGACAAATAAATAAATCAGTGAAATGGAATAGAGTCCAGAAACAAATCAACGTGTTTGCAGTTACCTGATTTATGAAAAAAACGCTAAAGGGGAAAGAATGGTCTTTTAGTAAATCAGGTAGACAAGTTAAATGTCCATGTGGGAAATTTTTTTTTAATTTTTAATTTATTTGGGTAACATTGGTTAATAACATTACATAAGTTTCAGGTATGCAACTTTATAATACAACATCTGTATACTCCATTGTTCACTTATATTTTCTTCTAAAAACTTTATTACTTGATGTTTCATATTTAGATCTCCAATCCATCTCGTATGGATTTTTGTGTGCTCACCCCACAAAGTCACCATATATTGACATCCTTTACCCAGTTTGTTCTCACCTCGTCCTCGTTCCCCTCTGGTAACCACCATTCTGTTGTCTTGTTGTTTTGTCTTATTTGTTTACTTGTTGCTTTTTGTTTTATATCCTACATAGGAATGAAATCATACAGTTCTTGTTCTTTTCCATCTGACTTACTCCACTTAGCATGTTATTCTCAAGATCTGTTCATATTATCACAAATATCAGTATTTCATTTTTTTTATGGCTGAGCAGTATTCCACTACATATATACAAAATATTCTTTATTTAATCATCAGTTGAAGGACACTTAGGTTGTTTCTGTATCTTGGTTATTTTGAATAATGCTGCACTAAACACATGGGTACATATATCTTTACAGTGTTTTAATATTTGGGGAAAATATCTTGATTCACCTAATACTATACACAAAAATCCATACTAGATGAATTGGAAATTTAAATATGAAACATCAAATAATAAAGCTTTTAGAACAAAATATCAATGTAAACATCTTTGAGGCCTTGAATAGAGGCAAAGCTTTTTTAAACAGGTCACAAAGAGCTTTCCTCACAGAGAAAAAAGCAGCGTAAATGACAGGAGATAATTACCACAAAAAGGAATCGAGATTTCCTGGAACAGAAGTACTTGAGTTTTCACATTCAGCAGACCTACTGAGTACCCAGCAAAGAGAATGAAAACAGATAACACCTGCGGGGGGCCAGACATGGTGGGGATCTCCCTTTTCTGCATCCAGCATGGAAAGAGAGATGAATGAACTGGTTCTAAGTGGAGGCGGCCAGGGATCGAGAAAATAAAAGAAAACCCAGAGATAGATTTATAGAGCTGGGAGCCAGGTGGGACACCATTCTCTCTGATGGAGAGGCAGTGAGGACCCTGAGCCCATGCAGCACATTTATTTTATACCCCTAAATACCAGGAAGTATCACCAAAACTTGGGATCAAAAGAGCTTATTTGCATTCTTGAGTAGGCCAGAGCATTCCTAGTGCTTGACTGGATTTACATATCAAAATGACACCTGGGCAAAAGTGAGTCAATGCTGATAACACTCTCCGCCTTCTTGGGGAAATGTGTATCGGAGACATGGCTCTGCCAGTAGCCTCGGGCTCAGCTGACAACAATTTAAAGAAATGCCCTTGTGCCTACCTAGGTACTGTCTACAAACACCAAGAACATCATAAAATGTCAGAATATCAAAGTTAAGAGAGGATACATGTCTGTGGGGCGGGGGGAAGAATACAAATGAAAGATTCGAAATCAGAATGACAGCAGACTTAGAGCTAGAAGATAATGGAGCAATGTCTTCAGAATTCTGGAGGAAAAGCATTTCTCACCTAGAGATTCATATCCAAATGATCACTTAAGTGTGGGGTTAGGCGAAATAGGCACAGAGTTTCTCTCTAGAGTAGGTGCTCCTCCTATGGTCTTCCTCAGGAAGCTATTCATTGGAGCATGTGTTCCACCAGAACAAGCTGATTATCTAAGAAAGAAGACTAGGTGGGGCCAGGAGACAGAGGAGTGGGGATTACCAGAAGGGAGGTGGAGGCAGCGTCCAAGGGGGCAGCTGCCCACCAAGGTCTGGAAAGATCTTGTGGATTTGAAGAGGCGGATATAGTTCCAGGTGGGATGTTGCCAAGAAAACAGCTAACCCCAGTTTTTAAAGCTTACGTGAAACGGCTGACTTACTCAGAAGAGAGCCAAGGTTATCTGCGAGGGTAGGGTCAATCAGAAGCAAGGATAGAAAACTGGGAAAGTGATTCACAACAGAAGAGGCAGTTATTCAGTCCCAAGAAAACAAAATGTGCAAGAAAAAATACTTAATGCACCTGTATTCAGTTGTAACAATATTTGCATAATTACAATAAATACTGAATATTAGCATTGCCAACAATTCTCATAAACTGTTGAAAAGATAAGAACAAAGAATTGTGGGGCTGGTGAGTGGGGTGCAAGAATGTTACGTTTTCATAGTCTCTAGTTGGAAGTCATTGTGGAAACATCTCTTAGAACAGTTAGGGCTGGCTCTAGTTATGCATGAGAATTACCTAGAGGGCTAGTTAGAACACAGGTTATGGGCCCTCCCCTCAGACTCTTTGGTTCTGTATGTTGGTATGTCTAAGAATCTGCATTTATAACAAACTCCAGGGCCTACACTCAGAAAACCAGAAATACAGAAAAGTGAAGGGAAAATTCCAGAAAAAAACCAAAAACAAAAAACATCCCACAGTTGAAAGTGTTTGTATAGTAGGAATGGAGAAGGTGAGATAAATAATTGCTGTTTCATTTATAAATCTTGTTAGTACTTTTGATATTTTAAACTATAGTTGGCCCTTGAACACAACAGGGTTTGAACTGCACTGCCTACTTACATGCGTATGTTAAAAAATAAATATACAGTCGGCCTGCGGTATCCCTGAGTTTCACATCCATGGATTCGACCAAACTCAGATGAAAACCAGTGTTTTCCATCCCCAGATGCATGGTGCCAACTATGCATTGTTTATAGTGTTTTATAGAAGTGCTATATATATTCTTGCCAGTCCGAATATTGAGCATCCCTGGATTTTGGTATCCATGGGGATTCTGGATCCAATCCCCAGTGGAAACCAAGGGGCTGGAATTAAGTTTTTGGGGAGTCAGGTTATGTGCAGATTTTCAACTGTGTGGCAGTTGACACCCTTTATCCCCATGTTGTTCAAGGATCAAATCTAGGTCCTTGTACTATATGTTTTGATATTAAGTTTATCTTAAACCAAAATAGATGTTATATCCTTGCATCTAAATTTATGCTCTTCACTTACAAAAGAGACTCTTGCAAAGCCTATATATTTTTATTTTTGATTGAATTAAATTTTTTATTAATCCTCACCTGAGGATATGTTCTCATTGGTTTTTAGAGAGAGAGAAATATTGATCTGTGGCCTCTTGTATGCTCCCACCTGGGATGTAATCCACAGCCTAGGTATGTGCCCTGACCAAGAATCAAACCTGCAACCCTTTTGGCACATTGGATGGCATTCAAACCAACTGAGCCAGCCAGCCGGGCCAGGGCCATATACTTTATTTTTCACATAGCTCTAGCAAAACATACTGCTGCTATAGGAACTTGGACAGCCACCTGAGACTATGTAAGAAGCACAGAACAGCCCACTGGGTTTCTCCTAAGCAGGCTGCTGTCATGCTCAGCACAGTACTGTTCTTGATATTCATCATAATAACTGACTCATTAAGAAATGGGCAAGTATCTGCTTGGCATATGTTAATCAAGGAAGCAGGAGACATTGATATCTTTAGATTTAATTTCAAGATTAAATATGCATCAGTTATCTAGAAAATTCCCTTCTGTGGAATACCTTATTGCTAAATTAAGTATTACAACACAGTCATTTAGGTTTGTTATTTTATTTTATATCAATACTAGTGGCCCAGTGCACAAAATTTGTGCATGGAGGGGGGGCGGTTTTCCCTCAGCCCAGCCTGCACCCTCTCCAATCTGGGACCCTTTGGGGGATGTCTGAAACTGGCAGTCAGACATCCCAGTTTCAGACATCCCTCCTGTAATCCAGGACCACTGGCTCCTAACCACTCATCTGCCTGCTGGCCTGATCACTCCCAACTGCCCCCCTTCCAGTGTGGTCACCCCTAACTCCCCGCCCCACCACCGCCAGCCTGCTTGCCCCCAACTATCCCGCCAAGCCAGCCTGATCACCCCCAACTGGCCCTCTGACAGCTTGTTTACTCCCAACTGTCCCCCCTGCTAGTCTGTTTGCCCCCAACTGCACCCCCTACTGGCCTGATCATCCCTAACTGCCTCTGCCTAGGCCCCACCACCTTGGCTTTGTGCGGAAGGATATCTGGAAGGTCTCCCGGTCTAATTAGCATATTACCCTTTTATTTGTATAGATGTTTTTATTGATTTTAGAGAGGAAAGGAGAGGGAGAGAGAGATAGAAATATCAATGATGAGAGACAATCATTGATCAGCTGCCTCCTGCACGCCCTATACTAGGGCATGTGCTCTGACCGGGAACCGAACTGTGAGCTCCTGGTTCATAGGTCGACATGGGTGGCTGTCCAAGTTCCTATACCACTGAGCCACACCGGTCATTTACTGTCAGCATGCTCCATGTGGCACTCGTGGAGAAATGGGTGTGTTTCTATCTCAAAGGGTTTCATGGAATAACCCATTCTGTCTTCCTTTCAGCTCTGCTCCAGTTGTGACCGAAGAACCCACCTTGAAGCAGAAGTGCTTACTGACAACTGAGCTCTAAGGGCCTGCCTCCTCCTCGCCTGGCCCCGGATGCCCAGCTCGCTCCCATAGTCCGCCTGGAATCATTACTGCTGGACGCGTTGGATGCAGGAGTTTGCCCTGTAGTTGTTGGTTAAAAAAAAAAATTGCCGGGATTTGACTTCAGTTCCACGAAAAACAACTAGTGCCTAGTCTGACTGGAAGAGTTTATACACTGCGTGTTTCCTCAGATGAGGATGCCTGGTCTTTTACTTTCTTTAGTTTTCAAAGTTTTAAATTCCTAAACCAAGAGTGATGGTCCCTATGGTTTGCTTCAAGCTCCTGGCCCCACCTAGTGGTGTAATTGTTCATAATGCTTTCGACGAGGCCGTCGGTGGTGTCACTGTCATTCCTCTCTCTAGTGTCAGGGTGAGTGTGCCTAACCTGCTAGAGAACTCGCACTTTCCCCTGCGTTACCTGGAGTCAGGGACTTAGGAACGTAATGAGGATCTTCTGCAGGTAGATGCAGTGCTAGCTTTCCTTCCCTTTTAAACAATTATTGCAATGCTGAAGAGCGGTTTGGAACACAGAGGGCTTTCAAATGTCACCCATAGTTTTGAGTGCTTACTGGACTGGCTGTGTTAGTATCCAAAGTTACAGCAGGTGAGACAAACCTCGAGAAGAACTGCAGAGAAATCAATGGCCTTCCCGTTGTTTTCAGCTCGGCCTTCCTGCAGGAAGCAGCCATGCACGCTGGTTTCCTGTAAGTGTTCAGCCGGGAAGGGTTAAGGTTACCCTGGGTGTGTTCCTCCGTCCTCACGCCTCTTCCTGGGCCCGGCCTGCAGCCCACAGACTGGGATGAAGGAGCACAGCACGCTCTGGGCTGGCACTGCTCCACGCTGGTACTTATTGGGACATGGCCTCCACGTCCTTTCAGTACAGCTGGATAAGCAAGAAAAGAAAACAAAAAATACCAGGACAGAAACAGAATCCGGGGGTGGGTGGGTGGGATTTTGTTTCTTGAACAAATCCCATGTCTGAAACTATACACAACATTCTGCAGGAACTCACAGCCCACATTACATTAGGAATTTTAAGTTTGTTTTAAAAAGTCCTCTAGAATTTCGTCATCACTTTTCTTCTGTACAAAAAGTAATTCTGAATGTTAAAGCAGTACATGCTCTTATAGAACATAGGAAAAAGTCTAAAAATAACCACCTGCCACCCAGCGCCCAGAAAAACCCGGCCTGGCTGACTCTTTAGGTGTGAGGGGAGCCCAGCTGCTGCTGGGAGTGAGGTGACGTGGAGCCGGTGCCGGTAAAGCCTTGGCCCTGCGTTGTGGAGGGCTGGCGTTAGACTGACCCTCCTGGGATCGGCTTTGGAGCTTCCTGCCCTGTGCTGTGTATGTGATTCAGTGCTCATTGGTGCTGCTCAGCATAAAGGAGCATCCAGCCTAGATGTTTAGACTCCTGTGTGGGCTGTCCCGAGCCATTCCTGTGCTCAGGGGAACATATCTGACCGGAAAGCTGGGGAATTCCGATGTGTGCTATTTCCAGCCGTAGAGGTTGGAAATCACTTTTGCACAAGACAGTTGTGCTGAAGGAAAGCAAGTTCCCCTTCCTGCTGCCGGCCTCCCCTGAGCCGCTGTGCTCAGCTTGTGCATCTCATTGTGGAGCGCTGGCCAGTTCTTAATGCAGAACAAGCTGAAGTGACACCTGGGGCAGGGCTTGCCCAGGACACATCGGCCTGGACATCGGAGCTTCAGGTCCCCACACCCGGCTGCGCTCAGAGGCGCGAGCGGCTCAGCAGAGCACAGCGAGGCACTGCAAGCTCGGAAGGCCTACGGCTCCCTCCAGTTTGTAAAGTAGCACTGTCCTCACTTTAGCTTTCTAATATTTGGGGACTAAGTTGTTGAAAACATTCTATAGCCTTTGTGTTGTTAGGCACCTGTATTCTTGCCAGTCTGAATAGTGATAGGGACTTTCTTAAAGTTCATGTGAATCTCAAACTAAAAGGATATTTTGTCTCATGTCCTGACATGAGGTGTTAACACGGAAATGAGTGCTTTTTTAAAATCCTCACTCGATATTCTTTTCCATTGATTTTTAGAGAGAGGGGAAGGAAGAGGAAGAGACAGTAACACCATGTGAGAGAGACACATTGATTGGTTGCCTTTGGCATGCCTTGAATTAGGGTCAGGACTTGAACCCGAAACCCTTCAGTCCACTGAACCAAACCAGCAAGGGCTGGAAATGAGTGCTTTAACGATGGGCTAGCCTGACCAGTGAGGCACCAGCCAGCTGCACCTCTCCTGTCCTGTCGGGTGCCTCCCAGAGCCCTTGCGACACTCACCGTGTTCTGCTCAGCTGAGGGTGGAGCGGGGCGGGGTGGGCAGGCTGCAGGCTCTGTGACGGAGGTCAGGCTGAGGAGAGAAGCCGTGTGAGTGAGTAGAGGGTGCTAGCAGAGAGGGCTGCGATGGCCCTGGGTGAGAAGACGCTGGTTCCTGACAGAACGGGCAGCTGTGGTGGCTCTACAGGCCGGTGACCTCCGGGGCACAGACCGCATTCCAAGATTAGAATCCACATCGAAGCCATCTGGTCCGACCCCCAGGTGAGGGGAAGTGGCCCTGCTCACTGTTGAGAATGACTGAGCCTGGCAGGAAGGCCTTCTGCATGGAGACGAGGCTCCCTGCTGGCTCGGTGCAGCTGAAAACAGGCATGAGCCCTCGGAGCAGTGAGCCCGAGCAGCGGAGAACCGGCTCACTGCACCCGGCTCAGAGCTGTCTGCTCCTCGGGTGCGGGTGGGCTTTCAGCCGAGATGTCAGACCCAGCGCAAAGAAGAGCAGGCTCGTTAGCCGCGGGCTCAGCTGCACTGTGGCCACTCTGTTCCCAGTGTCCAGGCCTGGCTGACGGCGGGCTCCCTGCGGACAGCATGACAACGTGGGACTGAGCGGGCTCAGGCGGGGTTAGAGTGGTGGCCCGGTTGTCCTCTCGCCATTGCCTCGGTCTGTGAGTGCTGCTGCCGCTGCTTTCTAACACTTTGTTGTGCGCACTGCTCTGGGGACACTTGTGCCCTGCAGTGGCCTCAGTGCTGCAGGGCGTGGGGTGCTGGAAGGGCAAGAGCCACAAATCAGGAATTCCCGCGCTGGTGGGAGGGAGAGGGCTGGAGGGTGCAGGTTTCGGCGTTCTGCCCCAGCCCCTGTGCGGAGCTTGGGGAAGGAAGGTCCTCTCTCCTGCTGGTCAGGAGCGCCGCTCGTGTCCAGGGGCGGCTGGTGGTTCTTTCATTCCTGGTCTTCTGGAGACACTGCTGAACAAAGGCCGGTCTCCTTTGATCCGGATAAATTTAGACCATCCTCAGCAGCTTTCCCAAGACTTTGTGTTGCTTTAAGAAAAATTATGTTTAGAAATACTTTTTGCAGTCTGCTGTCGGCCTTCTCTTGCACCATCACGATGCTCTGTGGCCAGTTCAGGACGACAGCTGGGTGGTTGCATCCTGGAGCTTGTTCCCCTCCGGTTCTGCCTGCACCATCCTCTGCCTCCTCGCCTAGCTGAGCCCTGTCTGAGCAGCGCTCCTGATGTGACGAGGGTCCGGGGAAGCCCGTAATTGCCTTCTTGCTCAAGAGAGGCATGGCCTCTAGAAAGCAGCAGTGGCTAGTTCTTTCCTGCTGAGGCCATGGAAAGTGCCCGGGCATGGCTGCATTCCGGGATATTACTTACAAGCACAGGTGCTGATCCCTGATCTCAAGCTTTGTGGTTGGTAGACTGGCTCCATGGGAGCCAGGCAGGTATGCACAAGCCTGCCTCGCCTGTCACCTGGGGCCACCTGGCATCCAGACGTGGGCGTCTTCACTCCCACCAGACAGGACGTACCCTGGGCCTCCGCTCTGGGAACCTTTGGAGCAGTCGCCAGTTCCCCTTAATCTTGCCCTCAGCCTTCTAGCTGCTCACAGAGCCAGAATCTCCTGTGGACTAAAGAATGTGCATTTCTCTTTTATTCGTTCTTTTCTCCTCTCAAAAAGGTAGACATGCTGATCAGAAGGAAGCTGGAAGCCTTCCCTCTCTGAGCCAGGAAATGTTAGGACTGGAAAGGCCGCCCTGCCCTGCGGTGCTGCGAGTGGGCGACGGTGGCTCTTCCCCAGGCTGAGGGGGCCTCCCTCCCAGGGCCTGCAGGGAGTGCCCCCTCCTCCCCCCTGTGTCTCCCTCTGTGGACAGGACTGTCAGGACCTCACTAACCACTGTGTTTACTCTCCACGTGGGAAGCTGTGCAGAGCTTTGCAAGTGGAATCTCTCCTATCGGGCGCACTATTCACACATTTGCGGTTTTGTATGTGAGAAGCACTGCACTGAACTCTGTATGCTGACGTGACAGCTCTAATGTGACCACAAATAAAGCTTTCACTTGTTTTATGAGCCACCTCTGTGCCCCAGGGGAACCTCCTCGCTGGGTGTTCTCTAACTTAAGCAAAATAACTCCCTGGGAAGATGCGGGGCACGCTGCACCAGCCGAAGGAAAGCGGAGGACGGCGGAGGTGAAGGGAGCCAGAGGACTCCATCTCCGCAGAGCAGCCTGGCCTCTGCCGCTGCCACACCCACCGGCGGGAGCTCCGACTGGCACCTTGACTTGTGTGCCCACACCGTGGCCTCAGGGTAGGGCACCCGACAAGGCCAAGGTTCCAAAGGGAAGGGAATGGGCTGCCAAACCACAGATGAACCCAGCCTGCTCCCCAGGGCGCATTGTGGTCAGACCAAGGAAAGGCAGGATGGGTGAGGCAGCGCCAGCTCCCGTGGGGGAGCCCCAGGAAAGGAAGGGAGGGAGTTAGTGGCACTGATCTGTGTTGGGGTGACCTGTCCCAGGAGACACCCAGCCCAGCTGTGCTTGGATTCTGACTGCACCGAGGCCTAGAGGGGCAGGGCCCGGTGTAGCTGCAGAATGTGCCCTGGGACACTCCCATGCCCTGTACTCCAGGGCCCGTCAGGGTAAGGCTGGCTGTGCTGGAGGCCGGGAACTGAGGCCATTGGGGCGGAAATAGATTTTCAAGAAGACCCGGTCCCAGCTCCTGCGTGTGGAGGTCAGGACGCCGGAGCAGCGAGGGAAAGGCCTGGCCCTGTCCTGGGCCGGGGCAGGCACTCAGGGCTCCCAGGACACCCGCACTCTGCCAGCTACTGGGGGCGGCTGCAGGCCTCGTCCCTGGCCGGGTCGCCAGGAGGGCACTCACGGGGCGGCTGCAGAGGCCTCGCCTCCCTGGTCCAGATCCCCCCGGAGCAGCTCATTCTTTCACAGCTCGGATCAGAGACCCACATGCTCTGCGTCTCCAGAGGTCCTGGGTCAACAGCCCCCTCCGCTCCCCTGGGCAGCACCAGCATTCCCCACCTCCCAGCCGTCTCTCCACACCCACCGAGGCCCTCCTTCCCATCCTACCCAGAGCCCCGAGGAGCCGCGAGCTGGCGAACAGCAGCCGGTGTCCGTGGACATCCCCGCGTGCCCCGGCGCTGGCTCCCAAGGTTCTTTTTATTTCTATACGTGTCTTTATTTTCACATTTAAAAGATTCGCGTTTACATTAGATCCTTAGACCCTACTCATCCGTTTCCTCAACCCCAACCCAGCATCCTCCATTCTGCTGTGTCTGAGTTCCGCTTTCTCAGGGTCCACACATGAGATCAGTCTTCTTTCCGTGCCTGACTTGGCTCACGTGACATGGTCCACTCATGTTGCCACCAATGGCAGGATTCCTTCTTGGGGCTGAGTAGCATTCCATTGCAACCTTCCACACTGTCTTTCTCCGCCCACTCACTGAGGGACAGGCTGCTTCCGTTTCCTGGCTGTTTTGTAATCAAGCTGTGCTGTTGAGGACTGCCACTGGTTCTTTTTTTTTTTTTTTTTAATATATTTTATTGGTTTTTACAGAGAGGAAGGGAGAGAGATAGAGAGCTAGAAACGTCGATGAGAGAGACACATCCACCAGCTGCCTCTTGCACACCCCTTACCGGGGATGTGCCCTCAACCAATGTACATGCCCTTGACCGGAATCGAACCCGGGACCTTTCAGTCCGCAGACCGACACTCTACCACTGAGCCAAACTGGTTTCGGCTGGCACTGGTTCTTAATCAGGTTTTAGCTCCCTGGCTCTTGCAAATCTGGGCACAGGGGCAGTTTTGCACACAATTCCAGGTGCTCGGAGCCCCTCGGAGTCCTCGGCTGAAGCCCCTGCCCTCGTGAATGATGGGAAGGCCAGGCCAGCAGAGGAGGTGCTGCCTCAGGGCTCCCGCGGGCTCCGTTGGCAGTGCCGCCAGCGGTAAAAGCTCAGCTAATCGTAAGGAAGGCCGGAAGGCACACAGCGTTCTTGCCTGGAGTATTGAAGAGCAAGCACTTTAAACCGACAGTTTTATATGTGTTCTTACTGAATTACAATACCCCACTGGAGCCCTGTCCATCAGCCCCTCTGCCTTGGCCTTGTAAATGGGGGTGAGGCTGAGCCTGCCTGCTGGTGTGGCGAAGGCTGAATGAGTTATCCCTGCAACCCCTGCCTCCACCCGGTCCCTGCCTGCACCCTCCTAGCACCACTGATATCACACAGGCACCTCAGCTCCACAGAACTTCGCGTCTGTCAAAGTCCCAGCCCCCCACCCTCCCAAACTGCTGCTGCTTGGCGGTCCTGGCCCTGACAGGCTGTCTGCTTCCTCTCGACCGTCTCCCCCGTGGCCACTCTGTCTTCGAGCCCCGCTCTGCCTCTGCGCCGCCTTCTCATTTCCGCAGCTACACGCCGGCATGTGGGCATGCGCCTGGGGCTCCTGCAGCTGCCTTCCTGGGGTGTCCCCACCTCGGCATGGCGCCATTTCCCCGTGGCCAGAGCAAGGTCACGCTCCTCTGCACTGAGGCTTCCCATGGCCCTGGGCACAGAGCCACATTCCTGCCGGCTCCGGGGCTGGCCCGGCCTGGCTCTCCTGAGGGGCCTTCCCTTGTGCTGCCCTCCACTTCCTCAGAGGTCCCGTGCGCACCGCTACCAGGCCATTGCCAGTCTCACCTCTGCGAGGGGCTTGGTCACTGTCTCCCGACCATAAAAGCTAGTCCTCACCACACCCGGGGCACCCAGCGCTCTGCCTGGCGGGGGGCGGGCGGTGGCGCTCAAATACTGGCCGAGAGAATTCTGAATTGGTTAGGCAGCCGCTCTGTCCCACGGGCCCGCCAGGTCTTTAATTTTGGTTTCCCGTCGCCCCTGCCCACACTGCAGCGGTCCGGCCGCCACGGGGTGAGTCTGACTCTGATGCCTGGATTCACACCCCAAACTCAGGCCTCACACAGCCAGCACGCGTCCTGGTTTCCCGGGACCGAGAGGGTTCCTGGAACCTGGGGCTTTCAGTGCTGAGACCAGGACGGTCCGGCACCCAGAGGCACTTTCTGTTCACAGACCACCATCACCCCTTTGCCCATCTCTGCGCTATGCTAGTGACTTCAATTTATCTTTACATTATCTTTCCTCCACGTGCTTTCACATGGCCTCATCCTAGAATGTAAATCGCAGCTGTGATGGACGGTTGTAGCTGTGCCATCGCGCAGTGGAATGAACACGGTTATTGAAAGGAAACGTGGCTTGTCCGTGTGTCACAGCTGTCCACAGCCCAGGTGCGCTCGCCCCTGTGGAAGCCTGTCCAGCCCTGGCTGCCCAGACCCTGCCTCCCCTGCCTCAACTCTCCAGGAAGCACTTCCGCCTCCTGCCACTGATTCTGGGAGTGTCACCAGGGAGCGTAGGTTATCTCCTGTTATCACTAAGACTAGAGGCCCAGTGCACAAAATCCATGCACGGGTAGGGTCGCTTGGCCTGGCCTGCGATCACGGCTGATTGGGACCTCCAGCTGCCAGCTGGGACCTTTCTTCCCCGGATTTTGGCTGCCAGCCAGGCTTTCCTCCATTCTGTGCTGCCCCTGGTGGTCAGTTCCCATCATAGCGAGCGATCAAAGTCCCGAGGGGACACTTTGCACTTTAGCCTTTTATATTAGTACTAGAGGCCCGGTGCATAAAATTAATGCATGAGGGAGGTGTTCCTCAGCCCATCTTGCACCCTCTCCAATCAGGGACCCATCCTGGTGGGATCGGGCTTAAACAGGCAGTCAGACATCCCTCTCACAATCCAGGACTGCTGGCTTCCAATTGCTCACCTGCCTGCCTGCCTGATTGCTCCTAACTGCTTCTGTCTGCCAGCCTGATCACCCCCAACCACTCCCTTGCTAGCCTGATTGACACATAACTGCTCCTCTGCTGGCCCAATTGCCCTTAACTGCCCTCCCCTGCCTGCCTGGTTGCTCCCAACTGCCCTCCCCTACAGGCCTGGTCCCCACAACTGCCCTCCCCTGCAGGCCTGATAACCCTCATCTGCCCTCCCTTGCATCTGCCCTCGCAATTGCCTCCCCTGTTGGGCTGATTGCCCACAACTGCCCTCCCCTGCTGGCCATCTTGTGGCGGCCATCTTGTATCCACAACCATCTTTGACCACATGGGGGCAGCCATCTTGTGAGTCGGAGTGATGGTCAATTTGCATATTACTCTCTTATTAGATAGGACAGTGGTCGGCAACGGAAACGTGGCTTGTGAACTACCACATGTAGTTCTTTGGCCCCTTGAGTGTGGCTCTTCTACAAAATATCATGGCCTAGGTGAATCTATTTTGAAGAAGTGGTGTTAGAAGAAGTTTAAGTTTAAAAAATTTGGCTCTCAAAAGAAATTTCAATTGTTGAGCTATTGATATTTGGCTCCGTTGACTAATGAGTTTGCCGGCCACTGAGATAGAATATATAGGCTAGAGGCCCGGTGCATGAGATTCATGCACTGGGTATGTGTGTGTGGGGTCCCTCAGCCCAGCTGTGCCCTCTCGTAGTCTGGGACCCCTCCAAGGATGTCCACTTGCTGGGGGTATCGGGCATAAGCCGGCAGTCAGACATCTCTCTCACAGTCCAGGGCTCTCACAATGTGGAACCCCTGGCTCCTTACCTCCTGCCACTGCTGTTGCGTTCACCAGCCATGAGCCTGGCTTCTGGCTGAGTGGTACTCCCCCTGTGGGAACACACGGACTAGTAGGGGCAGCTCCTGTGTTGAGTCTCTGCTCCCTGGTGATCAGTGCACATCATAGTGACCGGAAGTTCTGCCATTTGGTCAATTTACATCAGGCGTCCTCAAACTTTTTAAAGTGGGGGCCAGATCACGGTCCCTCAAAGAGCTGGAGGGCCGGACTACATGAACTACTAATTCCTACTGTAACACCTCGGCTGCGCTCACTGCCCAAAAAACCTGGCAGGCCGGATCAGACTCCTCTGCGGGCCACATGTGGCCCGCGGGCCGTAGTTTGAAGACGCCTGATTTACATATTAGCCTTTTATTATATAGAACTAGAGCCCTGGTGCATGAAATTCATGCACAGAGAGGGTCCCTCAGCCCAGGCAGCACTCTCTCACAAGCCAGGACCACTGGCTCCTAACAGCTTGCCTGACCGCCCCTAACCACTCTGCCTGCCTGCCTCATCACCTCTAACCCAGTCTGCCTGCCTGCATGATCATTCCTAACAACTCTGCCTGCCTGCCTCATTGCTCCTAACCACTCTGCCTGCCTGATCACCCCTAACTGCTAACCTACCTGCCCGATCACCCCTAACTGCTTGCCTGCTTGCCTGATTGCCCATAACCACTCGCTTGCCTAACTAATGGTCCCTAACTACTCTGCCTGCATGCCTGATCACCCCTAACCACCTCTGCCTTGGACCCTGCCACTGCAGCTTCATCCAGAATGACATCAGAAGGTCATTTGGCTGTCTGGTCTAATTAGCATATTATGCTTTTATTACGATAGATACCAGAGTAACCTAGTAACAAAGCCTGTGTGCTTGGAGGTGGGGGGTTGGTAAGCAGTGTTTCTGGACCCACAGCTGACACCTGTCTCAGGATATAAACCCAGGTCTGCCATGGCCTGTCCCAGGCAGAACCAGATAGGGCCCAGCTGCTGGGAAGGCCTGGCTCCTTGGCTAGGCTCAGAACTCTGCCAGCCTCTGTCTCATGCAGGAGTCCTCTGGCCTCTGCCTTAACAGTTCCCATCATCCAACAGCTGCCTGCAGCCTCACGGTCATCCTCTCAAGTTCCATTCCTGGGGAGAGTGCGGAAAGGCTGCCTCAGTGGAACCCACTCCAGGCTCCCCTCCTCCAGGGATCCACATGGCTTCTGTGTTCTCTGACTTCTTTCTGAGCAGGGCTGGGTTAGGGTGAGGTGGATGGGGCGCTAGAGCCCACCCTCACGTGCACAGCCTGGCAAGTGAGTGCCCCTCACGTGTTGCACGCTGTGCGCCTCCCTCACGCCGCCCTGCTCGTCCCTGCTCCCGAGGCTGGAGGTGTGCCAGGGCTGAGGAGGGGATGGATGATGACGGTCGGAGGCAGCCCAGCCTGCACTGTGGGGAACAACCCTGAGCCCGACTGGAGGGCCTGGAAGGGGGGGTGGCGGGGGACACCTGCACAGGCCCCTCCCCGGGCAGTCACAGCAGCTCCGCTGGGAGCAGAAGCCCAGCGATGCCTCTGCAGGACCCGCTGGCCTTGAAACCACCACCACCACCACCACCACCACCACCACCACCACCACCACCGCCGTGTCCTCAGCCACCACAGGGGGCGCTGCAGCGCGGACACCCGGCAGGTCCAGCGGGAAGGACAGTTCTCTGCTCCTGAGTCACTTCAGTTTGCAGGGGAGCAGCCCCGGGGGGCGGGGGGGGACCCTGGGAAAGTGAGAGACGGTATTATGGAACTGGGCACTGGCCCCAATGTGCTGGGCAGAGCTTACTCCCCTTTAGGGAGGGGTAAAGCCAGCCCTCCGGTCCCTGCTCACAGGAAGGAAAAGCTCCCCAGACGGTCGTGCCTGGTCCCAGAGGCCTTCACCGCCCCTTCCTCCCGCCGCGGGCGGCCGCGGGCACCAGCACTGCTCCGCGATTTCTGCAGCCTTCTCTCCGGCCGTGGCTTTCTAGCCTCTGTCTTCTCTCCGCACCTGGAGCCGGCTGGTGGCTCTGCTCTCCCTGAGCTCTCCCCGGGGCCCCTGCCCCACCTCCAGTCCTGGCTCTCCTGCTTTCCTTCCCAATCTCCCGAGGGGCTGCCCGGTTTGGGTTTAGATGGGGGGTCTGTGGGGCTTCAGACCTGTAAGCTTCCCTCCCCTGGGGACAGACACGGGGCCCTGCCCAGCACAGTGTCCAGCAGGTAACAGCCAGTCTGGTCACAGGCTGGTTTTTTAAAACAGAAAGGGGCTTTAAACACTTTGTTACAGAATGTATGATGCCCACCAAGATGTGCACGTGCAGAAGGGCACAGCCTGACGCCTTATTACCAAGCAAACGCTCCCATAACCACGTCACAGCTCAAGAACTAGAATGTCGGTGACGCCAGACCTTCCCCGGCCCCTACCAGACTCCAGCCTGCATGACCTCATCCTGTGCCGGGAGGGGGCCCAGCCCTGAGACAGGCTGTGAGGCAGCGCTGCAGAGCTGCTCTGAGGGCACCTTTCAGGAAAGCTGAGCCTGGCCCAGCCCGCGAGTCAGCTGTGTCCTCAGACAGGTCACCTGGAGGCCCGGCCGGGACCAGGTGTGGAGAGAAGCTGTGTGATCCCACCAGCCCCACCGCCTGCTGTGGGTGCCATGCTACCCCCAAGAGCGGGCTGCGGGTGTGGTTTGGACAAATTACTTTCCCAGTGAGGACTGGAGCATGCCCATGCACCTTCTCCAACCAGAGAGAGTTCCCCAGAGCCGAGCCGGGCGTGGCTGGCAGTGACAGGGGTGCAGGCCCTGGAGCTGGGAGAGCTGGCGGCATTGACTGGCGCTGACAAAACCACAGGAAACTCAAAGCTCGCGTCCAGTCAGTCCTCGGTGGCCACACCCCCGTTCGGAAGGGAAATGGGAATGTCTCCGCCCTCCGCTGCTCCCGAGGCTGCTCTGTTGTATCTGTTAGAAGTACTTTCCACGTGGGTAGAACATTGCAGAAATGCCTGTGTTATAACCAAACATGTAAGATGGGCCTACCTTGTAAAGACATTCTTTTGCCATGAAATGACATCATCGTAAAGGAAATTACCACAGCAAGTTAGACCCCAGCTTTCTGGAACCAAGAATCCTACCTTCACACCCGGGTCACTGGGCCCGATCCAGGGCCAGAGCCCGCGAGGCTGTGCCCTAATCACCCGAATGGTGGCTTCCTCCCAGGGCCTGGGCAGGTGACGGAGCCCCAGCTCTAGGGCTGTGGGAACTGAGGAGGACCGGGGAGAGACACATCCACGTTCTCTGGAGTGAGCAACAGGTAGACCTTGGAGCCAGTTCCAGAGGTGAGGAGACCTGTACCTTCAGGGCAGTCCCTCCACCACCCCTATTTTAGTTGTCGCCCGTGGGTATGCATTCTGGACACACTGCGGGAGGTGGGGGAGAAACCCACTGGTTAAAAACCAGGGTGACTAGACTCTAGTTTCTCTGAGAGAGAGGCCATTAGCCCTACCTCTGCCATCAGGCTGTGCTTCACCCAAGGACTGACGAAGTATTGTGTACTGTAGAGAGCCACCTGACAAGGCACATGGACATTATTTAATTCTTATCAGCTGAGCCAGAGGGCACTGGCAGAGTCCTGATATCAGCACTGATTTCTTATCTTTATCCACGTGCTTGGAATGAGGAACAAATAGAATCTTGACTTACCCAGATCTTGATATGCTAAATCTTGTACCAAAAACTGAGGAGCTTACCCAGATCTTGATGAATAGGATCTGGGCACGCGCGAAACTCCTTTTGACCTTAAACTCCCCTTTGGAAACCAATAAATGTACTGTGTTGTCTGTGGTGAGTGTGACTGCCTCTCCATCAGAGAGATGGCGCCCACCTAGCGCCCAGCTTTATGAATCTATTTCTGCCTCTTGTCTCTTTCTTTCTCTAATTTCTTCATCCCCAGCTCCTCCCCTCAGGAACCTGTCGCTTTCCGTGAGGGACGCGGAAAACAGAGAAAATGCCCACCGCAGTGTATGTCTATTCTAACCTGTCTGGGCAATGTAAGGTGCTCATTTCTATTTCACCTAACTCAGGACTTTGGATGCCATCAATAAAAATGCTGCAAGCCCAACTAACAAACCTCATGTGCCTGGGGCAGTGAACACCATAGCCTGCCCAGTCAGACTTTTCCTTGGGGAAGTTAGGACATCAAAAGCAGCTCTGTGTGCTGGTGAATTTACATCGCCACAGGCACACTTGCTCAGAAAAGACATAAGCTCTCACCTGGTTAGGAACGCCCCCCTCCCCCCCCTTTTTTTTTCAGTGTAAATGAGACCCTTAGCACAGAGCCACTCTGCAAAGACGGGGAAAAGTTTTATTTTTTTTCTGTATTTTTGTTTGTTTGTTTGCTTTTTGTTTGGTTTTGCTTTGGTGTATGGCATTCAAAAAAGGTTTGTCAAAAAACACTATCTGGCCAAAACTGGTTTGGCTCAATGGATAGAGCATCGGCCTGTGGACTGAAAGGTCCTGGGTTCAATTCCAGTCAAAGGCATGTGATTGCAGGCACATCCCCAGTAGGGGTGTGCAAGAGGCAGCTGATTGATGATTCTCTCTCATCGATGTTTCTAACTCTCTATCCCTCTCTTCATCTCTGTAAAAAAATCAATAAAATATATATATAAAAAGCACTATCTGAACACAAGTGACTATACCTAACAAGAAATACAGTCTTTATCATAATAGTTTGGAAAAGTTACTAAACAAATAGACAAGTATAGCCTTTGATAACTAAAAGTCCAGCATACCCTGCAGCAAACCCTAGGGAAAGGTAGAGAATTTGATTTCTGGAATTACCACATTATAATATCCATCTGTCTCGTCTCCAACAAAGAATCCCAAGGCATACAAGAATTAGGAAAGTATGGTCTATTCAAATAAACAAAATACATCAGCAGAAACCATCTCCAAGGAAGTCTGAGCATCAAAATAGTAGACAAAAATTTAAAACAATATGCTCAAAGAGCTCAAATAAAATATTAACAAAAATCTAAATGAAGTCAGGAAAATAATGTATGGACAAAGTAGAAATATAAATACAATGATGGAAATTACAAAAAGAAACTAAACAGAATATCTGGAGTTGAAAGTACAATAAATGAAATGAAAAATTCACTAGGCTGGTTCAACAAGCAGGTGGAAGAATCAGTGAACTTTAAGGTACAACAATTGATATTGAGCCGAAACCGGTTTGGTTCAGTGGATAGAGTGTTAGCCTGTGGACTGAAAGATCCCTGGTTCGATTCCGGACAAGGGCATGTACCTGGGTTGCGGGCACATCCCCAGTAGGAGGTGCACAAGAGGCAGCTGATTGATGATTCTCTCTCATCGATGTTTCTAACTCTCTATCCCTCTCTGTAAGAAATCAATAAAATATATTTTTTTAAAAATTGATATTGAGTTTGAGGAATAGAAAGAGAAAAGAATGAAGAAAATTGAACAAATTTTAAGAGAGTTGTGGTACACTATCAAGCAAACCAACATATGCATAAGAGTCTCATGAGAAAAAGAGAGAGAAAGGTTATTTGAAGAAATAATGGCTGAAAATGCCCCAACTTCAATGAAATCATAAATCTACAAATCTGAAAAGCTCAACAAGCTCCAAGTAGGATGAATTCAGAGACCAAAGCTAAGACACATTGCAATGAAATGGCTGAAAACCAAAGACAAAGAGAGAATGCTGAATGCAGCAATAGAGGCAAAAGGATCCTCAATAAGATTAACAGGCAATATTTTACAGAAGCCATAGAAGTTAGAAGATAATGAGATTACATATGTAATGTGTTGAAAGAAAAACTGTTAACTAAGAAGTCTATATATTGTAAAACTGCTCTTTGAAAATGAGGAAGAAATTAGCATATTCCCAGAAAAATGAAAGCTGAGGAAATAATTACCACTAGAGCTGTCCTACAATAAATGCCAAAGGAGGTCTTAAGGTTAAAATGAAAAGATGCTAGACTGTAGCCTAAAAGCATTTTAAGGAATAAAGGCCTCTGGTACAGATAAATTTATGGACAAATATAGAAGCAAGTATTATTATATTGATATTTTTGATTTGTAATTTGAATTTTTATTTCCTATAGGATTTAAAAGAAAAACATAAAAATAGTTATAAGTTAATGTTATTAGGCACCCATTGTATACTCATGTAACTATGGCAACAGCAACGTAAATGAGGGGTGGAATGAAGCTATGGAAGAGCAGAGGTTTTATATGCCATTGAAGTTAAGTTGGTTTCAATTGAAAATAGATTGTTGTAAATATAGGCTATTAAATGTTACTCAATGGTAACCACAAAGAAATCATCTAAAAAACATGCAAAAGCTGAAACGGTTTGGCTCAGTGGATAGAGCATCGGCCTGCGGACTGAAGGGTCCCGGGTTCGATTCCTGTCAAGGGCATGTACCTTGGTTGCGGGCACATCCCCAGCAGGGGGTGTGCAAGAGGCAGCTGATCGATGATTCTCTCTCATCGATATTTCTAACTCTCTATCCCTCTCCCTTCCTCTCTGTAAAAAATCAATAAAATATATATATTTAAAAATGGTTACAGTGGGAAAATGTATATTTATGATTTTTTTAAAATCTTTATTTTTAAAGTATTACCTATGCCCCTGTGTTTCCCCCTTTGACCCCTTACTGCCTTCACACCCTATTGCCTGTGTCAGTCTGAGCTGAGCACCCAGTGGTCAGGCAGCATCGACTGCGACCCTGTGAGTGAGCCATCTATAATGATAAAGTGTAATATGCTCATTAGACCGGACGTCCTTCCAGATGCCCTTCAGACTAGGCCGCTGTGGTGAGGGCCAGAGCAGAGGTGGCAGGGGGCCCCGCCAGGCGGCCGCAGGAGGCGGGACTGAGCTCCTTGCACAGATTTCGAGCCTCGGGCCTCTAGTCTTCAAATAACGAGAGTCCCAACCCACAGCTCCCGGTAGGTGCCTCTAATGAGAGCAACCCTGCTGAGACCACAAATCAGGCTCACACAATCGTTTTACACTCCCCTCCCAACCCCTCACCCCAAAAAAAGGAAGAAGGAAGAAGGAAGCAGAAAACGCTCTGCAGAAACCTGAAGTCCTCCCTGAACTCTGGAGAGAAAGAAGTGTGTTCATGCACAGCCCCTCCCCTCAGAGCAGCACCGCTGCCCAGAGCGATGGGGCGCCAGGCATTGTGGAGGCGATTATGGTAAATGTGGGAGTCTTTCCGGGAGTTGGAGGGAAGGGGAGAGGGAGGGGGGTCGTTGTAATACTTCGTCCCGCCTGGCACATGGCGGCTGTTACAGGATCGGGGCCCTGGCGGCGCTGGAGAGACTGCGGGCGGGCAACCTCCTTTCCGGCTGAGCCCCCTCCCGTCCCCCTGTCCCCCGGGAAGTGCTGCTGGGCAGCGTCCGCCCGGCCCGGCCTGCTTCCCGGCTGCAGGGGCTGGGCAGCCTGTGCCCGGGTGAACTTGCCCGTGGGATGGAGTCAGTCACAGGCGGAGCAGGAAAGAGCTCGCTGACCCCGAGGGACTTGTTTGCCAGGTCAGGTGTGGCCTCTGCTTCCCCTTCAAGGTCCCTCGGCCACCACGTTCCTGGGACCTAAGCCCGACCAGCACAGAAGCCTGTCCCTGAGCTTGGGGTGCGACAGGTCCCCTGAGAGGCACGTGGGGCGGCAGGGACTGCTGCCCCCGCCCCCCTGGCCCAGGCTGGACGAGGCAGCACCCTGCCGGTCCTGGCCTCTTGGAGCTGCTGGGATGAGAGCACCACCGAGAGGAGGGGAGGGAGGGGAGGGATGGAAGGGAAGGGAGGGAAGGGAAGGGAGAATAGACGAAGGGCAAGGAGATGGGCAGCCATGGGAAGAGTGGGCTGCCCCTTCTGGCGGCCCCACAGGGGTCAGAGGCCAGCCCAGGCCTCACCCAGAGTGGCCCCGTCTGGGGGGAGGGGTCTGTGCCGCCTGGCGGAGACCTTGGTGCGGGAGGGGGAAGGCCCAGGGCACCGGAGGGTGCGGGTTTTGTTCTGTGGCTGTGGCCTGGAGCCAAGCTCTCCGTGGCCTCTGGGGTGGAGGCAGCGAGCCCTGCTCTGGATCCATGCCCGCTGCAGCTCCTGCCGCCCTCCGACCAGGGTCACACTCCGGGGGCCTGCGGTGCCCGCACTGCGTAGGTGGCTCTGCTTGGCCTTGGCCCATCTGCTCCTGGGGCATCGGAAACTGTGCCCTCCCGGTGCCACCCCCCCGAGCTGCCCTGCCCTGGCAGGCATGCCCGACTCCTGCCCAGGGTGTCTGGGTGCTCTTCACACCCTCGCCGCCCGCCCTCCGGCCTCTGTGCCAGCTTCCCAGTGTCTTCCTGCCAGGGCCAGCCTGACGGTTGAACCAGGCTGAGGTAGGGAGGTGGGAATTGAGAAAAGAAAGACAGAAAATCGGGGTTTGGAGGACTACAGGTAGCCACTGACAGACTGTAGCAAGTTTATTAACTGCGCAATGCTTTTTATACACAAACACTGAATAGGAGTCTGTCAAGAGGAATGTACTCTTTGTTCCTCTTAATCTCTAGGGGAGAGACAGAGCAGAAGGACAAATTCTTGGTATAGCAAATCTCAGTAAATAGTTACAGACTTCTTGGCAAGCCATGCAAGGTTGCTCTCATTCTACTGATAGTAGCCATCCAAACAACTCAGGGAGAACTGTGTGGGGAGGGGGCCAGCCTGGCTAGCCCCCTCGAATGCAAGGACCTTGTCAGCTTACACCCTGTCTCCAACATCTTCCCCCGGGCAGGGAGGAGTGTCCGGGAGCCTCACACCTCCTGCTCCCCTGTCTCCCTTCAGGCCAGCCCCGGGGAGTCCCTGCCCTGGGAGGAGAAGATGCGGTTCTGCCACAATGCTAGAGACCCGGAAGCCAGGGACCTCACCCATTCTAGGCGGCAGGAGCAGCAAGGAAGGATTCCCGGAGGTGGTGCCCAGCTGACACTTCAGGAGGAGCCGGACCTACTGTCATCTGCAGATGTTGAGTGGACCCACAGAGAGGGTGCTGGGGTGGGCGCGCAGGTTCACCCTGGGCCTGGGGGCTCAGCCCAACTCTGCAGACTGCCTTCGCAGCGACAGGGTGAGGCTGATGATAACCTGGAGGCGGAGCTTCAGGCGGCTCCTCCCCCTGTCGCCTTGTCTCTGTCCCTCATCCCTTTGTTTTCCTTGCCCCGCTGATGTATCAGCAAAAATTCTGCTATATGAGATGGCTGAGATTTTACTGTCTATGGTTTCTTCTAAGATTTTTATGGTTTCATGTGTTGCCTTTAAGTCTTGTATCCATTTTGACTTTATTCTTGAGTATGGAGTATGTTGGTGGTCTGGTTTCATTTTTTTTACAGTGTCTGTACAGTTTTTCCAACACTATTTATTGAAAAGAATGTTTTGACTCTATTGTACGTTCTTCCCCCCTTTGTCAAATATTGACCATAATTGTGTGGTTCAATTTCTGGGGTCTTTGCTCTGTTCCATTGATCTATCTGCCTGTTCTTGTGCCAGTACCAGGCTGTTTTGGTGATAATGGCTTTGTGGTATAGTTTGGTGTTGTGACCCCTCCAACTTTGTTCTTCTTTCTCAAGATTGCTATAGCTATTCAGGGACTTCGATGTTTCCATATGCATTTTTCGAGTATTTGTTCTGGTTCTGTGAAATATGCCATTGGTATTTTAATAGGATTGCATTGAATCTACAGATAATTTTGGGTTGTATAGATATTTTAATGTGAATTTTTCCAATCCATGAAGATGGTATATATTTTTATTTGTGTGTATCTTCCTCTATTACTTTTTTCAATATCTCATAGTTTTCCAAGTACAGGTCTTTTACCTTGTTGGCCAAGTTTATTCCTAGGTATTTTGTTGTTGTTGTTGTTGTTGTTGCTATGGTGAATGGTATTTTTGTTTATTTGTTTCTATTTCTGGGAATTCATTAGTGGTATATAAAAATGCCATTGATTTCTGGATATTGATTTTGTATCCTGTGGGATCCCTTATCATGTCCCACGTGGTTCAGGATTCCTGTTCAGAGTCCGGTTTCTGGAAAGGCCACACACAAATGAAAAGAGACTGGAAAAGAGCTAATTTAGGGGAAAATGGGGGGCCAGGCAGGAGTCCACCTCTACGGGGAGGACTACCGCTAGGTTCTGGCCTTGCAATCCATTTTATTGAGACTGTGAGACACATCCATTTCCCTTAAGCAGTTTTGGGATACATTCATATCCCTTAGGCAGGTAATAAGCAGATTATCATATCAGTAAGGATTTACATGATTACAAGATGGAGAAGATGCCTCAGTTACCATTGTCTCAATTAGATAGGGAGTGGTTGGCTCTGACCTTTAGGGGTGTCGAACTCAATCAGAGAAGGGGCCAAAATCTAAAATCCAGCCTAAATCGCGGGCCGAATGGTTTACTGAACAGTCATAAACTGTCATTGTGATGGAAACGCAGCGGAGTGCAGTGATGACAGCGCGGTGCGGGCCACATTGCAAGGCCTGGCGGGACAGATTTGGCCCGCGGGCCTTGTGTTTGACACATGTGTTTTAGAGCTTCAAGGTTGACCAGCCTTTTATGTCTATTAGTGAGACAAAGATCGGTTTTCAGCAGTATCTGCTACCTTATTGAATTCATTTATTAAGTCTAGTAATTTTCTGATGGAGTCTTTAGGATTTTCTACATACAATATCATGTCATCTGTGAATAATGACAGTTTTATTTCTTCCTTTCCAATTTGGATGACATTTATCTCTTCTTGTCTGGTTGCTCTGGCTAAGATTCCAGGACTATCTACACTAATGAAAGGGCAATATGCTAATTAGACAATATCAAGTCCTTCTGGACAAAGCCATGGTGGTGGGGCTGAGGCAGAGGCAGTTAGGGGCAATCAGACAGGCAGGCAGGTGAGCGGTCAGAAGCCAGCAGTCCCAGATTGGAGAGGGTGCAGGTCTGGCTGAGGGGCACCCCCTCACCAGTGCACAAATTTCATGCACTGGGCCACTAGTGTTGAATAAGAGTGGTGAAAGCTGTCATCCTTGTCTTGTTCCTGTTCCTAAGGGAAGCAAACACTTTTAGTTTTTGCTCATTGAGTATTATGTTGGCTGTAGGTTTGTCATATATGGCCTTTATTATATTGAGGTATGATCCCTCTATTCCCACTTTACTGAGAGGTTTTATCAAAAAAGTGTGCTGGATTTTGTCAAATTCTTTTTCTGAATCTATTGATATGATCATGTAATTTTTATCTTTCAATTTGTTTATGTGATATACAGTGGTGCCTCGCATAAAGAACGCCTCGCACAGCGAACGCTGCACACAACGAACTTCCTTTCATGATTCATACAACGAACTTCGTTTCACACAATGAAGTCGCCCGAGCTTCCACGACTGCTTCACCCGAGCTTCCACGATCGCTGCCGATGTATTGCATCCTTCCGAGCAGGCACTGCAGGCAGTCGTTAGTCACTGCGCTTAACTTAAGCACATATCGCGGCAATCGTTCTTCATTATGAATTAAATCACGCACGTATCACGGCAGTCGTCCTTTTAAGTTAAACTCAATATTTTTTTTATATAATTTTTTTTTTAAAAAATTATGTTTTTAGATGTATCTAAATAAAAATAATAACAAAAAATTTATCTTTTTTTATGTCATCTTAGCATATTTTATGCTACAGAACGAATTATTTTTTTTAACATGTATTGTTATGGGAAAACGTGTTTCACATAACGAACTTTTCGCATAACAAACTTGCCCCTAGAACGAATTAAGTTCGTTGTGTGAGGCACCACTGTATACATTTATTGATTTATAAATATTGTACCAGCCTTGCATTCCCAGAATAAGTCCCACTTGATCATGGTGTATAATCTTTTTAATATATTGCTGGCTCTGATTTGCTAATATTTTGTTGATTTTAGCATCTCTGTCCATCAGGAATATTGGACTATAATTTTCTTTCTTTGTAGTGTCTATCTGGTTTTGGAATTAGGATAATGCCAGCTTTGTAAAAAGAGCTTGGAAGTGGTCCTTCCTCTTGAATGTTTTGGGACAGTTTAAGGAGACTAGGTGTTAGTTTTTGAATGTTCGGTAAAATTCACTGTAAATCCATCTGGTCCAGGACTTTTGTTTGTTGGAAGTTTTAAAATTATTGCTTCAATTTCATCAGTTGTTACTGGCCTACTCAGGTTTTCTGATTCTTCCTGATTGAGTTTTGGAAAATTGTATGTTTCTAGGAATTTGTCCATTTTTTCCCAGGTTGTCATTTGTTGGCATACAGCTGTTCATAGTATTTGCTTACCATCCTTTGTATTTCTGTGGTGTCCATTGTTATATTGCCTCTTTCGAATCTGATTTTACTTATTTGGGTCCTGAAATATGGTAGCAACCATACTTGGGTAAAAACTGCTATTTGAATTTTAATCCTGCTATTATAGGGTAGTTATCTCAGCTTGCAGGAGACCTGGAAGCTAAGGCAATTTTCCTGTGCCTGGGACCAAAAAAACAGGAGATTGACTCCCACTGACTCAGTAGCTTCAGGGGTAGAAACTGTAGATAACCTTTAGAGATTAACCGCTGAGCTCTGCTTCTGTATTATCGGCTATCACAAGATAGGGCCACATTCCAATGTTCCCAGCCTTTAGAATTTAGAACAAAGGAAAATTCCTGTGGTTTAGACCTTTAAAAGGACTGCCTACACCTGGAAAGGTGCAGTAGTGTGGACTCCACCTGTGTGTGGTGCTCTTGCAGCCGTCCTGGCCAGTTTTTCAATAAATCCTTGCCTGCTTTTTAAATTTATTTATTTATTTATTTATTTATTTATTTATTTATTTATTTTTTGTAAATATATATATTTTTATTCATTTCTGAGAGGAAGGGAGAAGGAGAGATTGAAACATCAATGATGAGAGGGAATCACTGATTGGATGCCTCAAGCACGCCCCACACTGGGGATCGAGCTCACAACCCGGGCCTGTGCCCTGACAGGAATCGAACCGTGACCTTCTGGTTCATAGGTTGACACTCAACCGGCCTGGTGAGTTCATATTTTTAATTGGCTCAAAATACAAAGGTCCCCAAGGAGGCCCTGGGCGGAGGGAGAGACCCTGGGAGAGGCAGGGGTTCACTGACAGCACCCACCATCCCAACCTGCCACCCGCTCCCCCACAAGTACATGTGGAAAAAGGTCCCAGACCCTTATTCCCAAAGCGTGTTGGGAGCAGGCAGGTGCAGGGGCTCCTGCACCTGAACCCGGTGACAAGGCTGCTCCGGCTCCATCCTGCCCAGGGCCCTGGCCCTCACCCACCAAGTCCGAGGCTCCCGCTCCAGACCCTGCCCCGGGCTGGGCAGGGCGCCATGTAAACATCAGCAGGACAGACTCCACCTGCCCCGTGGCAGAGCCGGGAGTCTGAATGCTGACCCCACAGCCTGTTCACGGCTGTGGCTCAGGCACGGTGAAGCGTGGCCGCTCGGGGTCAGGGGATGCCACGGGAGGGCTCCGCTTGGTCCTCCTGAGGCCAGGTCCTCTGTGGGCAGCCCCGTCGGCCCCCTTTGGCTCTGGAGGCTGTGGCGACCGAACCCTGGCCCGCAGGGTGGCAAGGGGGCACAGCTATGCCCGGGCCCCCAGCTCTCCGACGCGCTGCCGCAGGTGGAAGGCAAATTCAAACATGGTGGCTGCGAGGCTCTGGTGGATGAGGTACCGGGGCAGGCGGCCCTTAAGATCTGTGTTGAGGATCCAGATGAAGGTGCAGACGCGGGGGGTGCTAGCCGACTTGAGCACGATGAAGCCCACAGGACCATTCTCGCCCCTGACGTATTTGTGGGTGGGGGGCTTGGCGCAGTGGGTGGTGGCGATGCCGGAAGACAGGTGTCTGTCTCTGCGCCGGACATTCACAAAGTCCCGAGGGGAGACCACTCCGCCCGCGGCCCCCGCAGACACGTCGTAGGGAACGAGGGTGTTGTCTTCCACTCGATGCAGGATCTGGCAGGCGGTCACCGCCTTGTTCCAGAGCACCATCCGCTCGGGCTGCAGGATCACCCCCTGGTACATCAGCTTCCTGCCGGGCAGGGCAGGAAGGTCTTCAGGATGAACGTCTGGCCGTGAAAGGGAACCTCGATGGTGTACACGGTGTCCCCGTAATCATTATTCTTCTCGAACTTCCAGTTCTCCTCCTGGGCCAAGATCTGGTCCACCACGGCCAAGGCCTCCCGCCCCTGGTGGATGTACCCCCTCTCCTGGGCAGAGAAGCTCTTCTTCCCGGCAGCCTCCTCGTCTGATCCGCTGTCAGACCCTGCAAAGCATTCTGGGGGTGAATGGAACTGGCCCTCGGAAAGAGCTCCGGAGAAGAGTAGGGGTCCTCGGGCGACAGCGGCCTGGGCAGCCTCCTGGGGGAGGACCTTGAAGTCAAGGAACCAGGTCTCCAGCCAGGCGAGAACAAAGGACACGATGGGGAGCAGGTAGCCGAAGGCCCCTTTGCTGAGCAGCTCCGAGAGTATGACCTTGACAATGAGGAAGGCACTGGACACCAGCGTGGTGACCGCAATCACCCACCAGTGCCGGAGCCGCAGCACCGCGTAGCCCAGGAGCAGCCCGGAGAAGCGGAAGAAGGCCAGGACAAAGATGTCGAAGAAGGAGGCTTTGAATCTGTAGTGGATGATCTCCTGCTCCAGGTTCTTCCGGATCCCTGTGTTGGTGTTCAGCTCGATGATCCAGAGCAGGTCGGAGGTGACGAAGAGGCAGAAGGTGCGGCGCACGTCGGAGATGGCCTGGCGCTTCTCAGGCGGCGGCAGGAGGAAGTGCGAGGAGAGGCTCTGCTTGTGGGACAGGGAGGAGCTGAGGGAGGCCACGGCGGGCAGGCTGCGCTCCAGGTCGCAGGACGGATCCCTGGGCAGCTTGTTCATCCTGGTGGGCCCCGCCTCAAGGCGGGGAGGGTGGGCCTCAGCCGCACAGCTGCTGCATGTTAGCCACCAGCCCGGCTCTTCGGCCCCAGCCGAGTCAGCACCGCGGCCCCGGCGGCGCCTCAGAGCCCTTGCCTGCTTTTTAAAATCAATCATCAGCCTCCAGTGGTCTTATTTTGAACCCAGGGTTTGATCCCACAACAGGTCCTCTCTCTTTGTTTCTTTTTTTAAAATATATTTTATTGATTTTCCATAGAGAGGAAGGGAGAGGGACAGAGAGCTAGAAACGTCCATGAGGGAGAATCATCGATCAGCTGCCTCTTGCACATCCCCTACCAAGGATGTGCCCACAACCAATGTACATGCCCTTGACCGGAATCAAACCTGGGACCTTTCAGTCTGCAGACTGACACTCTATCTACTGAGCCAAACCAGTTTCGGCTCTCTTTGTTTCTTAATGAGTCTAGCTAGGGGTTCATCAATTTTGTTTATCTTTTCAAAAAGCCAGTTCTTGGATTCATTGAATTTTTTAACTAACTAACTAACTAACTATACATATAGTTAACTATATATATATATATATATATATATATATATATATATATATATATATATATATATATATGTGTGTGTGTGTGTGTGTGTGTGTGTGTGTGTGTGTGTATTTAATTGATTTCAGAGAGGAAGGGAGAGAAAGATAGAAACACCAAAAATGAAAGAGAATCCTTGATTGGCTGCTTCCTGCATGCTACTTACTGAGGATTAAGTCTGCAACCTGGGCATGTGTCCTTGACCAGAACCTGGACCATCAGTCCTTAGGTCAATGCTCTACCCATTGAGCCAAAGTGGCTATGGCTTATTGATCTTTTGTTCTGTGTTTTTTAGTCTCTATGTCATTTATTTCCACTCTGATCTTTATTATTTCCTTCCTTCTACTTCCTCTGGGCTTTTCTTGTTCTTTTTCTAATTCATTTAGTTAGAAATGAATTAGTCCTTTTTCTTGTTTCTTGAGGTAGGCCTGTAGTGCTATGAACTTCCCTCTCAGGATTGCTTTTGCTGTGTCCCATAGGTTTTTGGTGATTGTTCATTTTCATTTTTTTCCAGGAAGTTTTTAATTTCTTGTTTCGTCACATTGGTAATCCATTCATCCTATATAATAAAGAGCTAATATACAAATGGTCATTACACCCTTGTGCCCTCATGCCAGGGCCCTGAAGCTGGGCTGGGGGACCTGAGTCCACACCCCCATGTCCCAGGGCTGGGGGACCTGAGGCCGTGTCCCTCACCCTGGTGCTGAGACCAGGGGACCTGTGACCGATGCAGGGGGCCTGAGGCCTGAGGCCACGCCCCCCCTCACCCTGGCACCACGCTGGGGGACTTGAGGCTGTGCTGTGGGACCTGAGGCTATGCCCTCCACTCGGCACTGTGCTGGGGAACCTAAGGCTGTGCCCCCTGTCCAGGAGGGCTTGACAGGGGACCTGAGGCTGTGCCCCCACCCTGTGGGGCTTGAGAGGGGTGGGGCCCACTGGGTCTGGGTCTCATGTGATTTTGAGGGGTGAACAGGTGAGAGGAGATTTGACTCTGGATCCTGCACCATGCCCCAGACTCTGATAGGAGGGAGATTTTCATATACATTTTACTAATTTTTTTCATCTCTGACATTTCTATTATAGAGATAGGGCAAATATTGATATTAAAATATTTCCTCTAATTAATTAACTTTTAATTTGCAAGGATTTCATGTACCAGGCCACTAGACCTATCTAATAAGAGAATAATATGCAAATAAACCATCACCCTGTCACACCCACAAGCCACCACTAGCCAATCAGGAATGGGTATGCAAATTAACCCCAGCCAAGATGTCTGCGGCCACTGAGTGAGCAGAAGGGTTGGGTTTCCCTGGCAATGGAGGAAGCCAAGCTTTCTGCACACCCTGGCTAACCCAGGCCTCCACTCAAGACTACAAAGTTTCAATTATAGAAGATAAATAAATCCCAGATACCAGGGCCTCCGCTTGGGTTGCCGAAGGATGTGGCCAGCCTGCAAACTTCCACAGGCCCCTTGCCCAGGCCACCCCACCCACCATGGGAACCCTCAGCCTGATCTGGGACACCCTTCAGGGCAAACCAGCTGGCCCCCACCTGTGCACCAGGCTTCTATCCTATGCAATAAATAAATAATATGCAAATTGGCTGTCACTCCAACACATAAGATGGCATCCCCAATGTGGTCAAAGATGGCTGCCCCTATGTGGGCACAAGATGGCCACCACAAGATGGCCAGCAGGGGAGGGTAATTGGGAGGGATCAGGCCTACAAGGTAGGACAGTTGTGGGCGAACAGACCAGCAGAGGAAGGCAGTTGGGAGGGACCAGGCCTGCAAGGAAGGGCAGTTAGGGGCAAACAACCTGGCATGGGAGTGGTTAGGGGATGATCAGGCTGGCTGGCAGGCAGAAGTGGTTAGGGGCAATAAGGAAGGCAGGCAGGTGAGTGGTTGGGAGCCAGCAGTCCTGGATTGTGAGAGGGATGTTCCAGATTGAACAGGGTGCAGGCTGGGCTGATGAACCCCCCCACTCCTGTGTATGAATTTCATGCACCAGGCCTCTAGTTGTTTAATAACATGCTATTATTTATCCTCCATGTATTTGAGTTGTTGTTTTTTTGTTTTTTGTAGTTGATTTCTAACTTCATGCCATTATGATCTGAGAAGGTGCTTGGTATGCTATCAATCGTCTTGAATTGGTGTAGACTTGTTTTGTCCTAAGATGTGGTCTATCTTTGAGAATGTTCCATGTGCATGTGAGAACAATGTATCCTCTGTTGCTGTGGGATAAATGTTTTCTCACTATTAGATCCACCTGATCTAGGGTGCCATTTAAAGCCTGTTTCCTTCTTGATTTTTTATTTTTTTGGTCCAGGAATGTTAGGGGTTTTAAAGTCCCCTACTACAACTATATTGTCAATCTCTCCCTTAAAGTCCAACAAGAGTTATTTTAAAGTATTTGGCTGCTCTTACTTGGGTGCATATATGTTTGCAAGGGTTATATTTTCTTGATGAATCATTCCCTTTAGTGTGATTCTTTCATTTGGGGGTTGTTTCTTTGTCTCTTTGTACTTGCCTCCCAGTCTTTGTGGGGTGGCCTTATGCAGAAAGTGTCTTGAGGGGTCCAGTGATGCAGTCTCTTTGTTGACCTGCACTGGATGGTTTAGGAATGCCCCCTGTGTGCACTGTTTGGGCGCTCCTGCTGTAAGTGGGACTTGATTGTTGATGTCCCATTTGTGGGGGGGATCTCCCCTCTGACATGCTGACAGTGAGGCTCAATCCCAACACCGAGGTGCCAGCTGTTATATAGGTGCTGACAGAACAGAACAAGACAAAGCAGGACCAAACCAAAAACACCAGTAAAATCAAGCCACACAATGCAACAACAACAACAGGAAAGACTAAGAAGGAAATAGATGATAAAAGAAAGCAAAAATGAAGAGAATACTAAAAAACACACGTGACCAAAGACTTAGGGGGAGATAAAGAAAAGCAAAGAAAGAAGAAAAAATGGCTATATGGAAGCAAAGAGGACACTAAAAGAGCAAGTATAGGAAGAAAAAAGAAAGGGAAACAAAATAAATGAGTAATAATTAATTCAATACATAGTAGTAATGGATATATTAAGATATAGAAAAAAGTAAAATGAAAAAATGAGGGGAAAAAGAGAAAAATAAAATAAAAATTAATAATAATGAGAAGAGAGAAAAGGAGAATAGAATCAAAGAAAAAAGAGAAACTAGAGATATGGAAGAAAAAAGAGAAAAAGAAAAAATTAGGAAAAAACAAATAACAACTGCGGTGGGCATTTTCTCTATTTTCCGTGTCCATCAGGTTTCTGAGGGGAGGAGCTGGGGATTAAGAAATTAGAGAAAGAGACAAGAGGCAGAAATAGATTAATCAAGCTGGGTGCTAGGTCGGCACCATCTCTCTGATGGAGAGGCAGTCACACAGACAACACAGCACATTTACTGATTTCCAAAGGGGAAGTTTAAGGTCAAAAGGAGTTTTGGGTGTGCCCAGGTCCTATTCACCAAGATCTGGGTAAGCTCTTTTTTTTTTTTTTTTTTTTTTTTTTTGTATAAGGACGAGATTTATCATATCAAGGCATGGGCAAGTCAAAGTACTATTTGTTCCTCATTCCAAGCACATGGATAAAGATAAGAAATCAGTACTGATAACAGGACTCTGCCAGTGCCCTCTGGCTCAGCTGATAAGAATTAAAAGAATGTCCATGTGCCTTCTCAGGCGGCTCTCTACAAACAATAACAAAAAAAGACACACACACACACACACACACACACACACACACACCTTGAGCCATCATCCCCTACACACACACACACACACACAAAAAGCCCCCCCCCCCCCCCCCCCCACACACACACACTCACCAAAAGACAAAACTACACATACCGTATTCATGCACTCTGAAACCTCTGGGTCTGCTGTCCATGGGGCCCGTTGGGGTTTGCTCTGATGTTGAACCTGGTTCAGTGACTATCCCGGGCCTCCTGGGAGCCTCTCTGGGGCAGGTGAAGGTGCGTCTCTGTCCCTTCCTGGCCCTGGGGAACCTGCTTGAGGACCAATGAGGTGAAGCCCCTCGTAGTCCAGGGGTTGGGACCCCTTAGCACAGAGGCTGGCCTGCCTGAGTCTCATGCCTTGGTTGTCCATTCTGAGCTGCTCTCCCTTCCCCCACGGAGCTGGGCTCTGCTTGGTGTCCTGGTCCCCACAGCTTCCACCCAAGAAGGCCCTTCAAACCGTTCAGGGTGGTGTGGTCTCTTCGCCAGCGGCAATCACTTTCAGAGGAGGCCCTGCAGGTGGGCCCCCAGGATGGGCTGCTTGCACCCCCTCTGTCTGTGAGAGCACAGTGAGAGGCGGCCTCTGCAGTCCAGGGAGAGCATGCTCCCCAGAACCTGGTCACGCTGGCACCTGACCACAGCCTTCCAGCCCCTGGACGGTGAGACTGCATTTGCTTAAGTCACCCAGTTGGTGGCATTTTGTATGGCAGCCTGAGCTGACTGACACGGGTTTTGGCACAGGGCTGCCTGTCATTTCCCCTTGTGGTGTGCGGTTGCACCTTCTATTCTGGGCCTTTCCTTCCCACGGATCCCCGGGGTGGGGAGGATGCCATCAGTGGGCACTGGGCACCTTGCACACCCTGTCTGAAAGTCCCTCTCACCTGCTAAGACTCCTCAAGCAGGGTCCACAGTCGCTGGAGACTCAGGGACATCCTAGGCAAGGCCCTGCCCCCACTCCTGGATTCTGCCTGAAGCCTCTTGGGATAATGAGGATCCCAGACGGGACACCTTATTATCCCAAAGATGTGCCAGCTCTCGGGCGGGTGCTTGATGTGTTCAGAGCCCCTGAGTCACAGCGTGCACCCCTTGGGTGGGGCAGAGTCCGGCCTGGTCCTCAGGGTAAACAGGAGGCCAGGCTCAGGTGTGCTGTCCCAGGGGACAGGGGCCGGTCAGAAACTAAGGACCAAGTGGAGACTGAGCAGAGCCGGACGGAGGGCAAGCCAGGCCTTGAGAAAGGTCCTTAACTGATGTCCACACAACTAGACAGCACCGCCCCCACCCCACCAGGGAGTCCTGGCATTCAACTTGCTGGATGGTGGGAAGTCAGGGTTCCGGGCACAGGTCAGGGCAGCCCTGCTGGGTACCAGCACCGGCCTGGGGCCACTGCCACACACAGGAAGGGGCCAGACTTTGTTCCCATTGGTGGCTGGCTACCCAGCGAGTGTATGAGTGGTGGGCGCAGGCAGAAAACTGGCTTCCTGAAAAGGTCACACTCAGCACAAGGCTCTGAACTCCCCGCACCACTGGCTGCCCTGGATCAAAGCCGGGAAAGGCGGGGTCAAATGCCAGTGGTGGAGAGGGAAGGGACTTCACCAGAATGCCCTCTAGCTGGGGAGTCAGTGTCGGGGAGGATGGGAGGGCTGGCGAGTGTTCGGTGGGGCGGTCCTTGTCCAGGAGGGTGGGCCCTGTTACCGGACAAGCAGGGGTTGGGGTGGGACAAGAGAAGCAATAGACCATGTGACCCCGGTTCTGCACAGGAGTGCGGCTGATGCCCCAGGAGGAAGCATGAGGCCCCTCGGGGTGGGGCTGGGCCTACCACAGGGTGAGCACGGTGACAGGCACAGGGGAAGTGTGGAGGCAGAGGCCTGGAGCGGAGCCCTGGCGCTCTGAGCTGCTGTTACGGAGGCTCTAAAACCACTTCCCCTCTCTGCCCCTCTGACGCACTTAACAAGCAGGACATCCTGAGAACAGAACAAGGGTGGCCAGCAAGCTTAGGCTAGCATTGTCCACTCCGACTTCCTCTTGGCAGCCCCAGCCCCTTCGGGGGGCCTCAGGGGAGCGTGCTGCTGCTGCAGAGGGAAGGCTCTGGCCAGGCCAGGCCGCTTCCTTCCAGGTGAGGCTGGAGGAGACACCGCAGGCCCAAAGGGCTCAGGGCCAGGAATGAAGGTGTGAGCTGCCCGCTGGGTTACATCAGCCACCCACCCCGCGGGCATGCCCTCTGCCGGACAACGGGCAGTCTCTCAGAGAAGCCGCCTGCGATCAAACTGCGGCCCATTACTTTTTCTTCCCTGCCGTCATGGACGTTAACATGTTTCATCAACTTTAAGTTCTCTTCTCTTTCCTCCACTACAACCCAGGACAGGAGTGCCCAAAGTTTTGGTCAAAGGATCTCTTCAACACTCTTAGAAATTGTTGAGGGCTTCAGTGAGCTTGTTTATGTGAGTTATATCAGCATTTACCATAGAAATTAAAGCCAGTAACCTTAAAAAACGTATTACCTCATTTAAAAACAATCTATTACATAGTCACTTTATATAAAATTTAAAAGCCAAACTTTCAAAAACAAAAGCAGTGAGCGGAAGAGTGGCATTGGTGTGCATCTCTGCGAAGCTGTCACGTCTGGCTGACGGGGGTTGCACTGTCTGCCCATGTCCTCGTCGGTAAATACAAAGGTCAGCTCCTGCCAAGCGGAGTTGGGGGAGGGCTGTGTGGCCTCCCAGGTCCTTGGCCCGCACAGGCGGCGTGCGGTGGCAGTTAGCGTTAACGTACACATTCTAGAACACAGCGAGGACCAGGACAAAGCCGGAGGGAGGCCCCTCTGAACGTCCTCGGTCAGGAGTTGGGTGAAGTAGTTGATGAAGCAGCTCGGATTGTCTCCCTTCTCCCTTCAGGAAGGGACAAGCCTGCTGTCACAGGCCAGCTGTAGCACACTGGGTGGGCCAAGATTTTTGACATGTGACACACATAGCATCCAGCCAGCCAAGGGGCTCAGGGTAGCACACTCCGTCCTTGTCTGTGGTTACCCAGCATCTGGACACCCTCCTTTATTGAAAATCCTCTGCTGAGCATGTTCCGTAGAGTCCTGCCTCCCCCGGAGCCAGAGACGCCAGATCCTCTCTCCCCGTGCTCCAGAAGCTGCAGCACGAACGCATTCCTGAGGCTTCCCAGTCATGTCCCCCGTCCGGGAACCTGTCCCCCGTCCGGGAACCTAAGCTTGGCGCGACTACAGAGGAATGCCTGGCGGCGGGTGACACCGGGTGCTTACTATTCAGGTGGCAGTGCCATGTGGCATCCTCTCCAATGGTCTCCGAGGGACGGCCTGGCCTGGCTGCACGTCTCTCCATCCCTGTGCTCGCTGAGCAGGACCCGACTTCCTCTCGGTCTGAGCCACCCGGACCCCCTGACAGCGTACTTAAGCTGGGCCTGTTGTGTGCCACCCGGACCCTGGGGAGGGCGGGCTGAGGCCTCCCTTCCTCATTTAGGGTGCTGCCCGGCCTGTCCAGACTGCTGCTTCCGTTTCCCGGGGCGCCTCTGCCCAGCTGGTGTCCCTGTGCCCAGGCTTGCCCTTTTAAGTCATCTTGCAAGCCCTCCATCCTGCAAGCCCTGGGCACAGCACCGCCATGAAACTGGTGTGGTGCCTCCTGTACCTTCCTGTCTACAAAGGGGACTGAATGCAGGGTCTTCCTTCTCTCATTTCAAACCTACCCCCGGGCCTCACGGCTACTCTTCTAATGATTATTACAGCACGAATCAATTCACTTCCAGAATAAAGGATGCTTGTAAAACGGGGAAAATCATTCATAACCAACCACAAACTTTTTCTTCCATCTTTAAAACAATCTTGCAACATCTGTGCAGACTACATCTGTGCCTTGGGTTTGTACTGTCCCACTCTACCGAGGTTGGCCTTGGCCTTTGCTTTGGCCAAAATGCACGCACTTGACACACATCACCTGGGAGCAGGGCTCCATCTTTGCCTGCAGGGTTTGGCTAGGCCTCTTGTGCTTCTGCGGGAAAGAGCATGCCCCCAGGAATGCTGCCCCTTTGCCTGGGACCTGGACTCGAGTCAGGGATGCCTGTGGAGGCCGAGGCCAGACCCACAGCCTGCAGCCCAACTGCTGCAGCCACCCTGCAGACCTAGCGTGAGAGTTTGTCACTGTGGGCCACTGACATTTTTGAGGATATTTTCCCGCAAAATATGACTAATATGTAGTCATAATACAAATATAACTAGTACAAGAGAAACCAGTTACAGAATCTGACACATGCTAAATACTGTGAACAGTCAGAGGTGCGTGGCAATTAGGTCAATCCCCAGGCACAGCTGAGACTGTAAATTTGCAGACTAAACAACTCTCTTCAACACATCACTCCCAGGTTACTCAATGGTCCTGAAGCAGGAGAGAGGCCTGACCCCGGATGACCCAGCTGCCGGAGAAGGCTTGCAATTACCCTCAGGCACAGGCTCTCCAACAGGAAGCCACCTTGGGGTAGAGCAGGTAAGGCAGGTCAGGTTCAGAGAGATTGTTCTAGATCCCAACCAGCCCCTGGCCTGACACTGTAGTCAGGAGGGACTGGGAATCCCACTGTTGCCCCCACGTCTGCCCTCAGATCTCTCCAGAAACCTGTCCTCCACTCCTCGACCTTACTGAGGTCCATGTCAGAGATATTACCTGGGGATGGAAGATCAATCAGGGGACACTGGGGTCCGGAAAACAAAAATGGGACTGCAGTTCCGGGTGAAGATCACCCCCGGGGCAGCAGCGTCCTTCTGCGCGCTTTGCATGCCTGCTCTTGGCCTGTCACCTCCCACAGGTCAGCTGCCAAATGAGCCCTACTTTCTTGTCGCTTCTAATTGCATCCTTAGTGCATGTGGCAGCCAGATTTGAACAGCTCTCCACCGTATCTGCACTTCCTAACACCAGAGTAGGTAGGTAGGTAGGTCCTCAATGAATATCTGAAAAAAGGAATGAATGAATCCTTGCTTACGATGTTAGATCCACTGCTGCCCAGGCCCGCTTCCCACATGGACAGCTGGTGTGAACGGACAGCGTGAGCATGCAGGCGGCCTGGGCTCAGGTCTGGCTGACTGAGCTGAGCTGTGGAGCCTCAGGCTTCAGGTGCCCAGGGTCCCAGGGTCGGCTTTTGTAGCAAACATGTCCCCTCACCAGGTAACTCAGTTACATAATTCACAGGAAGCACAATTTTGATTTTTACTAAGGTGCTAATAAAAATGAATTTCCTCCAGTCTTCTCCCCAGTAATATTACCAATACTCATCTTTATTTTACCTCCTTCTGAAAGTATTTACTTGTTCTCAGTCACAACATTACGCTCCCAGGATCTGGCTTTTGCCTTCTGATTCTCTGGTACATCACCCGTACTTACAGAAATATTATGCTTTCTTTAACCTGAAAAATTACTTCTCTGTGCTGATAGATCAAAAAATTTAGACCTTATTACTGTGATCCTGTTGGCCATTTCTGGTTGAAGCCACTGTCTCAAGCTTTCAATGACAAGCAATACTTTATGGTCGATGAATACTGTAAAATTCTTAGAAATGGACCAACCACTTGCTTACTTCGGGAGTTTCTGAACAGTTGTTACTACCTGTGTGGGGAAATTCAAGGTGTTAATTGTCACCTTATGATCTGGTGCTACACTGGAGCATGTCACTTGTTCTGAGAGAGAATTTAAAACTGTAGAGATTGGGTCACCTAACGCCTGAGTATTAAGATCCTTGGGATTTTAAACCCCTATGTTCACGCCTGGTACTTTGATAGATCCCACATTGGGTACATATTGATGGTTTAAGCAATCTTTAAGAATATCACAATAGACATGTATCTTTAAATATAAACTTAAAAAATACTTTAACATAACACGTTGTACTGCATAGAACTAGAATTCAACACATTACAGTGCTAAAATAGTCATATAAATATCATATACATGGACTCACTGCATTAAACTATTTCATCTAGTAGGCTATCAAAGACTAGTATCAATAAACTCCAAAGAAAAAACGACTTTAACAGTAGGAACACTAAAAATAACAACCATGAGGTTTATAAACAGCTAATGGGAGAGAGAAGCATTTACATTTGCTTTCAATTTTGTCCCAAGAGGCACAATCTGAAATACAATTTTAGGCTAGCAGTGTATAAAAATACTTTTTATAACAATACGTTTGATAGGTGTAGTACCCCTTTAAAAAAGCCTTAGCTGTGTGATTATCCCACTTGAGGACCTACTAAAACAAGTTAACTTACTGCTCCCCATGGGCTCTTCAAGCACCAATCAGGGAAGCAAGTTTTCTCACACGTCACACACCATACGTGTCACCGTATTTCCAATAACCCCCTACCCATGGCATACACTGTGAGTCCCCAACGGGCATCCATCTCAAGGCATGAGATGACGGTGTTTGGAGCCTGTTTTCAGTTGTGGGATTGGGATGGATGAAAAAGAGGCAAAAGGTAGGCAGGCTTTGGGTGTGTTATGTATGGTTTCTACGTATTCATGGACACCCCCCCAGAGGGGTTTAATCTGGCATATCGATATTTAACTTGGGGGGTGGGGGAACGTATTTCCCAGGGCTCTGGGTTATAACTACCCTGGCTTTCTTGCCAAATATTGGAGCAATTTTAGGAGCATCTGGAACCGACGTTTCTTCGGGATCTTCGCTATCTTCATGATGGAGGTCGTATGAAATGTTCCCATATTCTCTCAAAAACGGGAAGATTTCCAGCAGAAACTGACAGAAATCTCTGCGAATACCAAACCACCAGTGGTTGCCCCCCTTCCGCCGAAAGGTCGTGGCCATCAAGGTTATTAAGGAAAGCCAGAGCGGGACAAAGATGGAGATGTAAGAGAACGTGTTGTGGCCATCCAGTCTGTGGACCAGCAGGACCTCAAACGTGAGCAGCGGCACGACAATGGTGACCCAGCTGATGGCCATGGTCACGTGCGTTCTCCGCTGCTCGGCCACCACGTCCAGGGACCGCAGGAACAGGAGGGACCAGACGATGTAGTAGAGGACCACCAGGCAGAGGAAGGACATGAGGATCCAGAGGGGCACGAACACCACCAGCCAGGGCCAGTGGATGATCCTGTCCAGCCGCAGGGCGATGAAGATGAACTGCAGGATGTTGACGGAGCACAGGATCTCCAGCTCCAGGGACCGATCGTGCCGGAAGCCCCACACGCAGGCGGCCACGGACACGGGGGAGACGAAGAAGAGCGGCATGAAGACCAGCAGCCAGAAGTGGGTGCCCCGCTCCACCCGGTCGCACACCAGGACCTCGAACATGAGCAGCAGCAGGTGGATGCCCACGGCGATGAGCATGGCCTTGAACTCCACGCAGGTCTCCCCCTCGGTGCGGTAACGGGGGTTCCGGGCCCACACGCCCGCGCCCACCGAGGCGCCCGCGATGACCAGCAGCTTCCACAGCCATATGGGGGCGAAGACGGCCCAGTAGCTCCACTGGATGACGCCGTCCAGGCGCAGGGGCAGCAGCACGGAGAAGAGCAGCAGGCAGGCGTAGATGAGGAACTTACTGGGGTTGAAGTCCTGGAACAGGCCCCTGGGGTTCATGGCGAGGCCGCCGCCGGTCCGCCCGGGGCCGCTGCTCCGCTCCGCTCGCCGGCGCCGAGTCTCCCCGCTCCCCGGGGCTACCGGCTTCCCCGCCCGGCCCGCGTCGCCGGGGGCGGGCGGCGGCTGGGGGCGGCCGGGCCGAGGTGGCGACCCGCGGCGCCGGAGCACGTGGCGCGGTCACGTGGCGGCGGAAGCGCGGGGGCGGGGCGTGCGCCCCCCGCTCTGCCGCGACCCGCCGCCCGGGCTGCGCGGGTCCAGGAGCGCGGCGCCGCTGTGGCCGCGCCGCCGCCCGCCTTCACTCCATACCTGCTCCCAGGGGGTCCTGCGCTGGCGCCGGCGGGGATGGAGGCGGCTCCGGCTGGGGCTCGGCGCGCTGCTGACCCCGCAGCCGGCCCGTTGGCAGCGAGCGGGCCGCGACCTCAGAGACGCTTCCTGGTGGAGCCAGAGCCGCGAGGCGGAGTGAGCTCACATCCTCCCGGCTGCTCGGGGGCGTGGCCAGGCGGGGCGTGACCGGAGGCGTGGCCAGGCGGGCCGTGGCCGGAGGCGTGGCCAGGCGGGGGCGGGGCGGGGCCGGAGGCGTGGCCAGGCGTGGCTGGGGCGCACAGGAAGTCCGTGGGTGCGCGGCCGCCTAGGGCGCGTTATTCTTGGCCGCGAGGTGGCTCCAGAGCCGGGAGCGCCGAGGGGACCTGCGTGGGCGCGAGTGCAGCTGGAGGAGTGGGTGCGGGTGCCTGTGTGGGTGTGGGAGGGAGGCCGGGTGTGGAGTCTGCCCCGGGTAAAGTGGGGGCTGTGCCTGCAGCTATGGGTCCCAGGGCTGGACTCCGTTTGGTGGGGCAGCAGCGGTTCTCTGGCGGCGGCAGGGCGCTCATTCCTGCCCTTTTGCACCCAGAGGTGGAGGCGTGCGTCGGGGAGGGTGCTAGGCCCGTATTGCCCCTCGGCAAGGTCTGGGCAGCAGGTGAGGAAACGGCGGAAGAGCAGGTGCTTCCCTCCTTAGTCACCCAGCAGGTAGCACTCATTCAGGGCTCCTGACTTTATGCCCCTAATCCTCATTTTGACTTATTTGGCCGTGCCCCGGGCTCGTTCTCACAGAACAAGGTTGGGGAAATCTCTGGACCAGAGGTCAAGAAATTTGGGTTCTAGTTCAGGGCTTGCCACTCAACCAGCTGAGAAACCTGGGCAAATCCTCCCCCTTCTGTCTCAGCCTGTTTCCTGGGCTGCCGAGTGGCCTCAGGGGCCCATGGTGCTGCCGCAGGTCTGATGTGGAGAAGCCCTCTGTGGCCAGCACGCGGACCCTGGCGGACTCCTCCCTCTCCACGCTCCCCTGCTCAGGGGAGCCCTGGCTGCTCGTCCTTCCTGCCTGTCCGCCGCCACCCACCCACCCACACAGCCCCATTCCCCCCAGGGGTATGAATACCAGCGCTGACAGTGGGCTCTGAAAGGGTGGCCGTCAGAAGAATGCAGAACGCATTTGGCGGCGGGGTCTCCATGGGGGAACAAGGGAGGGCTTCCCGGAGAGAAGTGTGGGCCTGGGCCCAGACCTAGGAGCTGGCTTTCCCCTGGCTGGCATCGGCGGGATGTTGGGAAGCGTGGTGTGGGTGGACAGCCCCAGCCCTCAGCTCCCCCACAACTGCTTCCACCTTAGCTGGGGGGAGGAGAAGGGAGGTGAGTAGGGGAGAAGATCCTGCTGAGAGAGCCCTGACAGTCCTCGGGGGTCAGATATCCCAGATGTGTCTTCAGGGAGTAATTGTGGGGAGAATGTTAGCAAGTGGCCTCCGGTCTCCCCCTCAGCCCCTTCCATCCAGAGCTGCTCTACTCTGCTTTGCATATGGATTTTTCTTTTACTATTTCCTTGAGAATAGGGATTTGTCAGCTAAAAAAAATGTAAAATACCCGTACAGTCCAACTATAAGGGGGGCTAGTAAAAGCACGCCGGTTGGTTTGAGGATTAGATCAGTCAGTACCTAGAAAGCAGTGTGTATTTAGAGAAAAGTGAACAATTAATATGATGATACGGGAGGAAGCCTGAGGCGGGGGGGGGGGGGGGCGCTCTGGACGTGGAATGGTGGGGATCTCCTGTCTCTTCTGCAGCCTTCGTCTGACCTCAGGGCTCTGCGCCCGCTCACTGCGAAGACGGGAGTGTGGAGCGTTCGCTCATCTCGAGCTCGTTTAAGACGAGCAGGGCTCTCCTCATGCAGGCGGCGGGTGTGAGGTGGCCGTCAGTGTGCTGCGCCCCTGCTGACCACTCCCGGGGGCGCCACGGCCTCCGGAGGCAGAGGGGCTGTCTGCTCCCCTCCACCGGCGCTCCCGGCCCCCAGGCTGGACCCAGTCTGTACACTGAGCACTCTTCTCTGAGCTGCCTGGTGTGGTCCGTCTCTCAGGAACCTGCTTTTGTTTTTATATTTAATTTAAAAAAAAATATTTTATTGATTTTTCACAGAGAGGAAGAGAGAGGGATAGAGAGTTAGAAACATCGATGAGAGAGAATCATCGGTCAGCTGCCTCTTGCACACCCCCTACTGGGGATGCGCCTGCAACCAAGGTACATGCCCTTGACTGGAATCGAACCCGGGACCTTTTAGTCCGCAGGCCGACGCTCTATCCACTGAGCCAAACCGGTCCCGGCTAATTTTGTTTTAAATATGTTTTTGATTTTAGAGAGTAAGAGAGAGGAAGAGAGAGAGAGAAACGTCAATGATGAGAGAATCATTGATCGGCTCCACACTCCACACTCCACACTGGGGGATGGAGCCCGCAACTCGGGCATGTGCCCTGACGGGGAATCAAACCTGTGACCTTCTGGCCCATAGTTCGATGTCCAACCACTGAGCCACATCGGCTGGGCTCGACTTACTTTTAAAGTTCCCATGGACTGTCTGCTGTGTGCCCGGTGCTGAGGACACAGCTGCCAGGAGGCTGCTATACAAGCCCATGCAGGGGGTGTGGGGCATGGGTGCTCCGGGCCGCCAGCACAGGCCTCCGAAGATGTGACTGCTTACCATCCTCAGTCCAGCTGCTGGGAGGCCCCCGGCTGGCCCTGCCCCCTGCGGGCTAAGTCCCTTTCCCGTGTCTGCTAACCTCCCCCCGAATGTTCCAGGCACGGTCTCCACGTTCATGCTCTGCTGCGCTCTGCTCAGAGCGGCCCCCCTCCCATAGCCTCTCCCCTTCCTGGACCACCAAGACCCAGCACGGCCACAGGCCCTGGGAAACCCTCTGGTGGGCTGGTGACCCTTCTCTGACCCCCCACTAGATCAGGACTTTTTCTATCACGGGACTCATCTCACTGGCTTGAGTCTGTTTTTTCTATCTTTTGCCCCATGAGATCTAAGTTCTAGAAACCCATCCAGTGCTTAACATAGCAAGTGCCTGAAAAATGTTGCTGGAGGGATTGTGTGCATGAATGTGACCCTAACTCATGACTGATGCTCCTGCCCCAGATCCCAGATCCGGGGTTCCCTCCCTCCTCCCTCCGAGCAGTGTGGAACCAGCAGCCGTCCGAGTCCTCTGGCCCACGAGTTCCCTGCCACATCCCAGGCCCTGTGTGGTGCACTCCCTGGCCAGGCTGATCTGGCTGCAGACACCTCATGAATTAGTCAATCGTTTCCAATTACCACTGTAACAAATTGCCACCACACAGTGCCCACTGATCATCTTGCAGTCTGTGAGTGAGAGTCCGAGCAAGGCCCGCTGGTTCTCCCCGGAGCCCCCCGGGGATGGGGTGTCGGCAGGCTGCGCTCCTGGAGGCGCTGGCGGTGAGTCTGCCCCCGGGCTCACTTAGTTTCCTGGCAGAATTCAGTCCGTGGAGCCGTAGGTCCGAACTCCCCGTTCCCTTGCTGTCAGTTGAGCGTCGGTCTCAGCCGCCCGCAGTTCCTGGCCACTCAGAGCCCAGCAGTGGGCCAAGCCCTCATGCTTTTGACCCGTTTGCTGCTCTCTCTTCTGCCTTTCCTGTTTCTAAGGGCTCATGGGATTATGTAGGGTCCAGCCAGATAATCCAGGGTAGTCTATTTTAAGGTCAGCAGATTAGTAATTGTAATCCCATCTGCAAAGTCCCTTCGGAGCAGTACCTCTGTTAGTGTTTGACCGAACGACCAGGGGATGGGGGGAATGCTGGGGCCTCCTTAGCTTTCTGCTCAGTAGCCTGTGGGGCCAGCATGGTCTTCCTACTCTGAGCTGGGAGACAGCCAGCTCTGGGAGGCCCGGCATTCCAGAGGGAGCCCTTTTCCGAGGGCCCTCCACCCGCAGACCGGTTACCTCTGGGTCCCAGGTGGCCCGCGGTGACACCTGGCGAGCTTGCAGCCATACCAGGCCAGCTCCCCTGAGCACTGGGCCCTGGGCAGGAGTCAGGTTCAGTCACGGCCCCGTCTCCAGGAGACAGGTTGCGTTGTGAATGTCCTCCAAAGGGGCAGGCGGTGACCTCTAAGAAAGCCCGAAAGGTCTTTCAGACCTGGTTGCGGTTTGTTTCCATGAGCTTCTCCACAAGGAAGCCATGGCTCACTGGCCCCTTTCGTCAGTCTTAGCCCCCACCCTCACCCCTCGGCCCAGTCCCTAAAGGCCACAGGCTCCCCTCCTCCTGCAGTGGCCTCTGTGGGGGGACTGAGTAGAGGATGCCGGAGGTTAGAGGCCTTACTCGCTGTGTGTGCGTAGGTAATGACACAGCAGTATTACTATGTTGAAGGCGCCTGCAGGAGGGCAGTGACTTAGCAGAAGTACTGCACGTACTGCGTAAGCGCACCCTTACATAACCTACTATTGTTAATGTGACACCGATGTCAGCAATGGTACGAGGCCTCTTTTGTTTGAGCGTGTGCATAAGGTGCCACTGGTCAGATGTTGGCTGCTTTGCTCGTAATAAAGTATGTCCTACCTACCTATGGCTGCTCAAATGTCCCAATTTCTGGCATCCAAAGGGGTCAGGTCCCTGGCTGAGGAACGTGGGCCCGACAATTGGTATAGTTGTTGCAGGACCCTGGGGTAGGCACCCGTCTACCCCGCCAGAGGGCGTGTGGCCTCCCATGGGGTCCTGATGACTTGGACCGCCCAGAGGTCTGGGAGCAGGTAGAGGGAAGGCCAGCAGCCTGGAGAAGGCTTTGTCATCCGGATGGATCAGGTTCCCAAAGACCAGCGGAGGCTGCCGGGAAGGGAGGCTGGTTGCTCCTAATGGCCTTGAAACTGCAACCCCGCCGGACGCTGGCTCGGGAAGCCAAGATGCATGAGTTACAGGGACTGGAGGAGGCACTGGAGGCGGGACGTGAGCTGGAGCAGGAGGCAGCCTCCCTGGGACAGGAGGGACAGCGGAACGCGAGCCAGGAGACGGCTCAGAGGATAGTTACTGCTGGGCAGCGGCCCCTGTGCTACAGGCATGACAGATCAGGAAAAGGCGTCTGGAGCGTGATCAGTCTGTGGCCCCTAGGAGGTGGGGCTTGAGGGCCGCCCACGGTTACTGATTTATTCCACTCTACCCCCAGAACGGGGAGGGTTAGGACGACAGAGCCAGCAGAGGCCGGGGAGCCATCTGTGTGTCTCCTAAGGTTGTGGGGTGACCGTACAGATAGCTTACAGCTGTCTCCACCAGAAATGGAGGAGTTAGCCTCATGACGCCCATCCTTCCTGCAGCTGTGACTGCAGGCCAGTCACTGGGAGCTGATCGGGGCGATCATTCCCTGATGGACTGGTTACTGGTGGCATCTCGAAGCATTTAGCAGGATACCGGAGAATGCCAGAAACCATAAGTAAATAGACTCTACATATGCAGATTTAGTGCAAGTTATACAGGAAATGGGCATGAGACAAGCCATGTTTAAGTCCTCGTGATCCTAAGAAAAAGTGTTTACAACACATATGAAAGACTCACTTCTCACTGCAGCCACTCCAGCAGCACTGGGCTCTCTGGCAGCCGTTTGATCCCTTTCTAGACTGTCGTATACATGAAGTACACGGCTTGGGGGATGCCAAGCAGTGAGAAAAGGGGGTAGCAAGACCCGTGACTGCAGAACCTAAGGCACACAGGCGATGTCTAAGACAATGGGCCGGGATCTGGAGCAGCGGCAGGGACAGAGCCTGTGGAAATCTGCACACACATCCAGGTAGACCTGCCGGCTGTGGGGACTGAGAAAGAGGAAATAGATCAGCCCAGAGACGTACGTGCTGCTGGCCGACTGGAGGCAGTTACCCGTTGGACAGCATTTCCAGAAACTGCGGAAGACCAGTAGCCTACAGGGCTGTTTAGACTCATCTGAGGAGAAAGTTTCATCTCCTAAACTAAGGAGCAGGCCAAGGGCCAGAGGCTGCATGTTGAATTCACTATATATTGTTCCCCTGCAACACACACTGTGTGCCAGTGCTGGTGGGTGCTGGTGCGGGCTGCGGTTGGCTCTGTAGTAGCCTGGACAGATATACAGGCTGGGTGGCAGAACTGTCCAAACTGTCCGTGTGCAGACAACTTGGACACTAGGCTCTGGCTGCCTTCCCCCAAAGGCCTGGACAGTGTGTATCTCCTATACTAGGGGTGTCGAACTCAATCAGAGAAGGGGCCAAAATCTAAAATCCAGCCTAAATCGCGGGCCGAATGGTTTACTGAACAGTCATAAACTGTCATTGTGATGGAAACGCAGCGGAGTGCAGTGATGACAGCGCGGTGCGGGCCACACTGCAAGGCCTGGCGGGACGGATTTGGCCTGCGGGCCTTGTGTTTGACACATGTGTCCTATACCATAATGCATCATGGGAATAGATGTCTAAAGGGTTAACGACCCCGGGTGAATTCTGCTTGCAGGTGCGTGTGGGAAAGCCCATCACAAGGGGGCGCCCGGGCTGTGAAACGGCCTCGCCCCACCAAGTGGAGTGGGTGTGGCAGTGCGGCCTCCCAGAGGCCATAGGAAACTGGACAGGCAGTACTGCAGCTTGAAAAGGCGAGGATCATCCGCCAGTGCAGCCCTGCAGTTCTCCAGTGTGGCCGGTGAGGCCTGGCGGCACCTGAATGAAGGTGCCCTCCGTGATGCGGCTGTCACGGATGTCATGGAGCGCCTGACACCGATGGGCGGTGCCACCACGTGGTGGGTTTAGCTAAAACTTTCTCTTCCATAGACATAGCACCGGAGCGTCCAGAACAGTTTGCTTTCGTGTGGGAAGGTCGACACTGGACTTTTGTCATTCTCCCACAAGGATATTTGCACAGCCCTACCGTCTGCCATGGTCTGATGACACAAGGTTTACCTCCTGGGGCAAACCTCCCACAGTGTCAATGTTCCAGTATATTGGTGACGTCATGCTGACCTCTAGTTTGCCTGCTGATTTAAACGCATCCTACGGCAGGCTTTAGACTCAGGGGTAGCGGTGAATGACTGCGAGGTCCAGGGATCTGTCACGTCCTCGGGAGCTGTCTGGTCGAGTCGGAGGGAGGCGATACCCGAAGCAGTCATGGACCCGCAGCGGTGAAACAGCTCAGACCTACCTGGCACGTTGGTCTTTTGGGTGTGGTGGCCCTTGTCCCGGAAGGGGGCGCATGGGCTGGGCTCCAGAGGGTGAGGAGACCTTTCCGCTGCCACGAGCACGGTCACCCAGGCCCACGCCTTGCCGGTTTAGGCCTGACACAGCCATTGCAGTCAGACCTAACTGTTACCCCTCAGGGTTTAGTTGGGGTCTGTGGCAACAGCATGGGCGGAGAAGGGTTCCCATGGGGTTCTGGTACCAGCTCTGGAAGGGGGCTGAGAGTCGTGCTCCCTTGCTGAAAAACAGAAGCAATCACGGCACAAAGCAAGGTGCTTGCAAAGACAGCTTGTCCTATAGCCGGCGGGCGTAGGTCCTGGGTGACCACGTCCCAGTCAGAGGGGCACAAGCCCCACCTTAAACACGATAGGGGCCTATTTAGGACAGAGGGCCGTGGTGAGTACCAGCCCTCCGTCTCAGGAACTGCAAACCCTGCTGGGACCTGTGACATAAGGCCCCATGGAGGGATGAAGGCCCCATGGAGGAGGTGCTCCCTAATCCGTCCCCAGAGACCATGTGTACACGGACGGGTCTAATGGGGGAACCTGTCACAGACAGCAGTAGCCATCCATTTAGATCAGATGAACTGTGGCTCGATTGTGGTACAGAGCCAAGTAGCCAATGGGCTACATTACGAGCGGGCTAGATAGTTTCCACAAAAGAGCGTAGCCCTGTGGCCATTAGAACCCACAGCGGGGCTGTCTAAAGGCTTAATGTCGTTGCCACCAAAGCACCAACGGAGTAGGCAGTAGGACGTCGTCCTGAATAGGGACAGGAAGTAGAGAGGGATATGTAGGATGTATGTATATAGCAGGGCCTTCAAAGAGACGACGGTATATCGTCTGAGTAGCCAGCGGCCGCTGTTAGCCCCTGGGGACGATGGCAGAGCCTGGGCAGGGGTCCCGGAAGTAGTTCCCTCCCCCGAACATCGGACCTGGTGGCTCCATCGGAAAGCAGGGCACGTGGGACCGCGGACAGCGATGCCGGTGGCGGAGCGGTGGGGCCTGGCCCTGTCCATAGGGGAAGCCCTGGCTGTGGTACAAGGACGTCCTCACTGCCTTGGGCACACCAGGGGAAGGAGGGCCATGTCCTCAGAGGGGGCGCCCCCTGCAACGTTGGCAGGTGGGTTCCACTGGGCCTCTCCCTCAGGCCCGGGCTGTACGTATGCCCGGCTGTGGATGCTGCGACTGGCCTCCTGGCTTACCCTGCAAGGGAGCTGCCCAATGGACAGTTGTCTGAGGATTGGAACACATGGGGGCCACCTATAGGCGCCCCCTTAGCATAGCAAGGGTAACAGATTCCATTTCACAGGGCGAGAGGTACAGCTGGGCCAAGGCCCAGGATGTAGCTTGGCAATTTCACGTTCCATATCATCCCCAAGCTGCTGGGATCATTAAAGGATATAAGGGCCTGTTAAAAGACCAGCTCCACCCAGGGGCAGACCCACCTAGCCTAAAAGGTTTGCTTAAAAACATTTTAATAATGTACTAATTTCTTTAACCTGAAGTCAAAACTCCTGGGTAAGGGTAATGCCTTATGTAGTGGTCGGCAAACTCATTAGTCAACAGTTTGCAGACCACTGAGCTAGAGGATTAGATATGGCCGTCAGATTGCTGAATAAACTCCCAGGAGGATGGGTGCCTCCCTTAGGCTGGATACAGGGGTGTCCTCAGACACTGCATGTGCAGGTAAAAACGACAGATGAACTGTTATGACTCAAGGGACATCCATCTTGTTGCCTGCTCCTGCCCCCGCCCCCTAGCAGAAGGGGAAAGGCCTTGTAGACCTGGCCATGGACTATTCATAGAGCAGAGCCCTAGGTAGCCCTCCTGTTCCCTTGGGGAGCAGGTATGATATAAAGTTACGTTCCATCCGAGATCCAGCCCTGGCCAGTGACTGGGCAAGGCCAAGCCGGGAAACACGTGAAGGGCCCTTTGTTAAAGGGAACTTACTCTATTACCCTCAGGCCAGTGCCCTGAGTCCCATAGCTTTTCCTGTGATGCCAGGCCCCTAAGAAGGGGGAGATCCCATGTGGTATCACCGCCAGGTCGTCCTCAGATTCCAGCCACAGCACTATCTAGAGGAGACTCGGTTGCTTACATCTTGCTGTAAGGCTGTGATCTCCCTATAATGGTCTCAGTTTCTCTTTTGTCTCTAAGCATATATATATATATATATATATATGGCTAATATACAAAGTGTCCCCTCAGGAATTCGACCAGGAGACCAGGAGTTCGATTGTTCGCTATGACATGCACTGACCACCAGGGGGTGGAGCGGAAGGAAGATTCCAGCTGGCAGCCAGAAGGCCCTGAATGGCCCTGATTGCCATCCAGGCCTAGGGACCCTACCTGTGCACGAATTTCATGCACCGGCCTCGAGTAGTGTCATAGGCACACACCTATGCTCCAGTACACAATGCCTCCCATCATTAGGTGCCACAGAAATTCCCCCAGAAGCAGCCAGTGGATTTCCATAGCGCACCCATCCACCACCGCTACCAATTAGACATAGTTAGCCACTTAAGACAGGCAATGTCTCCTAGGACTCTTTATGCTGAGCTATTAATACTTGGATCCGACAGGACCGTAGCAATTCTTGCCCTGCAGACATATATGTATAGAGCAGCAGCAAAGCAACAGGAATCGCATTGTCAGCTGGCTGCCTGCAGAGTTATCCTGTAACATAACCACTAATGCTAAGGTCCAAAAGCGATAGAATATAAAGCGATATATATATATCAGCACAAAACCTATAGATATATTAATCCCAGGGTACTTGTAGGTATATAGAAGGCATAGCTATCCCTACCTCCCAGGCATTACTCGAGATGTACCTAGGGAGTTGGCCCCATATCCCTGGCTGATCCTTAAGACTTTAGAAGAGATTTCTCACAACTGGGACTCAGTATACCACTGGTAGCATCGAGTTAAATGGATTCCCTAGTATTCTTACCCCTTAGCTGTATTCCTTCCTGCAGGAGGAGCCATTAAGGTAGAGTTAGAAGTTACAGATTTAGCTGAGCATTCAGCTAAAGTCTTGAATCACATCTGGCAAGCCCTTCCCTTACTAATATTAAACCACGCAGATACGCAAAGTAGTACTACAGAATAGAATAGTACTAGATCTGTTAGCTACTACACAGAGGGGCACTTGTACCATCCTACCTATAGAATCCTGTACATATATACCTAACTAGTGAGTTGGTGCACGGATTCATGCACACTGAAAGGAAATTAATTAGAAAGTGCTGGTGGGGTGGGACTGGGCAAGACAGACCAGACATGCTCTGGAGCCAACCTCTTGCCCCAGTGTCTGGGTCCCTCCAGCAGGTGGGGTTCCTCGGCCTGGCCTGCGGGGATCGGGCTGAAACCGGCGCTCTGACACCCGGAGTGTGAGAGGCACTCTGTAAAGTTGCTGTCGTACAGGGTGTGGAACACAAACGCAAGTGTGCAGTAAACCAGGTTTGTGGTGACAGTGCCCCAGCAACATTACCCACAGTCCAAGGTGGAATTGCACAGCCTCTTCGAGAAATTGGGCTCCCTCCTCTCTGGTTTAGGGGTATGTCACCGGAGAACTGCCATGGCCACGTCACTGCAGCTCAGCAGCTCCTGCGTTGAGCATTTTCCCCCTTGTGGTCAGTGCATGTCATAGGTTGGGCAACAGGAGGGATACTTAGCGTATTAGCCTTTTATATATACAGACTAGAGGCCCCATGCACAAAATTCGTGCATGGGGGTGTGGTCCCTTAGCCTGGCCTGCACCCTCTCCAATCTGGGATCCCTCAGGGGATGTCTGACTGCTGGTTTAAGCCTGATCTCTACTGCCGGATTGGGCCTAAACTAGCAGTCCGACATCCCTCTTGCAACCTGGGACTGCTGGCTCCTAACCGTTCACCTGCTTGCCTACATGATCACCCCTAACCACTCTACCTGCCTGGCTGATTGCCCTTAAGCACTCTGCCTGCCAGCCTGATCACCCCTAACTGCTTTCCCCTGCCAGCCTGGTTGCCCCTGATCGCCCCTAACCACCTCTGCCTCAGCTCCCACCACCATGGCTTTGTCTGGAAGGACATCCGGAAGACGTCTGATCTATCTGGTCTAATTAACATATTACCCTTTTATTAGTAATCAACAAAATGTAACAGTACTCTACAGGAGGTAGATAGGGAAGTATGGGCCATACAAGCCCTTTCCCATACCCCCTCCAAGATTAGTAGGATAGACTATTAGAGCATAGCGTTAGGCATTATTAAGTTTTACAAATAGGGCCAGAGTACTGGTCATAACATATTGCAGTTCATGTGACTGTTATAGGCTCTGTGTTCAGGGAGCTAGCACATAGGCCAAGGTATTCTGTAGAAGCCATGCGGGGTAAGGGGTAGGTGTGGGGGCTCTGACCGCTCACCCTACACACGCACGAGGGCAGTGACTCAGCAGGAGCACTGTATGCACTGCGCAGGCCCACCCTTATATAACCTGCTGTGTGGCTGTAGCACGGATGTCACTAACTGGCACGAAGTCTCTCTTGTTTGAGCGAGCGTATAAGGTAGGGGTGTCGAACTCAATCAGAGAAGGGGCCAAAATCTAAAATCCAGCCTAAATCGCGGGCCGAATGGTTTACTGAACAGTCATAAACTGTCATTGTGATGGAAACGCAGCGGAGTGCAGTGATGACAGCGCGGTGCGGGCCACATTGCAAGGCCTGGTGGGACGGATTTGGCCCGCGGGCCTTGTGTTTGACACATGTGGTATAAGGTGACACTGACCAACTGGTTGTCGGCTGTTTTGTTCGTAATAAAGCATGTCCCACCTACCGACGGCCACTCAGGTGTGCTAATTCCATGTGTCCAAAAGGTCCCTGCTGAGGAACTTGGACCCGACAGCCTCCTTCCTACTCTCCTGCCCCCCCACTCCTACCCTCCCCCCATCCACTCTCCTCAGTGTGTAGTGTGCCCAGGGTCACAGACTCCAGTCCCGCAGGATAAGGCGCAAGTGTGGGCGCTGCTGTCTCCAACCTCTGTGACCTTGGCAACTAAAGCAGCTCCAGCCCCATCTGTGAGATGGAGGTAATCTCCCAGGATTGTGAGATAAAATGAAACAATGTATGAAAACGCGGAATATGCACAATGACCACGCTGGGATGCTCCTGTCTTGGCGGTAGGTGAGGTACGCCTTCTTCCCGAAGCCTGCCCTCCCGCAGGGCGCGTGATCCTCTGCTGGCTGCTCTGGCTGCTCTGGCTGCGGCAGCCTCACCTGTCTGCTCTGCACCTGCAGGTCCTAGACAGGCGCGCACAGGGAATGGCCGGGAAAGCACCAGGAAGGTGGGGCTGCTGTGGCATCTTTCCCTGTGCTGAGCAGCGGAGCAAGGCCAGCTTCTGGAGGCAGAGCAGTTTGCTTCCGGGTGGCAGCAGAGCTCGGGTTTGCAGGGAGGTGTTGCTAGGCTAGATTGGGGACCTGCTGGAGCATGCCAGCCCCTCACACCACCGCCCTGGGCTCAGTACTTCAAAGCTCAGTTCTGAAGCCAACTTTGAGAGGTCACCCGCTTCATTTCACCAATGGGGAAATAGGTGACATGCGCCAGCACCGTGACCCGGGCTTTCTGCTAACCTGGCCGCTGCACACATCCCACGGAGCCCTGCTGCCGGCGTATCTGGTGTCCTGGCCCTGCCCACGGGCGCGGTGCAGAGGGGAATGGCCCCATTGCAGAGCAGACTCTGGTTGGCGCCCCTTGAGCTTAGGAGCTTTTCCTTAACTCGTGTATTCACTTAACGAGTGTGTGTCAGCCACCTGCCCTGTGCCCCAGGCCCTGTCCTGACTCGGGACGCAGCAGTGAACAGCTCCCACAGCTCTCCCAGGGTGCCCCTTCCCAGGCCAGGTGTCACCTCCTCCACGCTGCCTTCCTTGACCCCCTCACCTAAAGTCAGCCCGGTCACTTCTTATGTTATCCTGTGTTATCTCCTTTGTCTGATATGGTCACTAAATACATGCTCACGTAGGAAAATCTGGTAAATGCAGTCATTTAAAGAAAAATTAAAGCTTTATTAAGTCTCACCACCTACACAACATCACTGTTAACCTTTTAATATAATTTCAGTTGGTCGCCTCTGCATAGACATGTCATTGCCCACATCTCACTTCTTCCTGCTCTTTGCTTCATGTTAATTCAAAGACTTGCTTTTCTGCCATTTCCCGTCTTTGGAGCGTGCCCTGCACGCCCGTGTGGAAATGCGTCTCCCACAGGGGTTCCTGTTTGCTCCTGACGGTCGCCGGGGTCCTGCCCACCCGGAGGACTTTAAACTTAAGTGAAATCAGTGATAGCACTTTGTTGAATATTTTCAGGCCACGTCTGTAGTGAAACTCAGGCTCTGCCCTGGGGAGGTGCAGACCTGTTCCCCTTCTCAGCGGCTTCGTTTCCGCCTGCACAAGGACCACGGTTGAGAGGAGTTGCCTGGTGGCTGTGTGTCACTCCCCTTGCCTGGAGCGAATGTCCGCTCAGGGTCCCAGCTTTACTCAGACGCCTCGTATTAGTCACGGGTATTTTTCCTTCCTTCGTGGTCCATGAAACAGTGGGGTGTCTGATGGTGTCTGAAAGGTGATGCAGTACCATAACCAGACACATTTCCATAAACACATCGTGAGCCTCATTTCAGCGGGCCACACTGTTCCATCTCAGGGCTGTCCAGTGCGTGACTCACCTGTTGCCTCGCTGTGCACTGCGCCGGCTTCGTCTCTGAGATCCGGGCCCCGTGGGCTTACTGCACTCAGCTTCTTCCTCATTCACAGGATTGCCTTCGGGAATCCCAGAGGCCGGACTGTCTCAGAACGGCCATCGGGAAACACCGGTGCTTTAAGGCCTAGAGCACATGTGTCAAACACAAGGCCCGCGGGCCAAACCCGCGATTTAGGCTGGATTTTAGATTTTGGCCCCTTCTCTGATTGAGTTTGACACCCCTAGCCTAGAGGGTGGTTTCTTTCTTGTTGTCTGCAGAAATGGTGTGGATGCCCAAAGTGGAGGGTGTGAATCTGCCCGTACTGACAGCACCTGGTCCAGTGCTTTTTGGTCTGGAAAACTCCACAAAGGCGAACAATTAACGTGAATGAGGTTAAAGGCTGAAATCAAAAGTAGATTCAAGTGTAAGCGATGCATAAAATTAAAAGTCAACTAAACCGCCGAAACTGGTTTGGCTCAGTGGATAGAGCATCAGCCTGCGGACTGAAGGGTCATGGGTTCTATTCTGGTCAAAGGCATGTACCTTGGTTGTGGGCACATCCCCAGTAGGGGCTGTGCAGGAGGCAGCTGATCAATGATTCTCTCTCATCGATGTTTCTAACTCTCTATACCTCTTCCTTCCTCTCTGTGAAAAATCAATAATAATAATAAATAAAAAAAGTCAACTAAACCTAGGACTGGATTTGACGTGTGCGAGTGTGTGTGTGGGGGGTCAGTGGGTCATTTGTTGTTGATTACAGTGACCTCCAAATGCTGTAAACCCACATACTGAGCACTGACTGAGGTCATTTAGTTTCGGCATCCAAATGCAGTGCAGTGTTATTAATTTAAATGGACTTCTTTTGTGGGTGTGGGTGTGAAGCTTCCTAAATTATATTGTTAAACGAATGATAGGCAATGAAGTATCAGTTGTTTTTCTTTACCGTAAATTGGCACTAACGTATTTTGAGCAGTTTGCATGTGTAATGTAAGCTTTCTTCCCATTCCTGTTTGTTAATGAACTCAGCAAAATATTGTTTTGTACAAAGGTAATCCTCAGTCCTGCTCTAATCAAGATAAGTGCCATGTGGATGAATGCTGTTTACTGGGGCAGAAACAGACATTTGTAACATTTTAACCCCAATTTCACAATTGTTTCCTTTTATTGTTTTATGAGAGGCCCTAGGCATGAAAATTCGTCCAAGAGTGTGCCTTCCTTCCCCTGGCTGCCGGCTCCGGCTTCGCCCTGGCACTGGGACCCGGGCTTCCCTCCTCTGGCTGCCGCAGGCATCCGGGACCCAGGCTGCTTCCCTCTGACCCTGGCTTCGTCAGGAAGGATGTCCGAACAACATCGGTCTAATTAGTGTGTTACCCTTTTATTAATTACAGATTGACTGGTGCAAAGTGGCAAACAACAATACACAAAACTAAATAAATCTTTCAATGAAGTGCACATCATCCGGAGCCAGGCCCTGGGGGTGCCGGGAATGGCAGGGTTCCTGCCGTAAGGGCTGTGTGTCTGCCACGCAGGAGACAGCACACGGGGCCAGAGAGCCCGCAGGGGCGAGCTCCCTGTCGGATTTTCAGTGACTTTTTATTTCTTACCACAAAACCCGAACACCTGACTTTGCCCTGGGTGACCTGCCTCGTCTCACCACTTGGGGGGCCTCTGTGGCCACACCAGCTCCCACTATTCCTCAAACCTGGCTCCTTGCTGCCTCAGGGGCAGCCATGACTTGTGAGTTTGGCCGTTGCCTTTACAGAGAGATGTGACTTAGCCTCAGGGGCCCACACACAAGCTTCAGGCCATTCATTTGTCACCCATCTGGTGCAGCCACACTGTCCTCTAGGACCCGGCATGTGCTAAGGTCCTGTGGCCCCTGTTCCCAAGGGCTCGTTACTCTACTGCACAGCCAAAGGGTACACACAGGAAACACTGAGCATCTGAAGGAGCCAGAGAATAAACCGCAGGTCACTGGGCTGAAAGCAGTGAAAAGCCAACTAAAAACTACAACAAAGAAGCATTGGAAATAGCTGTAGGGTGAAGATTGGGCCAGCTGGGTGACCTGGGAGAAGGCTGTAAGAGACTCAAAACTAGACCAATGCTGAGAGGTCCCCTGGCGTGTTTAAGCGTGAAGCAAAGAAGGAACCACTTGGATTCAACTCCTAGCGCTGCCATTTAACCAGCTGTGTGTCCCTGACCAACTGATGCAGCCGCTCCGAGCTAGGCTTTCTCATCTGTAAAATGGGGATAAGGTCTGTTTCCCAGGATCGAGCTGAGATAACAGAGATACAGGGCCTGGCACATTTAGTGTGTTCTCCTTCTCGCTCTCTCGCCCGCTCTCTCTGTTCTGAGTGCCTGGCAGGGACCAGGGTGGGGCCGCCCTCAGGTCTACATTAGGGCCCGATGGTTAGGACTAAAGGACCTAAATTACATACTGAGCTCAGTGACCGGAGGCTGGCACTTTCCACCCGGACCCGGTTCTGCCTGATACGCTGAGTGCGGGGCCTCCAGGGCAGGTGCACATGCAGCAGCGGCTCATGGTGGTGCTGGCCTGGCCCAGCCCTCCAAATCCCAGCCTGCGGGGGTGGGGCCGGAATCCCCTGTATTTAAGGCCCCAGAGGACAGCGGTGAGCAGCCAGGTTTCAGAGTCTAGGGCCCCCCAAAAGCCTGGAGCCTGACAGTCCATGTTTCTCTCCTAAAGGAGACCCCATGCCGGGTGCCGGAGCAGGCCTTCCATGAGCGCGTCTGGCCCCGAGCTCATGGCTTCCATCCCAGCGGGAGGGTCCTCCGAGGTGCTGGGACCAAGTCCAGAAGCACACCGAGCACCAGCACTGGGCACTGAGCACCGGCGTGGTGGCCGCTGCGGAGGGGAAGCGCTGACCAAGGCCTGGCGCTTTATCAACCACGTCAGCCAATCGAACTGAAGACGCACCTTTGAGGCTGGAGATACAAGTAGGAGTGAAGCCTGGGCCCCGAAATCCCTTCCTTCTCACCTACCCATTTCTTGCCAAGAAAGAAACTGAAGTCCCCCTGGGTTCCGCAGGGCGTAGATTTTCTCTCTTCACATAAACACCGCTTACCGTTCGGAGTTTCCCCAATGGCCCGAGGCGGCGACACACTTCCTGCCTGCCTGGGCTCAGGGCGGGAGTTACTGTTTGCCTGGCGTTCCTGCAGCCAGCCCAGCACCACCAGATTCCCCAGGAGGCGGTCATTTCTGGAACTCCCAGTGCTGTTACCGAGCAGGGGGTGAAGAAAGAGATTTGGCTTTACTAAGTTTCTAAGTAAAAACGGTTTGCCACCTTTAGTACCAGGACAGCAGATGTATCAGCAAAAGGGAGTGTCATAAATGCTATGCTGAGGGTGGAGCTTGGGGGGTGTAGGGCAGAGGTACAGAGAATACCCAGGATTTTTAAAAAAATTATTAACAAAAACAAAACAAAACAGGGCCACCTTTAGAAGTAAACAGAGGGTCCAACTTTCCCCTTTGGGGCTGGAAGGGGCTTGGGAAGGGGGTGGCCAGAAAACAGTTTTCAGTGTTAAATACGACAGTGATGACAATGGGGCGATATGGTAAGACCAGCACGTTTATTTAGCATGGCGGGGAGGCCTGCCACATTTCAGGGCGGAGTCAGGACTGGAGCCCAGACACCCCTCTGCCACACCCCCTCGTCCCCCAATAGTGCAGGGACCCAGAGGAATAGCACCCACTTGGGTGTATGTTTAGGAAAAACTCGAGGGTTTCTACCAAACAGCTGGTTAGAAGTTGTTTTAAAAGAATTATTTCCTAAACTAGTGTTTAAAGAATTATTTTTAAAGAATTATTTTCTAAACGGATTTGTGCACATTGAAAGGAAATTAATTAGACGAAATATTTTATTTTTATTTTTTTATTTTAAAAAATATATATATTTTATTGATTTTTCACAGAGAGGAAGGGAGAGGGATAGAGAACTAGAAACGTCTATGAGAGAGAAACATTGACCAGTTGCCTCTTGCACACCCCCTACTGGGGATTTGCCCACAACCAAGGTACATGCCCTTGACCGGAATCGAACCTGGTACCTTTCAGTCCACAGACCGACGCTCTATCCACTGAGCCAAACTGGTTTCGGCAAGAGAAAATATTTTAATATCGCTATTCGCCCTTTCTCAATAATAGAAGTGTCAACTAAATTCATGATCGACAATGACAGATCGAAACATTCATGCAATTGGCACCAGCCAGAGCTTTATATGTATTGTGTAAGCTTGAGTCAACTTAGCCTTTTATAGATATAGAATAAACTTGCTTAATTAGACCTGCTTTCTGATGTAGCTAAACTTTTTCAAGCCCAGTAAGCACCCCAACTTCTCTTTTGGGTAATTGTTAGCAGCACAACAGTAACTATTAACACAAAGCAGATTATTATTGTAGATCATGCAGGGAGAACAAAGGGTAAAATATTTAACTGCAGCAGTGTTTGACTATATTCTGTGCAGTGAGAAAACCTGAAGTCATTTTCAAAGTCCACTATGTCTTACTTCTTTTCAGTCAGGTAAAGTTTCTAAACTTTCTAAATCTCATTTTCCGGCTAATAAAAAGAAAATAGGATTCCACCAAGTCTCCTATCTACCTACTCCAGGACTTCTGTGAGAATCAAATGAGATGAGGCATGGAAATTGCTTCACAGACATTTGGTTAAAGTGTAAAATGTTTACACTTGGCTATAAAGCAAGTCGTGTTCCTGGGCTAAAGAAACTCCAAGGAGGCTAGTTGCTAGGTAGAGGAAGCCGGGCATTGCTACATGATGCCTTTACCCAGCATCCACAAGCAACCATTTGTGGGCTGTGGGCGGCATTTTGCACCATGGGATCTTGGCAATGTTGGCTGCAGTTTGGTGGGCTGTTGCTCTGGGGTGGTGGCGCAGCCTGTGTCCCAGTTGGGGGAAGCCAAGTGTGGGCTTGTCGGCTTCAGGTCTGCAGTGCTGTTTATTTTTAAATGCCCAGTGCACATTGTGGCAGCTCCTGAGCGTCTGCCCCCTGGTGGCCAGTGCATATCATAGCTATAGTTGGACAGTTGAGCACCTACCCCCTGGTGGCCAGTGCACATCATAGCTCCAGTTGGATAGTTGGACAGACACGTAGGCTTTTATATATGTAGTTAAGCAATTCCTAACCATTAAAAAAATGTGTGCCTTGATCTTGGGTGAAGAGAGAGATGAGGATAAGAACCCCTTTCTAATGTAATAGCGGGCAGTGCCCGGGACTAGGATTTGAAAAGATGGCTGGAGGGGACATTGCCCACCCCTGACCATAGGGTCCCTGAGCCAGAGGCTGCTCTGGCCCTTGCTCACTGATCACAGCCACCAGCAGTAGCATGTTGGTGAGGCCGGTGGCCAGGCGGCAGGGCAGTGAGGGGTGACACTCCTGAGCTGCTGGTTTTCTCCTTTTCTGGTGACCTTGGTCAGAGTGTTGAAATTCATGGACAGCGCAGATTCAGCCAGCTGGGCTCTGCAGTGGCCGCTGTGTTGTCCTCCTCTCTCCATGTGGAAGACTGGGTGTGACCACCAGGTCGTTTCTTTCCCTGCCCTCCCCACCTTTATCCCTCTGCCCCCTTCCATGGAGAGGACGGGGCATTGGCAGGCTGGGGGGAGGGTGTTGGCGCCAGGCTTTGTGTCCTCACTAAGAGCAGATACCCCTGCTGAAACCGGTTTGGCTCAGTGGATAGAGTGTCAACCTGCGGACTGAAAGGTTCGATTCTGGTCAAGGGCATGTACCTTGGTTGCGGGCATATCCCCAGAAGGGGGTGTGCAGGAGGCAGCTGATCGGTGTTTCTAACTTTCTATCCCTCTCTCTTCCTCTCTGTAAAAAATCAATAAAATATATTTTAAAAAAGAAAAAAAGAAAAAAGAAAAAGAGCAGATACCCTCAGCAGAGCAATCAGGGTATAGTTTAGGCCAGTGGTCGGCAAACTGCAGCTCAAGAGTCACATGTGGCTCTTTGGCCCCTTGAGTGTGGCTCTTCCACAAAATACTACAGCCTGGGCGAGTCTATTTTGAAGAAGTAGCGTTAGAAGAAGTTTAGGTTTAAAAAATTTGGCTCAAAAGAAATTTCAATCGTTGTACTGTTGATATTTGGCTCTGTTGACTAATGAGTTTGCCGACCACTGGCTTAGGCCCCTCTTCCAGCCCCCGGCTTTCTGTCCTGCCCTCTGGCTGCTGGTGAGGCTGCTTCCGGGCCCAGTGTCCTGCGGTGGCTGCTTGCCTGTTTTGAGGTGTGGAGTTATGAGTCTGGATCTTACCTCACTGCTTGCTGGCTGGGAGCTCTCAGGCCAGCAGCGCGGTCATCGCACCTCTGTTTGCTTTTCCGGTAAAATGGGTGCTGCTGGAACCCCCTTGAGGGGCCGAGTCAGACTTGGAGTGCTGCCCAGTGCTGGCGTGCAGGAAGCCGTCCCCGAGGTTGGCCATTCTCCTGGTGGGAAAGGTGGTTTGATCGTAGTGGCCTTGCTGCTCCAACCTTCATCCACCGACTCCCTGCGACAGAGTCTGGGGAATGCTGGCTGCCAGATGCAAGGCTTCCTCACCAACCCGACCGACCTCTCCCGCTCTCGGGTTAGAACGAGGGCTTCCAGAGCTGCCTTCCGGCCCTGTCCGCCCCCAGGCTGTGCTTGGCTTTGGAGGAGGAGCACGCTTTCACTGCCTCTTTGGTGGGAAAGGTGTTGCTGTTGGCGTCTGTGCTAACACTGCCCCGTTGTGTGACAGGGGCACACTTCCTGCAGAGTTCCCCCGGAGGGGGTGGGCTGGCTCCTGGACCCTGACTCCAGATGGCATCAGAAAGGGAAGAGGCAGTGGGTCAGGGCGAGACCCAGGGTGCCCATGTCCCCACCCCCTGAAACTGGATTGAGCCTTTATTTTGTCCTAACCCCTCATTTGGACACAGCTGGATTCCTCTCTTAAGAGAAACAACACCGAACACCTGTTTGGCATGTCCTGTGAACCAGGCACTGTTGCAGGCTGCAAAGTAGGTGTAATCATTGTCCAAACGTTCGCCCATGAGGCCTCCGACGCTCAGAGCAGTGAGTGCCTCGTTCAGGCTCAGACCGCTAGGAAGGAGCAGAGCCAGTGCACACACGGTCTGACCTCAGAGTCCAGCTTTGAACATCATATACAGCCTCTCTCTACCAAGTGAGGAGCAAGTAGCTTTATTGAGCACCTACTATGCCCCAAGCATGTTGCAGGACTCCATTGTTAAAATGCATGATCAACTCCTACTTCCCAAGGAAGCGTAAAGAGGGAGAGACAGGAAGGGGGCGCCCCCAGCAGAGGGCTCTGCCTTCTCTGCCTGGAGCTGATAGGAAAGGGGCTGTGGGGCCAGGCCGGGCCGGGCATCCCAGGGGGCGGCCAGAGGCTTCAGAGCCCCAGAGGACCTCAGCTCGCCCAGCCCAGGTGCAGCTGCCCGCTGGGCAGACAACCCGGAGCACATGTGCCCATCAGCGGCCGCCAGGACAGCGGCAGGCTGACAGCTCACCTTGTGGGGCCTCCCTGTGTGCAGAAGCCTGTCTGCCTAGGCACCTCGGGCACAGCCCCCAGCGCTGCTTTTCCAGGCGCCCTGCTCAGGCGGCACAGCCCAGGTGTCCGACAGCTTCCGCTCCAGGGTCACAGCCTCCACTCTAAGCCTCTGGGGACACCCAGGAGCTCCAACTCAGCAGTTTGGGTTGTAAAATCCAAAAACCAATTAATGTGGGGCATGGGCCTTGCTCAGAGGCTGACCGGTGGTTTGGGCAAACCTTCAGTCTCCTGTTAAGAAGAAGAGCGGGTTGTTTGCTGTGTGGGCAGCTCGGCACTGGCTGCTGCCAAGTAGGACGGCCCCTGCGTGCTTCCTTCCCTTGAGGGCCTGTCCTCCTTCCCAGGGGCAGCGGAGGTGCGAGGTGCGGCTGGGAGGAGATGGGGAGTTCCCCGGACCCACTCTCACACATCAAGCAGCAGCTCAACTCACTGGCAGTTCCGAGAGCCAAGTCACATGGTCAGTTCGAGTGCTGAGGTGTGAACCAGGGTCAGCGCCAGTGCCGGGGAGAGCCTTGCCAGGCAGAGGCCGTGGGCAGCTTTTGGCCTGGCCTACGACAGACTCAGAATCCGGGGTGCACAGGAGTCCTGGAACAGGGGGCAGAGCATGGACCACATCTCCCCTCTGATCACTCTGGAACAAGTCAGTGAGCAGGAGTTGGGGTGCCCCTCAAATTGCACCATCTGGGGCCTTCCTCTGTCTATTAGGGCCATTTCCTTTGCGTGGCTTTGGCAGCCGATGCATGGCAGGTGACCGTCCTTGGTCTTGGGGTACTAGTCCTCCTTTCCCTGACGACTCCTGGGAGCTCTCCAAGGGCAGCAGGGCCAGTGCTCCCCATTGGCTGGGGGGCCGAGGGCTTTTCTGCAGCCAGTTAGGGGCCCCAGCTTCTGGGAGCCATGGCTGTGTGCAGTTTTGAGTGGGTCTCAGAGAAAGAGGCAAACAGCCTGCATTTGGTTTATCTGCGCGCGCGCACACACACACACACACACACACACACACACACACACACTTCCCTGGGGAACACTGACCCGCTCGCTGCAGAGCCTCGTCAGGGCCCTCACATGGGGGGAGCAGAGGGAGTCCGGGAGGCCAGGCATTTGCTTTCACAGCCATTTCCGAGGCTGAGATCCCAGGTGTCTCGTGCTGCCCTCCACCTCCGGGGAGTGCTTTCCACGTGGAGGCTCTCAACAGGGCTGACTCTGTTTACCCCGTTTCCCCGGCAGGCCAGCTGTTCTACCTGTTATTCTGTTTGTGCTCCTGATGGATTTTCCTAAATACACCCCAATCCCTCTGTTAATCAGAAAGAGTTAGTCTTGCCAGCCACCCTGGGCTTCTTAGGTCTGGGCTTTTGGCTCTCTCCGTACCCCCTGCCTTGAATGCCCTCCTCCCCCTCCTCCTTTGTGTTTGCCAGAGTCCTCTTTGTCTTTCAAGCCCAATGCAAGCTCCACCTCTCAGGACACACCTGGCTGTCTGCTTCACTCTACTGTGATGGCTCTTTGCCCTGAAGTCCTCGCTAGGAGGCCTCTTTCCTGGCGGTAAGATGGGACAATACCATCTTATGGGTTTGTTGTGAAGGTTACTTGAGAAGACCTTTATGAAAGTGGCCAGCACATAGTCGGTGCTCAATAAATGCCTCACTCCTTTACCTGTTGGACGCCAGGCATGGCGGCATACAGATAAAAGATTCAGTTTCTGGCCACTTGGGTAGAAGGGAGCCAGGCGGAGGACACCTTACTTCTCAAGGGGCGGGGGCGGGGGCAGCACAGAAGGCTCCGGCTGAGTCTGAAGGACAGGCGGAGACAGAGCACTAGGGGAGGAGGAGCAGGGGAGCCAGTAGGGCACAGGAGGGGTGTGACCTGACTGGGGGAAGGGGCTGGAGTGCTGGGTGCTGTCTGGGAGCAGCAGGGAGGAGGCTGGCGGCCTGGGCCTTGCTCAGAGCCTGGGCTCTAGGGGGCGGTGGGGAAGTCGCCGAAGGTTTTGAAGGGAAAGACCAGCTTGGACTGTGTGTGGAGTGGGTGGGAGAGGCAGACGCTGGAGGGCGGGGACAGAGGGAGGGTGCCCACCCCAGGGGCGGCTGCTGCAGGAGGTCCTGGCTCAGGCTTAGTCAGAGACCCCGGTCCTGGCCTCCCTGAGCCCTGGAGCCTCACATTACTTCTCCTGGAATAAGAGCTAGAAAGTTTGGGTTTGCTACTTGGAGTTCTCTTGAACTTGGCCTGGATAAGGGAAGTGAACAGGCCCCTCCCTAGGACTCAGGTCTTATCTGCCTGTGCGTCCCTACTTCCTTGCGCTCATGATTACAATCCAATCCACACCTTGTTTACTTGCTGGGCAGGTTCTCCTCATGGACTTCGCCCTTCATTCCTTTCCCCACTGTGGCCACTGCTGCTCAGTGAGGCAGTTCCAGGTGGAGGGGGCAGAGCTTTGAAGACCAGCAAAGTGGGGGTGGGGGGCAGGGTGGGAGGGTGGGCAGAGATGGCCTCCTCTGGGGTCCCAGCCCAGCATCCCAAGACGGTCTGCTTTGCTCAGTCTTGTGGCCTAAAACCCAGCACCGTGCCTGCAGCTGGTTTGTGGTCAGTGATGATCATTACGGGAGTGCTTATGGCATGCCAGAATCTGTCTCCAAGTTCCAATGTACAGCGGGGCCCAACAGCCCCGCCCAATCCCCCTCCCCCTCCCCCTGCGACAAGCAGCGGAGGAGACCATGACACCCTCACCAGAGTCTATCTGGCCCGTGTCTCTGCTTCTTGCTGCTTTTCAGGAGGTCGCAGTGCATGGGAGTGTGATCAGGTGGCCGTGTGTGTGTGTGTGTGTGTGTGTGTGTGAGAGAGAGAGAGAGAGAGAGAGAGAGAGAGGGCGCCTGCGTGTGCTTGGGGGGGGGGGGGTGGCAAGAGAGGCGTCGCATCTCCTCCAGGTCTCTGAAATGTGCTGCCCTGCTTCTGGAAATTGCTCGCCTTTCTTATCATGAGCCTGGCCGCCGCTGGGGGATTTCTGGGTGGGTGGGGATCCTGGAGGAAACCACCGCGGACTGTTGTTTTCCTGGACGGCCGAACACAAAGAAAGGATGGCGGGAGGTGCTGCTGCAGGCCGGTGGTTTTTCCCTTAAGAGTAGCCAGCTCCCGTCAGCAAGAGGAAGGCGGTTTTCCTTCAATCTCATGTTTTCTTCCTCCAGCCGATGGCCCAGATGTGTGTGGGCTATCAGTGATGGGGGTAGGGCCGGGAGAAGGAGTTTCCTCATTGAACAGTGGCTGGTGGTTCAGTGGGTTGGAGCATTGTCCGGTACACCGAAAGGTGGCAGGCTGGACTCCCAGTCAGGGCACGTTCTTAGTTGTGGGTTCAGTCCCCGGTTGGAGTGTGTACAAGAGGCAACTGATGGATGTTTCTCACACGGATGTTTCTTTCTCTCTTCTCTCTCTCTAATCAATAAACATATCCTCGAGTGAGGATAAAAAATGGATAGTGGCTTTCCGGTGGGTGCATCTAGGGAGACCCACAATGCCCCACAAAGCTGGGCAGGGACCTGTGATGCAGGTGTTATCATCCTTATGTGATAGAAGCAGCTCGGAGAGGTGAAGGGCTTGGCCAAGGCCACACAGCATGTGTGGATGGAGCTGCCATGTGAACACAGGTCTCTGGGCTCCGAAGCCATGTTGAAGCATCCCCCTCAATGGGAGGAGCAGAAAGATGTACACAATGTACACAGGCCTGCACTCCCCAGTCTTGTTCTAGATCATTCCATGCCTTCCCTCCATCAGAACTTACCATTTTCACGTCCTGGCCTGCGTGTCGTGCGTTTTACTTGTGCGTGTGGCCAAGTCAGGAAGCGGTCGGCTTCCAGGCGCCACGGCCAGTGGTGGGGGCTCTTGGGACCATTGCCCCATGGGAGGAGGGAAGCGAGGCACAGGAACCAGTGCTGAAAGCAGGGACGGAAGCAGCGGCCACAGGCCCCTGCCTCCCATCAGTCACAGTCTGTCCTTGCCCTGTCAGAGCTGGGCGGTCAGCTCAGGGCGCCAGCAGAGAAAGCCGGGCGGAGATTAACTGTGGTGAGAGCTCTGTGCCCTGGGCCTGCCCTCTGCCAGGGTGGCTGAATTGTAAATAACCCCTGGGAATCACAGGACCCGAGTCCTCCCCAGGGAGAGAGCCTGCCTTGGGACCAGGGAGAAAGCTCCGGACAAACTCCAGTCTGCAGGTCAAACCCACAGAGGGTCCGATAGAGGAGACGGGCACCATTACGGCGGCTACTATCAAAAAATGGAAAATAAGCCAGAACAGGTTTGGCTCAGTGGATAGAGCGTCGGCCTGCGGACTGAAAAGTCCCAGGTTCGATTCCGGTCAAGGGCATGTACATGGGTTGCAGGCACATCCCCAGTAGGGGGTGTGCAGGGCCTCTCCTCTGCCTGAGGGGAGAGCAGGCACCGGCCGGTGCAGGAGCCAACCTCTGGCCAGTCGGTGCCTCAGGCTAAGGAAGCCCAGGGCCTGGTCTGCAGGACCCGGAGGAAATTGCTGCCTGTGATTTGCGACCCTAGGCCGTGAACCTGCATGGGCTGTGGAAGGAGGCCTCCCGCACAACCCTCCCCCACGCAGGAATGTGACACTGGCTGCCCCGTCCTGCTCTTCCCATGTGGGCCTGGCTCCGTGGGGACCTGCACCCCACGAACCTCATGGCTGCTTTCTTTTGTCCTGTTCGCCAAGCTTCTTCTTGGCCATTGTAAAGAATTAAAACTACAGAGAAACGGGGGCGGGTGTGTGACTCTACAGATGTGGTGCTTTCTTGTCAAAGCAGGGTCTTCTGGCTCAGGGACCCCTTTCCGGTCCGGAGCCCCCACATTCGGCAGACTCCGCCCTGGGCCTGGCCCTGCTCTCCTGAGCAGCTGCTCGGAAGAGAGGAGGTGTCCAGGAAGAGAAAGCCACGTTTCTAAAGTGTTGCTAATGAAAAATCACTGGGGGGCGGGGCGGGGGGAGGGGGCTTGACATTTGTGGGTGGGAAGGGCAGAGTGAGAGGCTGCACGGGGATTGGCTGAGGGGCTGCCCCAGTCCCAGGGGTCACTGCCCCTCCCCAGCTGCTGGGGCAGGGGTGGGGCAGCAGGGGCAGGGGCTGGGGTGTTGGGGAGGACGAGGCCAGAGAAGGGCTGGAATGAAGCCCACGCCTCTCCCGGGAGCTGGAATCAGCCTCGGCACAGGAGGGGAAGGAGAATGAGGGTCTGGGGAGCCCTGGGCCCCAGGACCTTACAGGAAGGCTCAGTGGCAGGAGGCCAAGCTCCAGGGAGTCAGGCCTCAGGCTCTACCCCTTAGTCCTCTACACATGAGACCTGTTATCCCCTGGGGCCCAGGATCCTGGTCTATTGTCTATGGAGAGAGGAACAGCTGCTCTGAGGGCTGCTGCGAGGGACTGTCCCAAGTGAGCAAATGGAGGGATTCCGCCAGCACTGCTTTCACCTTTTTTCCTAACGCATGTTTTGTGTCCTCGCTGTCTGTCTGTCTAGCTGCCTAGAGCGGGTGACATGTGTTTGCACATCAGGGGAACACTCGGGCTGTGGACCTGTGAGATGCAGACAGGGCCGTGCTTCCCCAGGGCAGGGGGTGCTGAGACAGGACCGGCCAGAGTCCCCGTGTCTAAGGGGCCAGAGTCCCCGTGTCTAAGGGGCCAGAGTCCCCACGGAGGCTGAGGAGGCGCTCTGTGGTCGAGGCAGCTTCCAGAGACTGCCACGCAGGGAGGAGAAGGTTAGCTGGCCAGAGGAAGGGGCTCCAAGGTGCTTTAATGCTGTTCGATAGGTCCAGCTTCCTGGGAGACCGTGGATAGCACAGGGTGTCCCCCAAAGATGTACACACACCCTTTGGATAAGTATAAAGGCAGTGCTTATTTAAATACATTTCATTTTCAAAATTGAGCTGTCGGCTGTTACAGTGTGTGCATTTTGGGGGCCAGCCTGTATTCCACATTGGAGAGAGCTCAGCGCAGGCTCCACACTCAAATCTCATTTTCCCTCACAATCAGCGCTTTGCAGCTGTCCCCTTGCAGGGCTGGTATCTGGTTACCTGGCGGCGGTTTACGGTGATTTCTGGAAGCAGTGCCCACGTGTCTCCGGGCAGACGGAGGAAGGCGAAAATGCTGGTGGTGGCGGGAATCAGCAATAATGATGAAGTCCTACTCCCCAATGACAAGCCCTGGTGACTTCACTTTTGGGAGGCGGTGCTTTGTAAGTTACTAGGACAGAGAGTTAAGTCCAGCGAGTTCAATGACTCAAGAGAGAAGTGAAGCCTTTTTCTCATGTGTTTCCCACGAAGATGACACTCTTGGGAGACGAAAGCGCATCCTCTAGCTAATTGCTTGGGCAGGAGCCATTCCCATAACATCCGGGTAGCTCCTGCTGGCTGGCTGGGCTGCAGAGACCACCTGGAAAGATGGCAGGAGGGCAGAGGCGGCGGCTCAATGCCTTCTCCATCCTAGCGGTGGGAAGCGAGGCTCTCAGGTCCTCCCCTAAGGACTTGCCCTGGTCTAGGACTTGGGGTTTTCACCAAATGGATGATAGGAAGGCGTGGGTGCCTACTGAGCTGCCTGCCATTGAAGCACAGTAACCTCCATCTTGTGTAAAAACTGTTTGAAACTCTCTGCTATTGTTAGATTGTCCCTAGTCCTATAAACTCTGTCGTTATAAACTCTGTCACTTTAAGACTATCTGTTTTTCTGTAAAATGACTTTGTTTTTAGTTCAAATAATAGAAAAAGATAAACTTAACTGTCTGGCCTTGCAAGCTAGCCGTCCAATGTAATAGACTAATACTGATAATAATTATGCCAAGTACAGACTGTTTATGTATTCAAGGTTACAACTGTCTGTAACCATAACTCACACAGAGCCCTTTGTAATATCTGCCAACAAAGAGGCTCCAGAAATATAAATTCGGAAAAACTTCCTGTATGAGGGGCTGAGAGACTTGGAAGAAACACCTCCCTCTGGGCCGTGCCAATAAGTGATTCCTAATTAATTAGCTCATTAAGGCGTCTTGTATCTCACCCCATGATTTACGACATACCACCACGAACCGTTTATGCCGCGTGAGTCAGCCGTGAGCCCCGATACTGAGAATACGATGAGATAGCGGGGTGGAGAGAGAACATTTGGGCCCTGAGGGCAGGAGAAACAGAAAAGAAATACGACCACAGCACTGAAGACGGGACTCCATCTAGTTTTGCTGTTTATAGGTCTTTTCCAGAACCTTCAGGAGGCAAGAGTGGCAGCCTCCTGTGTTTTCTAATTGAGTGGTCACCAAGTATCAAATGCCCAGAGGGGATGCTGGGCCTTGGCAGCTTCTCTCTAATGCCAGCTGTTAGATAGTACTGCCTATCATGGAGGAAGTCCCCAGCGCTGGCTGCTGCTCTAGGAAATTGGCCCGCTGTCCTCCACACCCTCCCGCTCCTGCCTGGCTTTGGAGTGCTCCTCTCCCTGAGGTCAAGGTGCCTGGGGGGGTGGGATGGGGTGGGCAACTTCCAGCCCTGCCTCTGCTTCCTCCAGGACTGGGCCAAGAAACCCCTGGGTTAGTGATCAGGTCTCTTGCTCCCCTCCTCTTTCCTCCCCTAGCAATCTCTCCAAATCTCCTGTTATCTCCCTGTGCCTTCTTACCCTGTTGCCTCTGGCCCTGTGGACCCCACTTTGTTTGGACCCCTGGAATAGCCTCCTAATGTCCCCTCCCACACCTGTCCTTACAGCCCGCACTCTACACTGCACCAGAGTGATCTTTTAAACCTAAATCAAGTGTGTCACCCTCCTGGCTCAAACTGCTTCCAGATCCTCACACAGGGAATAAATGCCAATCTCCTCATCATAACCTAGAAGCTCCCACCCCACACACATAATCTGGCTCCCACCTCCCCCTCCCTCTTGTGTGGCTCTTCCCCCTGACCCGAAGTCCAGCAAGGCCTCTGGTCTGTTCTCAAGACTGGCTGTGTTCTGCCTTAGGCGTTTGTGCCTGCTCACTGCTCTGCTGCGAACATTCTCCTCCCCTCACTCCCAACTTTTCCCAAGATTGATTCATTTTCATCCTCCAGGTCCTAGCTTAAATGTCACCTGCCAAGATAGCTTTTTGACCACCCAATCTCAAGTCACTTGCAATGACACAGTTTGTAATTATGGAGTTGCTTGTTTGTTTACTGTTTTATTTATCTGTTCTGAGTTTTTCACCACTGTGTGCCTAGCTCGGCACACTAAGCTATGTGGCTATTCCAAACAACTCTGGACCTCGAGTGCCTGCAAACCACAGAGAACTGTTTCCCAGTCATGCTAAAGGCCCACCCAGGCTGGTGCTGGAGTGGTGGTGTGTGCCCAGGGTAGGTCCCAGGCTGATGGGGCAGCCACACTCCCAAACACTGCCAGTGGCCATACTACACAGAAGAGAGCTCTGAGTCTCTTTCATTGGCAAATAACTTCTCCAGTCCAAAAATGTGCCACTCCGCTTCACATCATTGGTTAGAGTAGGTCACACAGCCTCACCCAGTAACTGGGAATTCAATCCTACCCAGTGCCCATGACCCTGTTCCTGTTCTCTGAACTACTTATCTCACTTGGACGGGCTGCTGCAGGCTTTCCTGTCTAAACGCTGGTTTGATAAAATGGCACCACCACGCAGGCCCTTCCCGCCAGGCTGCTCTGAGCTGGGTTGCACTATGATCGTGTTGCACGCCCCCCGAAGGGCCTTGGAAGGAAATGCTGCCCCGAGGTGGTTATAACAGGCTTGCGTGTGCCTCGCAGTTTCTCGTGGCAATCACAATTCCAGCTAACATCTGTTGAGGACTCACCAAGTTCCCGGAAAGGCACATGTGATCTCATTTACATCTTCACGCCCGCAGTGGGAGGTGCTGTTCCTATGGGGCAGCTGGAGAAACCGAGGGGAACTTCCAAGCCTGTGCACACAATCCTTACTCCACCGGAGACGGTTTGTGTCTGTTTTCTTTTCTAGGTTATAAACACCAGAGAGCTTCCTTTTTGAGAAGCCTCCTACCCTTCTCCCTTATAGAACCTAGCAGAGCTTCTGTCATATAATTAGCATGCAATATATACGAAAAGGGTAAAAACTTGCTTTCTTCTGGTTACATGTTTTTGGTTAAGCTTGTTATTTAAGGTTAAGCTTATGTGTTTTTTTGTTTTTGAATCCTCACCCGAGGATATTTTTTTCCGTTGGGTTTTGGAGAGGGGAAGGGAGTGGTTGAGATAGAAAGAAACATCTGTGTGAGACACAGGGACTGGCTGCCTCCCGCATGTACCCCGAACCAGACTGGGGGTCGGGCCTGCAGTGGAGATACCTGACCTTGACGGGAATTGAACCTTTGACCCTTCAGTCCAGGGACTGACTTTCTAACCCCTGAGTCAAACAGGCCAGGGCAAACTTCTGTGCTTTTTGATACAGCTGTTCGTGGAGGGCCTGGATCTGTTAGCTGCTTACACATAACAATCTAATCAAGGCACAAAGCTTCTCATATAATATACATGTATCCTGATGTATAATTACCAACAAGGAAAGAATTAATTACATGGTGCCAGTTGCTGTGGATATCAAGTTGAACAAGAACTAGTTTCCTTCCCAAAGATTATACAGGCGGATATCTAAACAATTAACGGCAAAACAATGTGTTGTGTCCTGAGATGTGTGTAGGGGTCAGTGGGGCCACAGTTCCTGCGGGGGCGGTGTGTGTGTGGGAGCGGAGTGGGGGAGAGGAGGCGGGAGGGTTCAGCTCCAGGAAGGGGCGGTTAGTTGCGAAAATCAACCTCGGGTGAGGCCCTATTTGATAGAAAGTTGCAGTTTCCCGGGCTATGGAGGACGATGACGGGGGCAGGTTGTGGGAGAAAAACCTATCGGCCACGAGCTTTCCCTCTGCACTTCCTGCATCAAGGTTAGGGCTGGGGTTCGGATTCTTAACCTGTGACCTGGTGAAGTGTCTTCAGGAATTGGTCACGGAACTCCATTACTGCTAACGGGGCATCGGCATCAATCCAGCGAGTCGTGGCGGCTGGCGGAGGTCCCTCCTCCGGGACCCTGCCCTCCGCTCTAGCCGCGGGGACCCTTGGACACCCGCGCGCCGCACTGTAACTTCCCTTGGTGTTCTGCCTCGGGTCTGTCCTTCCCTTTTGCTACCACGGCTTTGGCCTTGCCCTTAGATCCCCGAGGGGAGCACCCTCCGCCAGCCCACGCCCGCACCCAGGCCAGCTCCGCGCTCCTCCACTGCAGCATCGGTCACGTGCAGCGCGCCCCGCGAACGGGGAGGGAACGGAGGGGGCGGGGCCGGCGTGCTGAGCCCGCCCCTCCCGCCTGAGGCGGCTTATCATTGGCCAGGCGTACCCCAGCCTCCTCTTCAGATTGGCAGATCCTCTTCAGATTGGCTAATAGGGCCCCGTGGGCGTGGTCTCCCGGAGTGGGAGCAAGGAAGGGCGCGCGCTCGAGGCGGGGTTGCCGGGGCGACGCCGGGGGCGCGCTCAGGGGTGGGGAAGCGATCCCCGCAGCTCAATGACAAATCGGCCGGGGACTGCCGGCCGGGGTCCGGCGGGGGCGGAGGCCCGGGGGCGGGCGGGGCGGGCTTAAGAGCGGCGTGCGGGTGGCGCCCGGCCGAGGCGGCGCTGGACGTGTCCCAGGTGAGGCTGTGCGGCCACGGGACCCCCTCGGGGCGGCCGGGGGCGCGGGCTGAGGAGGTGGGTGCGCCGCGCGGCGCTCGGTGGCCTCTGGCCCCGCTCTCTCCCCGCAAGGCTGCGGCCGGCGGTCGGACACGCCGCGCCTCGAGGCCGGCGGAGGGCGACGCGGGAGCCGCGGCCCGGGCAGATCCCCCGGGGAAAGCCTGCGGGCCTCCGAGGCGGGCTTGGAGCGGGGGAGATGGGGGCGGCGCCCCCGCCTCTCTCCCTTTCGCCCTCCTTCCCTTTCCCACAAATGGCCTCTGCTTCCACTTCCTGCCCTTCGGGGCCTCTGGCCCGAGGGTGTCCACTTCCTCAGTCCCGCGGTCGCCGTGTGGGCAGGGGAAGAGCGCAAGTGTTGAAAAAACTTGTAAGCGCCTTTAGAACTTCTGCTTGGACTGACCGGGCCATGCTCCGAAAGTTGTTGGGTCCGGTCTTGAAACCGGGCATGAAGCTGTTTCTTTGCATACCCACCCCTTCCCCCTGCGTGTCTTTCTGGTGGAGCTGGTCTGGCTCTGGCCGGGAATGTGGCTTCTGATGGAAGGAGCGCCGCGGGCCGGGCTGTGAGCATGGCCGGGCGGCAGCACCCTCCCCGCGCCCTCCGGTGGGGCTGTAGGCCCGTCCGCGCGGCTCAGCGCTGCTGGCGGCAGAGGTGGCCGCCCAGGCTGCTTGCAGGGGCGGCGTCCTTTCTGCGAATCTCAGGTGGATCCTGGAAACGTGTCACTTGGCTGTTGTCGCCGGGAGAGTCTTCCGGGGAGAAGCTCCTGGGTTTGGCGGACTGACTTAGAATCGCCAGTGGAAGAGGCTTGACCGATTGTTCATTTGAGCCATTTGTGGCTTGATTTCAGCCCGTGTAGAACCGAACTTTCTCCTCTGCCCCAGTTTCTTAACCTCGTTTCTCCTTAAGTTTTGGGGATGGGCAGTGGGCACGGATTATCAGAGGGGACAGCGGTTCCGGCCCCGTTCTAAGCCCAGCAGCAAAGTTTGTGGACGTCAAAGCTTGCAGCAATGCATCTTACACCTGGAGCAGTAGATAGAATTAGAATATCAGAGATCCCGGCAATGGAATGACTGTGAAAGGCAGCATTGACTGCTGGGAGGGATTGGAGGGCAGGGTGTGAAGGCCTAGGTTGGATGCTGCTTCTGAAACTTTATGTGTGGTGTGATCTTGAGCATGGCTTTCACCTCAGTGCTGCAGAGGCCGCAGCTTAAAAAGGTGGTAATAGTTGTCCTACTTCTAGGGGTAGGGGAAGTAAGGAGTGTTGAAGGTGTTTGTGGCAGTGGGGGTGGGTGGGACTAAGGGCATCTCATGGGTGTGGTTTTAGTCCATTCAGCTTGTCTGCTTTCTTCTGACCACAGTGGGCCTCCCTTCTGTTTCTGTTCACTTTATTGATCATTAGAAAGTAGGTGCTCTTATCTGAGAACTCAGCAAGGTTTCCCTCTGCCGGAGGAGTAGAACCTTTCTCAGGATTTTATGTGGAAAAAAGGGGGAATATACGGTTTTAGATATATTTTGGGACGATGGGACCTATACTCATGAAGATAGGAAAACAAGAATGGGACCTAAATGGGTCTTGGTAGAAGGTGGAAGAAGTGAAAAAGTTTTAAATCCTTGCCTTAATTCTTCAAGGCTCTTTCCTTGGCTGAAGATGGCTTGAGACTGGAAATTTTTAAACCAGAGTTGAGATCATCCTTTGTGCCACATCACCCAACCCCACAACACCCTTTTGCTCATGGAATTTGGGAACGTCATTGGAAACCTTTTCTGAAAGCTAACTTTGGAGACAGTGTAACGGCCTAGAACTGCTGTGTTGAAGAGATCGTAGTGAAGTCTTCTAACATGTCCAGTGTATTTCCCTCAAGATGTGCAAGAGCCCCACTTTTCATTGGCTCCAAATACTTCTAAATAAACAGCTCCTGCTCTTAACTCTTAGATATGTAAGACACCTGGATTTGTCTTTTTTTTTTTTTTTTAAAGTGAATTCATGTGGCTGAGAATAAGTTTGACTCAGAAAGGCAGAGTCCTAGAGAAAATGGAACTCAGGTGGAGGGGGAGGGGTGGTGAGGAGGCAGAGGGGAGCTAATGTTTATTGAGCATCAGCTCTGCTTGGCACAGACCCACAGATCTAACCAATACCAGACAAATATCTGGCCTTGAAGATAATATTTAACCTTGAGCTGTCTCCTTTAGCTCTTCATTTCTTTTGGAACCTAGGAATATACATAAGGGTGTATAAGTGTATATTCTCAGATGTTTTGAGAGTAGAGGGGCCAGTAGGTCACAGGGTGTATGAGCTTTTTGTTGGGTGAGAGTGGGAAGACACGTCATTAGTCTTGTTTGGTGTGCGCAACAGGAAATACTTTGCTTTTGGGGAACAAGAAAAATACGTTTACTTGCGTTACACTTATTGTGCAGTTATTCAGTGTCTGATAAGTTAATGCTCAAGAAAAAATATTAATTTTTATTAAAATGTTCTATTATTTTGTTAACGATTACCCATTTATTTCAGCCCTTTATATTCAGCATGTCTCTATCGAAATAAACCTATGCTTCTATGCAAAGTAACTGAAAAAAATCTTGATGAACCTAAATCAAACTCCCTGTCCCCAGTTATTTTAAATCTTTGGACAATAAATATTTATTTGCTTAGCAATTCTTAATTTCTCTTTTGAAACCCTGATACTTTTTAATTATCCACGTGGATAGAAGGGCTTCATTCTTTTAGCTTCTAGATGAAATATTGCTGAAGTGTCTGTAGGCGGAAGGAAGAGTTTAGGAATCCTGAGCCTGAAGCCTCATTAAGTGACCTCTCAGTTTCTTCCATTTCTAAAAATTCTGTAACTCTAATATTTTCATGTAACAAATATCCTTTGAATTTAGCATACCGGTAGTTATAACAAGAGCTCATAAATTATGTTAAACTGTAACTTCAGGTAATGAAGTCTTGGGATCATTTTTGTTCATCCTGACCCAGTTGGAGATGGTTAGGGTCACCATCTGGTTAGGCAGACTTGAAGAGTCAGCACAATTGATTTCCTTTCTTCTGGTTTGTGGCCCCTTTCCCATCCACTGTCCTAATTTATAGTCTCCTATCTCTTTTCTTTCATACTACCTCTCCCATCGCCACCTTCCTTCCTCCCCTAAAAAACCAGAAAGGATTGGTGGGCAGTCATTTATTGTAGACTAGCTGATCCTGTTATTAGGAGAGGGTTTTAGTTAACGTGCTTCTATTTGCCTTAAAAAAAAAAAAAAAAAAGTAAGCCTTTAAAAAAAAAAACCTCAAGTTACTGTATTTTCTGGCGTATAAGACGGAAAAAAAAAAAGTCAACCAAAAATCGGGGGTCGTCTTATACACAGAGTATATCCTGAAAAAACGTCTCGATATGCCGCTAAACGAATTTTTAACTGTAAAATTAGGGGGTCGTCTTATATGCCGGAAAATACAGTATATTTGTTCAGTAAGTTCTGCCACGTTTTTAAAAACTTCTAAAAGGGGATTATATTAAATTCCAATGTGATATGTTTTTATATATGGGGTGGAGTTTTCCATACCACCAAGTAATTCCCAGACACCAGCGGGGTGTCCTACAATTTAACTCAATTCTGGCACTGTCTGCACACATCATCGTATTCTACAGGCTAAGGGCTCAGTCCCATAAGACTGCCCTCCACTTCAGATACAGTTATAAGCTCAGGTTGTTACCGTGCTTTTGACCAACTGGCTGCTGATTAGAGGCTCCCATGACCCCTTCTTTGGGTTTCAGATGCCAGTCTCCACTCAGGTTGTTACCTGAACTTCTCTGACCCCTGACTGACTATAAATCAGAGTTCATTAACTTCCCTGGGTTCCGTTAACTTGCTAGAGCAGCTCACACAAGTCAGGAAACTGGTTCACTCACTAGATGACCGATTCCTGGCAGAGGATAGGAAGGGACACGAGTTAGCAGCCAGAGAAGAGAGGCTCAGGGTGAGTCCCACACCAAGGGCTCTGTCCTAGAGGAGGTCGGCCCAGGTGGCAACAGGAGGAAGCGTGCTGGTTCCCCCCCTGCACTCTCCCTAAAGCCCTCTGGTGGGCTCTCAGGAAGCTTCATCACACAGTCCTCACTGGAGGAATCATCGCCACCGGTGACTGATTCAGCCCCAGCCTCTCTGCTCCCCAGAAATCAGATGGGACTGAAAGTTCCAACCCTAGTTCAAGGGCCAACCAGCCCCCTTAGGTGCTTTCCAAACGTCACCTCATTAGCAGAGAAGCCCAGTTGTGGAAAGGGGTCTATTATGAATAACTAGAGGCCCAGTGCACGAAATTCGTGCATGGGGGTGGATGTGTGTGTGTCCCTCAGCCCAGCCTGCACCCTCTCCAATCTGGGACATCCCTCTCACAATCCAGACTGCTGGCTCCCAACCGCTCACCTGCCTGCCTGCCTGATTGCCCCTAACCACTTCTGCCTGCCAGTCTGATCACCCCCTAACAACTCCCCTGCCAGCCCGATTGCCCCTAATTGCCCTCCCCTTTGGCCTGGTCGCCCCTAATTGGCCCCCCTGCAGGCCTGGTCACCCCCAACTGCCCTCCTCTGTTGGTCTGGTCACCCCTAACTGCCCTCCCCTGCAGGCCTTGTCCCTCCCAACAGCCCTCCCTTGCAGGCCTGGCCTCCCCCCCTCTTCCTCTCCCTCCCCCCCACCCCTATCCCCAATGTCCCTACAGGCCTCATTGCCCACAACTGCCCTTTCCTGCCGGTCATCTTGTGGTAGCCATCTTGTGTCCACATGGGGGCAGTCATATTGTGTGTTGGAGTGATGGTCAATTTGTGTATTACCTCTTTATTATATAGGATGAGACCATCTCACCTTTATGACTCGGGCATTTTCAGGAACTGAGGGAGGAGGAGACATTAAGTATTAGAACCAAAGTTGCTCCTACTGCTCTTATCACTCAGGGCATTCCAAAGGTTTGGGGAGTTGTGCGCCGGGAACTGTGCCCAAGATCAAATATATTTCTTATAAATCACACCTGCAGCTCCCAAATAGTGTAAAAGCTGGGTAGGTTCCCTGTCCGCTGTCATCCCTAGGCCACCCTCGCCTCTGGCCTGGCCTGTTGCATCTCCCACATCTGCTCGAGACCTCTGCTTTCCACGCTATATTTACAATGGTCTTCTCAGCATGCAAGTCTAATCATGCCACTTACTTGCTTGAAACACTTCAGTGGCTCTCCAGTGCTCTCAGTAAAAAGTCTAGAACGCTTTAACTGTGGGGCTCACTGCGTGTAAATGACCGCACCCTTACTTCCCTCTAGTTTCATCTCATACCATATTCTGCCATTTTCCCTGCTCCAGGCAACCATAGAAAACTTTTTTCAGTTTCATGATGGCACCTTGCTTTCTTTTGCTTCGTCTCTTTCACAGGCAAGAGAGCAGAGTCTGTGAGAGGGACTGGAGCTGGAAGAAGACAAAGCTGCCTAGAGAGTGGTTGGCGTAGGGCAAGCGTGTCAAACTCAAAGGCTAACACGGGCCAAATAAAGAAGGTTTAAGTTCATGTGGGTTGAAAAAAAACCCCAAAAGTTTCAATTTTCATGGAAACAAAGGTTTATTTCGATCGAGACATGCTGGATACAAAGAGCTGAAATAACGGAGTAATCGTCAACATAAAATAATAGAACATTTTAATAAAAATTAATATTTTTTCTTGAACATTAATTTACTAGACGCTGAATAACTGCACAGATTAATAAACGTAACACAAATAAACAAATTTTTCTTGTTTTCCAAAAGCAAAATATTTCCTGTTGTGCAAACCAAACAAGTCAGTACAGAACTAATGATGTGGCAATCAATATTCACTGCTAGTATTAGTGGAGATACTAAATGGTGCGCCTGAGTGTAAGGCACATAAGGCGTGTAAGGGAAATGAATGCAACACGATTATAGTAATTAGTCATTATGTATAAAAGGATATTGTAAAAATTAAGTTATGAAATTTTTATTAAAACATTTCTTACCGTTATATTGGCTGGGCACAAAAGTATTCCTTGTGGCTGCATGTAGCTCTTGGGCCTCGAGTTTGACATGTTTGGTGTAGGGTCTTATAGGCCATGGTGAATAGAGGGTTTGGATTTTACTCATGATGAGCCATTTACAGGCTTTAAGCATACTTAAAAAAAAAAAATCCTCACCTGAGGATATATTTTTATTTATGAGAGAGAGAGAGAGAGAAACATCAATGTGAGAAACACTGATTGGTTGCCTTCCCTATCCGTGATTGAGCCCACAACCTAGGTATGTGCCCTGCCTGGGAATTGAACCCATAACTTTTGGTGTACAGGATGAAGCTCCAAACACTGAGCCCCCGGCCAGAGTAGCACACTTTTATTTGCATTTTTGGAAAATTCACAGACGGGCTCTGGGAAGAACAGATGGAAGAGAAGCTACAGTGGCACTGAGCGGTCAGTCAGGGCGTTATGGCTGTTCAGTGGTTGGTGGCTGGGACTCAGGTGTAGCAGAGGAGATGGACAAAGCAGATGGATTTAAAACGTGTTTTGGAGATGGAGTCAGTAGAATTGCACAGGGAAGGGACTGGGACCGAGGTGGGTATGTCCCGGTATGGTCTGGAATGTGTGAATTATTGACTCAGTGCAGGAAAGATTTCACAATTCAAGTCCAGGTGATTTTGACACTACATTTATTAAAGCTGGACAGAAAAAAACAAGAATGGGACCTAAATATCAGCGTGACAGAAAGGCTTAGGATAGAAGAGGCAAGATCACAGACACAGGAGTGAGCCTCGACAGAGCTGCCAGGCCCTTTAGGAAGTAAGCACAGAAACAGAAGAAGTGAGCCAGCTGGGTTTCATGGACTCAGGAAACAAGTTACAGAGAAAAAGGAGGGTCCTTGGAGACAGGTTCATGGGGTTAACCTGGGACAAGCTGCCACTGCCTGTTGCCCACTACCCTCCTGGTTGCAAGTCTAGTGAGAACCCTTAGAGCTTAGGAGAAAGAAAGCAAAGATACATGCCTGAGGAAATAGAGGGATAGGCACAGAGCACTGGGTCCTTTGTCTTAAGAGTTTGTATCTGTTTTCAAAGGCCAGGCAAAGTTTTATCACACTTGCTACATGCTCTTTTTTAAAAGGAGGAGGGGGAGGAGATGGAAGAGGAGAAAGAAGCGTATTCATTGGCACTTGCAACATAGAGTTTATTGGCGGTTTGACCAGACCAGCTTCCATGAAGTTACGCTGGGGGAGAAGCCGGTTAGGAGTAGCGAGGGAAGGAATCGGCCTTGCTGCCTGAGTGGGGTCTGGGGCCAGCAGCAGCATCTGGAGTAGGTTGGCAGTACACACTCTTGGGCTCCACTCCTGACCCCCTGGGTCAGAATATGCCTTTGAACAAGATTCTCAGGCCATCTGTATCTACGTTAAAGTTTGAGAAGCCTTGGCATAGATAACCAGGGCTATATGGAAACTGTCACCTGCTAGGGACATGTGGGGATTAAAAAGGTGTGTGTGTGTGTGTTTAGGGTGAAGATAAAATAGAGGAGTGTGTGCTGTTGGGGATGATCCTGGAGAGAGGCAGAGAGTGACTAATGATGCAGGAAGAGAGGATAATAGCTGGAATGACGCTGTTGGATTTGGAGGTGGTGGCCGCATGGAATCCAAAGCTGGTGTGGAGGGTTTGGCTCTTGCTAAGAGCAGGAGCATGCTCTCCATGTAGCCAGAGACGAGGAGGAGGTGGGCATGGCTGTGGGTAGGTTTGCAGATTTGGTGGAGGAGCAATGAGGGAGTTCGTGCCTAAAGGCTTCTGTTTGGGAAAAGCGATGTAAGGTCATTTCGGGAGAATGAGCATAGGGAGGGAACAGCGCAGCATCGCAGTGAGATTTCTAGGAAGTGTCGAGTGGATGTTCACGTCCGGTTTATGATCATAAGTGCATTTAATGTGGAGGTTCGGAAGGCTGGTCGCATGATTTTCTTTCCCGCTACAGCAGTTGCTTGCCAGGCCCAGGGGCTGGAAAGCCTGGAGAAAGGGAAGGGAGGGAGCTGTGTTTGGAGGATGTGGGCTTGAAGCTGCTAACAGAGGGAAGTTGAGCCCAGAGGGAGCTGGTGCACAGAGAGGTTTGGAGGTCGGTGATTGCAAGTATGAAGAAGACAGAGAATTGGGATAGAATTGAGCAAGTGGCCTAGAAGGAGGTGGTTGAGGCTGAGGGGGTAGGGGAAGAAACTCCCTGATGATGAAGCTCATGGTATACCCCTAGCAGAGTTAGATAGAACGAAGGAAAAAGTTTCCGGAGAAGAGGAAGTCAAGGACTTAAGAGAGGCCAGGCTTTTAGATAGGTCATCCATAGGAACGTGAGAAAGATACCAGGATTTGGGTAGAAAGGAAGTCTGTGAACCAGAAGCAAATATCTGGAGGTCCATAGATGATTGCAGCAAGGTGAGAAAAGGGTATCAACCAAACCCTAAAGATACAGGGCTTTACAAAAGAGAGGAGATTATTGGACTGGGAGAAGTACTGGATTGGAAGTGACAGCGGGAAAGAGGAAGGACTGCTACCGCTCCTGACCCTGTGGCAATGGCCTGAGAGGAAGGACAGCTTAAGATGTGCACACCCAAGCCTCAGGGAGAGCCACAGCTAAACCTCAGGGAGAGCCGCACCCAAGCCTCAGGGAGAGCCACACCCAAGCCTCAGGGAGAGCCGGAGAGAGGGACGTTCCTAGAAGAGTGGAGGGTCTGAAGGTTTGCTGGTGCTCCTCAGGACTCCGGCTGGGCAGCAGTGGGATTAGCCCTCTGGCTGGGGTGGATGTGGCTGTTGGAATGGACCTCTCTCTGAAGGGGAGAGTGGGGACGCCTGCACTGGAGATGGCTCAGCGGAGGGATGCTCTGCAGGGTGCGGCCTCCCAGAGAGTGCGGACCAGACCTAGCACTGTGGGGTCCAGATCTGGGCTGGTAGGTGACAGCTTCCTAGTCTGGCTCCCTAAGGCTCTTACACTGACCCAGCAGGGAAGAGAGTGAAATGCAAGGCAGTTTCTGTCAGGGAATTTCAGGTCCTGCTGGGGGACATTTAGGGGAGGTCATGAAATGCCCTTCAACAACGCCCTTGAGGGCAGTGACATTGTCTTCCGGGTGACAGAGAAGAAAGAGGGTCTGAAGGACCTCTCTCTGTTAATGATAATACTCCTACTCTTATTTCCGTTCTGAAAATGCTCTCAGGGCTCTCAAAGCCTTTACTATTAAAAAGGAACAAGAGATGGAAAATGGAGTCACTTCTGCTAGGCACCACCAAGACTTAATATTTAACCTAACTACAGTTCCACCTCTCCCAGGAGTGGAATTTTAGACCAATCACTCTGGAATTCCCTGGTCAGCACTAGTCAGGTCATCTCCAGTATAAGACCCCTCCATTCCCTCCATCTGAAATAATCCTCTTTTAACTTTCTTGCCCACCGCTCTCTGCCTGTAAAACCTTCCGTTTTGTACAGCCTCCCTGTGCCCTTCTGGTTGGCAGGTGGGATGCTTAGATCCTCACATTTCCTCAGTGGAATGTGTTCGTTAGCAGCACATTCCCGTTTGCTCCTCCCCAGGTTCTCTGGGCGAGAGGCCGGGCAGATGTGGAGAACGGAGCCCAGTGGCTGAAGTGACTTTCCCAGTCAGCACAGCGAGCGAGAGGCTGATGAGGTCCGGGAGCCGGGCCTCTGCCTGCCAGGCTGGTCTCGGAGGGGCCACCGGCTCTCAGGGCCAAGAAACCTCCCGGGCCTGCCCCCTTCCTGCCCGAAGGACTGGCAGCGCCGCCTGCCTTGTTAGCAAAGCCCTGGCTCCGATTTCTTTCTCAAGACTCTCTCAATATCAGCGTGACAGCCACAGAACAGTAGGTGCGTACTCAGAGCCAGGTGCTTTCTTATTCACCTCCGTAGTAACCCCGGGGATACAGATAGCGCAGGCTGAGACCGAGAAAGGCAGCTTAGCCAAGGCTTCCTAATAGCGGACTCCAGACTTTGAGTGTGTTTCCTCTTGTCCCACACTGCAGTTGATACATAACTACTTGTTATAATATACATAACAAAATTCACAGTGTTTGCCATTTATAAGTGTACAGTTAGTTCAGTGGCATTAAGTACATTCACATTGTTATGCAGTCACTATCCATTTCTGAAGCATTTTTTATCATCTTATCCCGAAACTCTGTGCCCATTAAACTCTAACTCCCATCTCCCCTCCCACTAGCCCTTGGCAATGACTACTCTACTCTCCGTAGCTATGAATTTGACTATATGACCTCAGGTAGGTGAAATCACGTGGTATTGGTCCTTTTGTGTCTGGCTCTTCCACTTAGCATGATGTCTTCAAGATTCATTCATGTTGGAGCATGTGTCAGCATTTCATTTTTAAACTGAATGATGTTCCATTGAAAGGTATACCACAGTTTGTCCTCTGGGCATCATCCATGGACACCGGGTTTCCGCCTCTCTGCTGTGGTGAGTAACGCTGCTGTGAACATGGCTGTACCAATATCTATTCAAGTTCCCGTTTTCATATTCTGGGTACATAGTAACTGCCTTTGGTGACACATTTCCTCTCAGGTCTTTGCTTTAAAACTTGTGCTCTAGTTGCCTGTGCATTTTTAAATCTGTAACGAGCTTTCCGACACATTGATAGAAATCCCAGTATTTCACACCAAGTTTGAAGGTCTTCTCCACCCCGCTGCAGTCCACTGAGGGGCAGCCTGGTGTGTGGCTCAGTGTGGACTCTGGAGCCAGGCTGCTGGGGTTCCGACCCCGGCCCCGCCATTAATTAGTTAAGTGACCTTGAAGTTACACAGATTCTGTGTGAGTGCATGTGATATCCTAGTAGCAGAAGAAATAGTAGTACATCTCTAAGCAGGATTTCATTTGGATAAATACTTTGGAGCAGGGACATGTGTGCTAGTTCCAAATTCAGCCTTCAGCCGTTGAGATGAAGTGGCTCTCCTGTCCCGAGGCCTTTGCCGGTGGAGGCACTGGGTTCGTGTAAATTGGCAGAGCTCTCTGGGGCCAGTGAGACCCCAGACCCAGTGAGGAGGAGGGCCTGGTGGGACAGGACCTCACTGCAGGAAAACTATGCGTTTTGAGAATCTCAGAGCTTGCAAATCCCCTCCCACCATTTCTTGCTGCCTGTAGTTCAGGAAAGTCATCATAAAAGTGAATTAACTTTCCAGAGTTTACAGTTGTCACCTGTCTCTCACGGCCTCACAGCCTCGATGAGGACTCGGGTTTTCTGTTCAGCGTGTGTCGGGCACCTCCAAAGTGCCAGGCACATTGGGCACTGAGGATGGGTGGCAGCTCCCAGTGTGGCGGGAGAGACGGGCATTCTGCTTCTCCCCAGTGCAGCCTAGGTGTGCTGCCGGGCCTGGGCGGGCTGGAGCCGGAGAGGCAGCTGTGCTGGGGGGTGCGGGAGCTGGAGGGAGAAATCCGCGCTGAGTGTGAAGTGACAGGGCCCATCATCAGGGGGCAGGCCGCCCTGGCAGTGGAGTGGCACATCGGAGAGGTATAAGCCAGAAGCAGGTGCTTTGGTTTTGTTGTTTTTGAGTTTTTTTCTTTTTTCTTTTTTTCTTTTGGTGGGAGACCAGATAAAGAAGTGTTTCTTAGGGAACAGAAATAGCAAGCTAATTTCCTTAGGCACACAGCTTCACTGGTTTAAGTTGTTTTGGGAGGAACCTTAGGTCATTCAACTTCCTTATTTCGATAGGCGTGGAAACTGAGTCATACCTGTATGAGAGTATGAAAATACTCTGTTCCCGAGGCTAATGGCAATAGCAGCTGCGAGAGGGGAGTGGAAGTGAGTCTCCTTTAAGTGAGTGTGTGGGGAAGGCTGAGTGGACAGAAAGAGAAAGCCTGAGAACTGCTGTAACTTGTGTTTCTTGCCTGGGATGCCCAGTGAATGAAAAGCAGTGGAAACGCACAAACGTACCAAACAGAGAGGGGCCTTCCGCCGCCCTGCTGAGTGTGTGTCTGTGAAAGATGCCAGCAGCCACTGCAGTCTTCCCTGGGCGGCCACGCAGCCGGAGCTGGGCGCTGCACCCCGCTCCCCGTGCTCCCTCGCCCAGCCGTGCGGCTCGGCTCTCCACGCGAGGGCCTGTGCTCCTCTATGAGACGGTCAGTCAGGAGAACCTGCCCATTGAAGAGCCATCAGCTGGTCAGAATCCTTATTTAAATCAGTGGAGGAAGTGATAGGTCCTTATAAAAACTATCAATAGGTTGCTTTGAAGAGTTTTCTGTTAAAACTGTAGGGACTTTGCATATTGTATTGAGATACCTCACCACTAGGGCTACAGTTTTTTGTTTTCTCTGAAACTTGTTTAATAAATAAACTTTACTTGATGGTCTGGTGATCTTTGTTTTAAGGGCCTGTGTCATAACTAGTAATAACCTCACAGTATGTTCAAATAAATATTTAAGTAATAAATATTATTAAGAGATTCAAATTCTTTAGTGACAAATTTTCAAAGCAAAAAAAAAAAAAATCAGTTCTGGCCGGTGTAGTTCAGTAGTTAGAACGTCGGCCCATGCATCAAAGGGTCATGGGTTCAATTCCTGGTCAAAGGCACATACCTGGGTTGCAGGTTTGATCCCTGGCCATGGTTAGGCACATGTGGGAGGCAATCAGTTGATGTGCCTCTCTCACTTCGATGTTTCTCTCTCCCTCCTCCTCCTCCTCCTCCCCCTCTAAAAATCAATGGAAAAAAAAAATCCTTGGGTGAGGACTTACTACAACAACAACAAAAATCAATGTTACCTACCTGTCAAACTTTGCTTTTGAAATAACATATAGGGCCTTAAACTTTTTATGCTTTTGACCGTGAGTAATGGAAAGAAGATATGGATGAATCCAAGTGTTAAATTTACACTATATACTAGATTTTATGCTGACCATAGTTTGGGTAGGATTCATGTTACTTAGGTTGCAGCATGATTCATATGGTCATAAAGAGAAATATTCCTACAGGAAGGAAGTGGTGGACCTGGTGCCTGCCTCCTGGAGGTGGAGAGGAGGAGGTACGTGAAAAGCAGAGAAAGGAAGGAAGGGCACATGTCTGCAGTGAGGGGAGCGGAAGGGCTGAGGTGCGAGGCCCAGGAGGGCTCTGGCAGTGGTTCCAGCTTTTTCGTGGCTACGTCCCACATAAGCATCTCTGTAATCCCCATAACTATAATTCTTAATATCCAAAAAGTGAACTCCTGTTCATGTGGAGGAAGACTAAAAGGCCATTCACTTGGTCTAAACCAGCTTCCAAAGAACATGGCATCCATGAAAGAGAAAAATCAAAGAACGAAAGGACAGTTGAAGTAGTGAGGAAGAAATCATAAGCAATTGTTAAAAAAATAATATGAAGTGATGTGAAAAAATAGCAAATAAAGTTTCAAAACATAATAGAGAACTGAAATACATAAATATCACAATAAATATTTATATACTGTATATGAGGCCCCTAGAACCATAAGAAATGCAAAAAATGCACTGTTAATAACTCATTCTCAAATTGCTCTGTTAAAAATCAAATTGCCCCCCACGCGGGCACCACTGCTGTAGGGAACGTGACACTGAAGCTTGTGAATGTCGCTTGTGAAAGGCGTGGGTGGGGGGTAAGAGTAGGTGCCATGAGGTGGGAGACATGGGGACTGTGACAGGGACAGAAATTTGGGTTCTGGAGACATCATTTGTGCCTGATGCGAGCTTTATTACTGGACGTGTGGTTATGTGAGGCAGTAAGGAGCTTTTTTTGCTTAAGCTGTTTTCAGTTGGGGTTTCTTTCATTGAGGATGAGAGCCTTGACCATACAAGGGGGCAGAATATTTGCATTCTCTGAAAACACCTCTAGTGGAGTTGGCCTTATGTAGAGTTCAAGCCTTATTCATTCAGAGGGAAATGTTTTGTGTCATATTTCCCCCAGGGCCCGCCTGGCCTGCCTCGGCTCCCTGGTCTGAGTTGTATGCACACTTTCAAAGCCTAAGCACAGTCAGCTGGACTCCCTTGGTTGGAAGGGATAGACACTGAGGGAAGCAAGCTCATGCCATAAAGGGTGACTTATGGGATAGCAGAGCATGTCATCGGCTTGGAGGAGAAATAAAAAACCAAGCCGAGCCGAAACCGGTTTGGCTCAATGGATAGAGCGTCGGCTTGGGGACTGAAAGGTCCCTGGTTCGATTCCAGTCAAGGGCATGTACTTTGGTTGCGGGCACATCCCCAGTAGGAGGTGTGTAAGAGGCAGCTGATCGATGACTCTCTCTCATCAATGTTTCTAACTCTCTCTCTCTCTCCCTTCCTCTCTGTACAAAAATCAATAAAATATATTAAAAAACAAAACAAAAAAAACCAAGCCGAGGAAGGGGCCGAGGAAGGGGCCGAGGACCCTGCAGCCTGAGTGCTGCCCAGGACTATTGTGCTGTTTCTCTTCATGTTCCGATTCTGTCCCTCCTTCTGGCTGTAGCTCAGTGTTTACTATTTGGCAAAAATACACCATCGCTGCCTACCCGTAAAAATGAGCGGCCTATAGACATGCTTTGTTTGCTCACATTGCTTTTGAAAATTGATTTGGTCATTAGCTTTTAAAAGGGAAGATTTCTCATAAAAATAAAAATTCCTGCCATCTCTGAAAAAGCAGGAGTCTGTCTGGCGCTGGTGAATCCCAGCAACAAGCGGGGCCCAGGAGCTGCCGGTCCTCTCGGAGGGCGCTGTGCTGCCTTCCCCGGGCTCCCTCTCCCCGCTGAGCCTCCGTGGGCCTGGCCCCTCAGTGTGGTGCCACACCTGACTTGGTCCAGTGCCCCCTCGGGACCACTCAGTTTTTCCCAAACTAACCTGACACGTCTTATCGTCCTCCCCTTCACCTCTCACCTCTCACCTCTCACCTCTCCTGGGATAACCATGAAGGTGGCCGAAGGGAGCAGCTTCTAGAAGAGGGATGCTAGGCAGACAGTCTCTTAAATTTCCTATTTGGAAAGAATTGTGTTCTCTAGTGAAATCTTTTCTTAAACTCATTTTTACCAGAAGTACTTTTGCCCAAATGCCTAATACTGTTTTTAATGTGTTATTACTGTAATTAGGCCTCTACTTTTTTATTTTGGAGAGTTGGGAGCATTTTAGAGAAGCTTTAGTGATTTATGGCAAAAAATAAAAATAGCATATGAAAGTATACGCCCGTTGTTTGACAGTGGTAGAAGTGTGGTTTGACAGCACTCAGTCTGAGGATTTGGAATTTTGTCGTAGATACTTCTTTACATAAAATGGAAGATAACCAGATAAAGACACTACAAAGAAAGAAAATTATAATATCCCTCATGAACACGGATGCTAAAATCCTCAACAAAATAATAGCAAATTGGACCCAGCAGTACCTTAAAAAGATCATACACCATGATCACGTGGGACTTATTCTGGGAATGCAAGGCTGGTTCAATATTCATAAATCAATAAATGTGATACATTTTCAGATTCTCATTTGATTATCGTGACGACTCTGTGATACAAGGTGGCATTTGGACTCTACCTACCAACTCATTTTCTCCCAGTTTGTTAAACAAGAGGCTACTGATTAGGTTGGCCTGAGCCTAAGATCACTTAAGACCACCCGTTCCTGCCGACACTCTGCTTCGTGGTTTATGTACTGTGATTTGCTTTCAGAATTTACTTCTCAAGTAAATTCTGTGTTCTGGTATTTTAATTAATGCTAAATGGTAGAGAGCATTATCTACTAGAACATTACCTACAAAGCATTTCCCAGCTCCCTGTGGAGCCATTCTTGGTTGGGAGTGCCTTGCTTCTCTGTGTGTGTTTATTCTTATCCATCCAATACCTTAAGGTTAAGCTGGGCTGGAGGACCCACCTTGCAATGGCCCCTCACTTTTGTTTAAGGTTCAAGCCTTTCCTGGTTCTCTTTTCCCAGAGTTCCTTATGCTTCACTATGCCTCTTGCTGTCTTTATCATTTATCATTGCGAGGAATTGTATTAAAATGTCTTTCCTTAGGAGAGTGTTTTCTAAGGGCACAGACCCACAGTGTCGCACGTCAGTATTTTGGGGACAAAAGTGAATCAGGCTACGGAGCTTCTGTGTTGATGAGTAGAGCACGTTAAAGGGCGTCTGTTGGTGTGTTTTCTGGAGGCCCCTATAGAAGACGTGTCTGACTATGGGAGCTATGCCAGAACTGGTCTTACGGGCCCAGGTCTGTGTATGGCTTTTAAGAACCCAAACAGTCCATTGGAGAGGTCAGGAAGTTTGCCAGCCTTCAGAGAGAGTTCTGAATTTTTTAGCAAAGGCAGTGGGGTTAGAATTGCTTTGCACACAGTGGTGTGTATGCTGAAGTTAGGGATGAAGAGTACTAAGTCTATAACTTACATGAAATGTAGAATTTAAGACTGATGGGTAAACAGAGGGATGCCAGATGGCTGGGTGTGTGATAAAGGAAATGGAGTGAAATGTGAATTGTAGCTCCCAGGCGGTGGGAACATGGATTCACTGTGCAGCTCCGTCAACTTTTCTTAAAGTTTGAAACTTTTCATAATAAAATGCTGGGGAGAAGGATACTTGCATTATTTTAAAGAACATGTATATTGGCTAGGCATATCTATAATAAACAAATCATCAACATGGACTTCCTGAGCCTTAGTTATTTTTCTTCCTGGTATTTCTTTGCCTCTCTTTAGTCAAATCTCAGTTCTTACGTTGCTCCCTTAAAATTTCCCTGACCTAGCCGAAGCTGGTTTGGCTCAGTGGTAGAGCGTCAGCCTGCGGACTGAAAGGTCCTAGGTTCGATTCTGGTCAAGGCCATGTACATTGGTTGCGGCAAGAGGCAGCTGGTCGATGTTTCTCTCATCGACGTTTCTAGCTCTCTATCTCTCTCTCTCTTCCTCTCTGTAAAAAAATCAATAAAATATATTAAAAAAAAATTTCCCTGACCTTCAGGCTTACGTAGATGTTTCTCCTTTGTTCCCAGAGCACGCCTCACACACTCAGCCGTGGGATTTGGTATCCGATGTTCATTTGCTAATCTGCCTGAACCACTCAACTTTGAGTTTATGGAATACAAAGACTGTTTCTGGAATGCTTTCGGTACAAGTAAAAAGGAAAACAATAAAATTAGTAGACCAACAGTAGTTTAAACAAATGAGTTTATTACCTCCAATAACAGGAGTGGGGGCAGCCGTCCAGTCCAGGACTGGTTCAGGGTGGGCGGGCTGCGCTGTCTCTCTCCTGCTTCCCTCATCATGTCAGGGGCCTGAGCAGTGTGTGGGTTGGAAATAGGCACCATGGTCATTCAGTTTCTGAGCTTTCAGCCGAGATCTGTGAGTTTGTTGAAAAGTCTTCAGTTCGTTTATTATGGTTTCTTCTAGAAAAATTGATAAAAAAAAAAACAAAAACCCAGCTCAGAATTTTATAAAGAGCTCACATGTTTATAAAAGCCCCCCACCTGGGGAATCATTTCTCCATTTTCATACAGCCATGGGAATTCATAGCGGCAGGGTTGCTTCAGAGAAACTGAGTGACAGCTTACCGGTCTGGAGGCTCCAGCCTCCGCCGCCAGCCTCAGCTCCGTGGCCAGAAGCAGTTTCTCCTCCTAAACCAAGGCCTTTGGGGAGGCCTGCTCCTTATCCCACTTATTCTATTTCGGTCACAGCTCAAATGTGCTTAGTTACCTAGTTAATTGCTTAAGACACTTATTAAAAAGTACATAGTTAGAAAAGGGGGCTGGAAAGAAGGGGGGAGTAGAGGCAGATAAATAGGGGTGTGGGGTGGGTCCCATTGAAGGGGGAGGGCCAGGCATGACTCACTCAGACCCGCCCAGATCACAGCGCTGATTTCTGTGGTGATGGCCATCCTTAAATCACCGAGAAAAGGTTTAAGTTCTATGTTTCTCTCTCTGTCTCTGTCTCTCTCTGTCTCCCCCCGCCTCCACTTACCCTTTCACTCTCTAAAAAGCAATGGAAAAAATATTCTCAGGTGAGGATTTAAAAAGAAGTTAGATAGGAAGGAAACCAGCCCTTATTAAGTCTCTACTGTGTTCTAGGCACTGTGCTTGGTTTGTCACATGTGTTATCTTATTTTAATTCTCAGAAAAGCCCAGCACCCTAGCTGGTGCTTATTGGTTTTCGCAGGTAAGAAAATGGCATAACTAGTTCTAGGCCACACAGCTCACAAATGGCAGAGCCAGACTTGGGCCCAGGTCCTTTTCCTTCCTCTGTGGTACATGGGAAATAGATTATCCATACAAATTATTAAAGTAAAAGTAGGTACTTGGGTTAGAATAAGTTCTAGGTAGTATCTAGTAAATGCACTTACTCAGGACACCTTATCTCCCCCAGTTCCAGGGGCACTCACCTTCTCTCTCACTGGTGAAGCTGAACTGATTTTGACTAATCAGATTGTTATTTTTAGAAAAGTTTAACTCAGTTCATCTCTTTGAACATCCTTGAAGTTAATTTAGCTCTCCTTCATGAGGGTCCTTATAGAAAAACACATGTACTTGCCCTTTTCGGTGACCCCGAGTGTCAGTGTGAGGGCTGTGTGGGGGGTGTGATGGGGGTGGAGTGAGGACAGAGAGCGAGTCCCCAGGGCCGGCGTTCTCTGTGGCTCCAGGTGACTTGGGGTGGGCGGCCCCGGGCTCGGGGCATTCCCGCTGGTGGGGCAGACAGGCCCGTCCCCGTTCTCTCATGACGGGGCCGCCCTGGCCGCCCTGTGGTGAAGGACCCCGAGGCTGGCGCTTTCTGGGCCCGGGATTATTCCGATGCCTGGAAGGGTTATTCCGATGCCTGGAAGGGTTATTCCGATGCCTGGAAGGGTTATTCCGATGCCTGGAAGGGTTATTCCGATGCCTGGAAGGGTTATTCCGATGCCTGGAAGGGTTATTCCGATGCCTGGAAGGGTTATTCCGATGCCTGGAAGGGTTATTCCGATGCCTGGAAGGGTTATTCCGATGCCTGGAAGGGTTATTCCGATGCCTGGAAGGGTTATTCCGATGCCTGGAAGGGTTATTCCGATGCCTGGAAGGGTTATTCCGATGCCTGGAAGGGTTATTCCGATGCCTGGGTTGGCGTTCCTGGAGCGGAGGGATCGCATCGGGTAGAAACCAAACTGCCTCTCACGTCTGTCTTCCGCATTGGCAGCTCCTCAGTCTGTCGCAACCTCAGCAAACCAGCAGGATGGCTGCAAACAAGAGTAAGAGCCAGAGCTCCCTGGCCCTGCACAAGGTGATCATGGTCGGCAGTGGAGGGGTCGGCAAGTCGGCCCTGACGCTTCAGTTCATGTACGATGAGGTAAGCCCTCCTGCTCCTGCTGCGGCCAGGTCCGTCCCCATCCTGTGTGCGTCCACCTACGTGCAGAGGGTCACGGCCAGCCGTGGTGAGGTGCTTTCTAATAGCTTCATACGGGTCTAACCAGCAGGTGCCTTGGACTGTATATATTTTAGTCTTTCCAATAGCCTGGTTGATCCAAATTTCTTTTTTATTAATAGCTTAGAAAGGTTTTTTTCAGCTCCTCAACTACTCAACATTACCGTAATGGAACTTCTAGGACAATTATCAGATTAAGGATACCTCTAGTGAGCTTTCCTGTAAGGTAGGGAAGAACTTTGCAGACTAATTTCTAGCTCCGTGTTTCCACCCTTGTTTCTCCTCCTCCACCCACTCAGTGCCAGGTGTCCTGGGACATGCCCACACCAACACGCACCCCGGGGGCTGCACACAGGTCCCGGGCCCGGTGAGTCAGCACGGGGGGTGGCGGCTGTTCCTGGAAGCCATTCCCACACTGGACGGCTGGTGTAACCACCACAGGCCAAAGCGACTCCAAACCACACAAACACACACCACCAACCCCAACTAAACTGCCTTAATTCCTCTCCCCCAGGGAGGTCCCAGGAATGGCCATGGTCACTCCCACCACCCAGCAGCAGGGGAGGCTGGACAGATGGACAGTCTAGTGAAAAGGGTGATGATCTTAATGGGTGGTGGTTCCGACAGCTTTCAGTACATATGTGTACAGTATTCTGTACTGTGTGTGCCGTGTGAAATGTGATCACATGAGAGGTCCCTGGGTTGAGCTCTAATCTGAACACTGCCTGTGGGAACAGTAACGGCCACCGAGCAGGGGCATTTGTGGCCACAGGAACCAAGACTGTGCTGTCCTGCTCGACTCAGCATCACCCACCTCAAGGGATGGAAATCTGCTGTCTGTCACGTGAGAAAAAAATTGCCGTATTTTTCGGACCATAAGACGCACCAGTTTTTAGAGAAGGGAAATGAAGAAAAAAAGATTCTGAAACAAATAGTGTCCTAAAATATTTTATGTGCATTAAAACCCAACATCACAGTCAGAAACACATGTAATCAACCCTGTAAAGTAAACAGCAGCATTTAGAACCATTTTAGAGCCGGGCAAGCACACAGAGACCACACAGAGCCGGGCAAGTAAAAAAACTTTTTTTTTAAAGTATATGTGTAGGCTATATTTGGACCATAAGATGCAGGGACTTTTTCCCCCCACTTCTGGGGGAAAAAAAGTGCGTCTTATGGTCCGAAAAATACGGTACGTCTTATGACAGCTTAGCTGTCCCTTTCAACAGCTCCCAAAACCAGCTGTCAGGAAGCTAAGTATCACACCCATTCTTCAGGAATTCCTGGACAAAGGTCTCTCCCCGATCTTGCTCCTGGCAGAAAGACAGCTCAAAGTCTGATTTACAAATATTTAATTCCATCTGTTGGTTGTCTTTTCATTTCCTTGATGGCAACATTGAAAGTATGAAACTTAAATTTTGATGAAGTACAGTTTATTTTTTTTTTTGGATGCATATGCTTTTGCATTCATGTCTAAGAATGCACTGGTGATAAAGATTCACACCTATGTTTTCTTCTAAGAGTTTATAGTTTTGACTTTTACATCAGCTCTTTGGTCCATTTTGAGTTAATTTTTGTATGTGATATGAAGTAGAGGGTCCAAATTTATTATTTTGCATGTGGATATTCACTATACCACCTCCAGTTCAATTTTAATAGTACATTGCTGTTGTTAATTTACTTTTTTTCTGAATAGCTTGAATTTTAGCAAAATTTGTTAACTTATTCAATGTGCAATACAATATAAAGAAAATAGCTTTGAAACATTAATATCATTATTACTAAGTATTACAAGCATGAAGGAAGTTTCTTTATCATTTCTTTGACACTTTTTGTCCTTAGTCTCTTAGTGAGATGCATTCTGTTAAAACATTCTATTCTAAAAATCTCTTGAATTCTTTCTCTTTGTGCCTACATTACCCATGTAATAATCATTTAGGCTCAGTTAGCTTCAGTTTTTCTATTTAACAGCTTTAATATTTGTTTGTTTGGCACACACATATACATATACACAAACACACTAATATATATATAATATATATGTACATATATATGTGTATATATATGTATATTATATAGGCCTTATATTTTATTGTCCCTATTTTTCTTATGCGAAGGTACACTGTTATATTCTGGATAACTTTACATATTGGTGCATAGTTATCGTCCTCGGTTTTTATAGCTGCACAGTCTTCCATTTTGTGGGTTCCCATTGCTAGGCATTCGGGTGTTTTTAACCATTTTCTATCACACACAGTGCCTCAGTGAGGAGCCTGTGTGTTCCTGTGCAGACGCTTCTGTAGGTGAGGCTCCTGGGAGCAGGTCGGTAGGACAGAGGACGAGGGCTTCTCTAGCTCGGTCAGATCCTGCTGTGCTCACCTTCAGGACTGGACTGTCCCGTTTCCGTTGGCAGTGTCCTAGGGCACCTCCTCCCCAGGGTCCTTTCTCCCTGGGCCTCTCCACCCTGGACCCTCCTCCCCGGGGTCCTACCTTCCCCAGGACCCCACCTCCCCGGGGCCCCACCTCCCCAAGGTGCTTCTTCCCTAAAACCCCTCCTCCCCGGGGTGCCTCCTCCTCAGGGCTCCTTCTCCCTGGGGTGTGTTGTCAGACTGGGCAAGTTTGGGGTGCAGGTTGGTAGGTGAAAATGGTATTTCATTGTAGATACAATTTTTGTTTTCTTTACTAGTGAGGAAGAACATTTTTCACAGGTTTAACACCACATGCATTTACTTTTCTGTGAATTGTTTATGTCCGTGGCCACTTTTCCCCATTGGATTGTTGATCTTTTTGTGCGGCTTGTTTGTATATAGCTCCTTGTGATATGGCTTCAAATATTCTTTCCTTGTTTGTCATTTGTCTTTGTTTATAGTATGCTATGACAAACAGATTTCACATAGTCCCATTTATCAAATTTTTTTTTTTAATCTGGCTTCTGGATTTTGAGTCGTAGTTATAAAAATGGGCTTTCCTACTTAAACTTAATAAACGGATTTCGCCCATGTTTCTTCTAGTCCTCAGCTTTATTTTTTACTTTTAATCGTGGACGCATTTGGAGTTTGTTAAGTTGCGTAGCTATTTAAGCCTCTTGATACTTCTAGTCACATTACTAAACAGATGAGTTTTTTACTTCTGTTGATTATGAATAGGAGCTCCTGCTTTTCACCTTTTTTTTTTTTTTAAAGAAGTGCTTTTACTGATTTTTAGAGAGAGGAAGAGATCGAGCACGCAACCCGGGCATGTGCCCTGTCTGGGAATCAAACCGGTGACTTCTTGTTCCTGGGTGGACGCCCAGACACTGAGCCACTCCAGCCGGCTGCTCTCCCCTCGCCGGTGTTCGCATTATAAGTTAACACGGACGGCAATGCGGCCCAGTGCTCTCTCTGTGCTTGGCTCCCTCGTGTAAGATGGGCATTTCCGCTCTTGTTTAAAAACAAAGTAAAATAAAAAATGGTAGAACTGAACAATAAAGAAGTGTTGTATACAAGTTACCTTTAGTTTATAGTGTCTTACACATAATGTAGTTGTTATAGTAATACCCAGGAACACGCAGTTGCTTACAGGTAAAGCACTCGTACGCTGACATTTATGTTCTGGCAGATTTTGTTTCCCTGCAGCCTTTGCTAATGGCGGCGGCTGCTGTTTGTCTCCGCAGTTTGTGGAAGACTACGAACCCACCAAGGCGGACAGCTACAGGAAGAAGGTGGTTCTCGATGGAGAAGAAGTGCAGATCGACATCCTGGACACGGCGGGGCAGGAGGACTATGCGGCCATCCGCGACAACTACTTCCGGAGCGGCGAGGGCTTCCTCCTCGTGTTCTCCATCACGGAGCACGAGTCCTTCACGGCCACGGCCGAGTTCAGGTCGGCGCCTTCCTTCCCGGGTCCCGGCGAGGAGGGGCAGTGGAGGGCCGAGCTTGGAACGAGGAAGAATGTCTCTCAGAATTCCCTGGCGCTCGGAGTCTTGGCACATTAGTGTCCGCTGTTTGTTATAATCTCTTTGGACTTCTCCGTTTTATAATAATTTCTAAATATCAATTATCTTCAGAATCTGTTGTCCCCGAGAGGGACAAAGCCACTCCATACATTCAATAGCCTGCCGTTTGCTTTCATATAAATCCTGAGAGACAGTGCTTGGTAAGAGTTAAATATCTTTTTTGTAATTTTGCTAGAAAAGTAATAGGTTTGATCTGTTTTGAGGCTTATGAATATGGTCAGCAGAGTGAAGGAGGCGAGGCAGAGTGACCGTTAGCTGCCACCGGAAGGCCTTAGCGTAGCTGAATAGGAAGAACTGGCTTTGGAAGCAGGCAGACCTGGCTGGGGTTCCTGCCCCTCCCCAGGTTTGTGACCCCGGGCAAGTTTACTCAGCATCGGAGATGCTGTTTCTTCATCCGAATCGAATTGGTGAAATGACATGGTGCTCAGACAGTGGATTCCTCCGGCAGGGACTGCAGCTGCCCCGTGCTGAATCCCAGCCTGCTCTCTGTGGTCCCTGGTGAGCGGAATGTTCCCTGCTGTCATTCCTTTGAAATGTGGACGATACCTTGTGTTTATTTTGTTATAAGGGAGTAGTGAGCCATTAGCCATGATTCATAAAGAATTCCAATGGAAGGGAGTCTTTCTCTTTCCCCATTCCCTTCCTGTTGTACACGGCTGAGCTTTCATCTGTCCTCCTCATAAACATCTGTAGTGATGACTCCTGTAAGAACCAGCTCTAGAGTCTGGCAGGAAACTGAAAAAGAAAAGCACAATACTTTCTTTTCATTCTTTAGCAAGTTTGGTCAGAAATTAAGGTGAAACGAGGAAGCTAAATATCCCCCCAAGATTTGGAAGGAAGCCTCCGTAAGCCCGGGGCCTCCGGGGCAGCCGAGAGAGCGGGAGGGAATAAGGGAGGCCCCAGAGTGCAAGCCTCAGGCTGAGCATCTTTGTTCTCTGACACCGCAGTGTGAGGTGGCCTATTGCTTTTCAGACTCCGGCGTGCCTTGAGGTTCCTGAATGTGGATGTAGCCATGGGTTCGTGATTGTGTGTGCAGCCACAGAATCCTGTTTCTACGTCTCCTGCAGTAAAACGGGACAGACGCACACTACCTTCTTTTCTTCCCCCTCCTAAGCCTTTGATTTCCCTTTTCTCTTTGACTTACCATGAGAGGAAATGCTGGACAGTTAGAATCATCTTCAGAGAATAGAAGATGGTTCCACCCTTGCCACCCCTGTTCTTATACTATTCATTTATTCTCAGAGAGTTAGAGCAGTCTCGTCTCATCTTAGGAGAAGGGTTTTGGTTGTGATTAGAGAAGAGGGATCCTCAGAAGAAAAAGGACAGATGACTCCCTAAAAGAGAAAGGAAGGGGGGCTAGTTCTCCTGACAAATCCCAGGCTGTCCATGTTCCTTACGTCATTGGATTCCAGCCGTTATCTGAGCTGTTGTGGCTACACTCACTCCCTTTACTCTATGCCCGTTAGCAGTTGTAAAGCATAGCATTTCTGTACTTATCTTCCACATTAGAAGACCTGACATAAAATAAAATGTTAATATACTCTGTTTTGAAAATTTCCCCCGATATATTCTATAAACTAGAGAAATGAATCCCATTTCTCTAGTTTATAGAATATATTTTGGGAAATGTTATAGGAGACCAGTACTTGGTACCCCCATTTTTGGATTAATATATTTATTAATGCGCTAATTTTACTTGCCTGTGCAAGACTGAGCCAGAAAGCTATCAGTTTTAATTGTTCATAGTTTGTATTGATCACATAGCGTCTAAATGTAGCAGACTCTTTGACCCCTGTTAAGGTGTGGGGGATAGCATTTTCAAGCTATCTCTAACTTTTCATCTGCTTCATTTTTCTTAAAGTAATTTGATATCTGGTACTTCAGTTAACTGTATGGAAAAAATTCAAATATTTTTATTATAAAATGTTATCCTATATCACATATGAGTCAATGCAAATCTCCATGAAGTACATTTTTGAAGGGTCTCTGATGTATTGGAATGTAGAAGTGTCCCCGGTGGATCAGAACAATGCAAATGGAATATACATATTTTTTTAATATTTGGTTTTGATTAGTAACTTTAGACAGCTGGTTATTTTCAGTGGCAGTAAAATTTAATGTGCTCTAGGTAGCAGTTCTTTTAGAGAAGATATTTTTGAAGTACTTTTTCATGGGCCTTGGAGTATTTCCTTATTTTTTTTTCACTTTGTATGGAAAACGAATGGACATTAAATACAGTTTCTGCCTAACATAGCTGCCCCCTTCTGTGGCCTGTACTTTATTGTGTCTGAATGGACCTGGGGTGGGGTGGGGAGGCAGGTGCACGCACACGCAGACGTAATACAGCAGAGGTTGCGCAGAGCCAGGCTCACGGGCTACTAGGGGCTCCGCCGATTTTCTTTATGTTCTTTTCACTGAGGGGGAAAATTACTGCTTGTGACCCACCACATCAATTTCATGATCTAATTGACTGCTACGCTCCATATGAAAAACACTGGATTTCATAGCTTTTATTCTCACAGGGAAGTCATGCCATCTTTTTTTCAGGGGAATTCTTAAACATTTTATGTATGAAGATACTTCCTTTAGCATGTTTTTATCCTAGAGATCCCTATGTTTTTTTCTTCTTTTTCACCTAAGCATAAATTGGGAAGCCTATTGATATGCAGAATCCTGGGCTCCCCTGAAGGTTCTTAACTTTTGTAGGGCAACTGTGGGGCCCAGGAACCTGCATCTGCAGTGAGCACCCAGGCCGCTGTGAGAACCAGACTGAACCCTGGGCCAGGCTGTGGCAGGCTGGGCGAGGGAATGCGTCTTCGGCACCTGGCGCAGGAATGCCATTTCTTCTTCTGCCTTCGGAAACGTCTCACCTGCGCGGCTCTGTTTCTGATGTGACTGCAGGGAGCAGATCCTCCGTGTGAAGGCCGAGGAGGATAAAATCCCGCTGCTCGTGGTGGGGAACAAGTCGGACTTGGAGGAGCGGCGGCAGGTGCCGGTGGAGGAGGCGCGGGGCAAGGCCGAGGCGTGGGGCGTGCAGTACGTGGAGACCTCGGCCAAGACGCGGGCCAACGTGGACAAGGTGGGCACTCTCCCAGTTTCTTGGAAACAGACTTGAGAAACAGCAGAATCCAGATGTCTCATCTGTTAGGTTTTAAGGGGACCATTTGTGGGAACCGGGGACTTTTCCAGGTCCATGTTGTAATGAGACGCAGTGGGAGGGTTTGACGTGGGTTTAACCCAGCTCAGAGCCCTGCCACTCTGTCATGAGCCTCGTTTGAGGGCTTGGCGCGGGCTCCGCCTTGGAACGGGCGGGCGGGGAGGGAGGGCATGGTTTGTGAAGACGCTGCAGCTGGCACCAGCGCTGCAGATCCTCGGGTAAGTCACTTCCTGTCCTTCCCTTCAGCGGCTGGAATGCCGTGGGAGCGTAGCTCTTGTTATACTAATTAACCTACGGTGAAATTGGCTTCTTCAGCTTTGAGTCATGAGCATAACCCCGGCATTCCGGGAGGACTTCTCTGTAGCTTCCCTGAGCTCTCCCTGCCCAGGGCCTGGTCTCCGGGCACAGCCTGGGGCGTTCCCCTGAGAAACTCATGATTTTGTCCTCATGGAGCTACTGGTTGGATTTACTATCCTTACCATCGCAGGCAGAGCCGGGGCCTCTGTCTCTGAACTGAGTTCTGAATAGTGCTTGCCCGCAGGAGTCAGCTCCCCAGGGATTTCTTTTCTCTTCCTTCCCGTCAGCATACTTTCCTTTTCAAACCTCTGAGGCTAAGGAAAGGCTGATATTGATCATGACGAATGGTGACAATTTGAAAATCCACCTACCAGTGACTGCTGTCGATAGGCCTTTAAAAAATACACGCTCAACGTGGTTGTTACAGAGCTAAGGGAGACAGCTGCCGACATGCTCCTTGTGCCCTCACCTCTGCCCGCTCCCGGTTCTGCTCCCGGTTCTGCTTCCGGTTCTCCTCCTGGTTCTCCTCCTGGTTCTCCTCCTGGTTCTCCTCCTGGTTCTCCTCCTGGTTCCGCTCCTGGTTCTCCTCCTGGTTCCGCTCCTGGTTCTCCTCCTGGTTCTGCTCCTGGTTCTCCTCCCGGTTCTCCTCCTGGTTCTCCTCCTGGTTCTCCTCCTGGTTCTCCTCCTGGTTCCGCTCCTGGTTCTCCTCCTCCTGGTTCTCCTCCTGGTTCCGCTCCTGGTTCTGCTCCTGGTTCTGCTCCTGGTTCTCCTCCTGGTTCTCCTGCTGGTTCCGCTCCTGGTTCCGCTCCTGGTTCTCCTCCCGGTTCTCCTCCCGGTTCTCCTCCCGGTTCTCCTCCCGGTTCTCCTCCTGGTTCTCCTCCTGGTTCCGCTCCCGGTTCTGCTCCTGGTTCTGCTCTTGGTTCCACTCCTAGTTCTGCTCCTGGTTCACGCCTGGGAAGCCTCAGCCCAGTGCCCTCTCAGCCACAGTGGGCGTGTCTGCTCGGCTTGTGCTACATCAGCATCCAATCTCCTCCTCCCCCTTCGGCTTCCTCTGTTTCTCTTTCTCCCGGAGATAAATTCTCCTGGACTTCTCTCCTAAGAGGGAGCCATTGGCGAGCCAGCTTGGCCGCAGCTTGGCACCAGCCTGGCGGGAATCCCCTAGAGGGGCGTGGGCAGCACCGCACAGAGCCCTCAGGGGCAGTCTGTCTGCGCGTGCGGTGGGCTCACCGGTCTGCCTTTTTCTTTGGTTACTGTCCCAGCTCTGTGCTGACTCTGTGCTCTGCGCAATCACTCTTCCTATTAAATTGTTCCCTAGCTTAGAAGCCGTACAGGAAACCAGACAAACTTCTTTGTAAAGAACCAGGACGATTTTTCGGCAGGGACTCTGTTGCCATGCAGTTTTTGGATGCGGGGTGGGGGGTGGGGGGAGGAGAGGGCTGTCGCTCAGCAGCTTGTCATGGCCCTTTCCTCCTTGGGACCTGCTTGACCTGCCGAACGAGAAGCACAGAAGCTGCTCACTGCAGCAGACATTGTGTTCCTCGGGAAACAGTTTCCAGGAAGCAAGGTTGTTGGTGAGATCAGCCCAGGAACTGTTTTGTCATTTTTAAGTTGACACCCTCCATTCCCTCCTCTGCCTTTTGTTAGAACAAAAAGGAAAACCAGTAACGTTTGCAGGCTTCATTGTGCTGTGGTGGGGTGCTTTCCTGCCGGGGTGCTGATGCCAGTCTGCTCGGGTTTGGGGAAGCCCTCTCCTGTGCCTGAGCTGGTGGAAGGCCCAGGCCCCTCAGAGCACCCCAGCTCACTTCCTCCTGGGCTGGGAGGAGAAGGCAGCTGTGGTCTGAACGGCCAGAGACAAGCCTGCCCGCTGCCCGCTGTGTCTCCTTCTCTAGGAAACATGGCCAATGTTTCTTCTTGGGGCGTATTTGTCCGTGTGGGTATAGTCAGTACATTGGCACAAGTGCTGGTAGCAGAGGGCAAAACCCAAACTATTGTGACAAACGATAATCTGTATCTAAACAGCATACTGGCATTCAAAGAACGAGTCTCGTCTGTTCCTGATAAAGTTCCTTTCCTGGACGTTCAGGGGTTCAGGGTCAGAGGAGGGCGGCTCCTCAGATCAGGGAGGCGTGTGCATGGGGAGGGGCTGCCAGCATGCCCCTCCCACTCCCAGGCTCATATGCAGGAGCTTCTGTTGGTTTATGACCCCTCCTCCTCCAGCTGTGTTCCTTGGCCTGCTGTTCAGCTCTGTGAGGACTGTCATGCATGATGACACCCCCACTTTCCTATGGTCCTTATAAGGATTAAACAAGAACAGGCACTTACATCATGTTCATTTTCTGGTGGCTGGCCATGCTAGTGAGTCTGATTCCTCCTGTCATTCTCAGGATCTGTGACGTCACCACCTGTAGTAGGTCTGTTCCCTGCTGTTTTATTCCTCATCATCCTGAGAGTGGAAGAGAGGAGGGAGGAGTGGAGAGAGAGAGAGATGACACATTGATTGATTTCCTCCTACATGCACCTGGCCCGGGGCCAGGGATTAAACCTTTAACCCAGGTACATGCCCTTGACTGGGAATTGAACCCGATACATCTTCAATGCTTGGACCGATGCTCTGACCACTGAGAAAAACAGCCAGGGCAGTCAGAATGTGTTTTTAATGTTTTATTCTTATTTGCTCTAAATGTTTTGTTTTTGACGGCATATAGTTTATAAGAATGAGTATAATTTTGTGCTTGGTCCAATCGTTTCCTAAAAACATTAAATGGCTTTTTCTTCCTGTTCTTTTCATCCTTTCCTCCTCACCCCAGGTGTTCTTTGATCTAATGAGAGAAATCAGAGCAAAGAAGATGTCTGAAAACAAGGACAAGAATGGCAAGAAAAGCAGCAAGAACAAGAAAAGTTTTAAGGAGAGATGCTGCTTGCTGTGAAGAGCTGTTGCCGTGGCGGCGGGCGGAGTCAGTTGCCATGAGGACACAGGGCGTCGTTGAGGGAAGACTGTAGTCTACTGTGTGCTCCCTGCTCACCCGCCCTCTTCACGCAGACTTCTTCAATGGGGAAAACACTGGCGAGTCAGCCCTGGCAGAGAAATAAGCCCTTGACCTTGTGTGGACTGGCCACGGGGTCAGGAGGCTTTGCCGTTCCCTCCTCCCTCTTCCCCTCCTTCCCTCTCTCCCTGCCTCCCTCCCTGGAGTTTAACTAAGTATGTAGTGTGAGAGGTAGGAAATAGTTCAATGTTAATTAAAAAGGAAGAGCACTGTCATAGGTGTCTTATCTTCCCCCCACCCCCATTACATAACATTAGCGCCTTTTGTTTTGAAATAAAAATGTCTTATTTTATTAGGTTTTGGGAGAAGAGATGGGATAAGACTCCCCCAGCCCTTGTCGGCTTAACAGTAGTACCCCCAAAATCCAGGAAACTCTAATGATGCTTAAAACCCAGATTTTGGGGGGATATGTTTCTTGGCAATACCCAGTGGATTCGCAGTGTCGCTAACAAACCTGAGTTCGCCCGCAGGGGTCAGTGCGGAGCTCCTAACCCCTCACAGGCGGGAAAGGAAAGCTGTATTCCTCGTATTGTGTACCAGCCAGTGGTCGTCTGTGCTGGCTGTCCTCCCTGTGGCCTCCTGGCAGGTAGAGCTTCTTTTTAACGGACTGAGTGAAGAGTCAGGAGTGGGATACTTTACGAATCATGCACTTTTCTCATCAGATTTTAAGACATTCTTTGGCTAACTCCTCTCGTAATTGCCAGCCCAGCGGTTAGGCTCCTTGTCTCCACTGGCGATGCCACATTGTCTTCCAGCCGCTCCCTCTGCACAAGGGAGACCCGCAGGGCCCGGAGGCCGGGCGCCAGAGTACCACTGCCTTCGGCCCAGGAAGCCAGGCCCCGGCTCCTGATAATTCTGAATTTAAAGTTGGAATTAGTCGGGAAGGATAAGCCATTACTCTTTTACCTCTGAGAACTGGCTGCTGTTTCTAATTTTTTTTTTTTTTTTTCTGAGACAGCTATATGCTTAGAAAAATTTTTTATTGGTGCGATATTGTTAATCTTTCTTAAATATCCTGCGTTCAACATTCAGAAAATTTTCATCAGGAAAGGAGTACTGTGGTAAAAGCCCAGTACTCACATTTTCCCCATTTTTCAGAAGTGACATTTCACACACAGGTGCCAAAAGTGAATTGGGGTCGGGGAGCAGGAACCTTTCAAGCTCATGGTTATATAGAATTTGTGGAAATTATGGTTTGACTGGAAAACAATCTTGTATACTTCCCAAAGAATCATGGACTTTTGAATAAAAAAAGCAGATAAATGCAAATTTTCAGGATTTCAGCCTTATTATTTTACCCTTTTGTCGTATTGTGAAATGCAGGTATTAAAGAAATTGACAGTAAGTTATTCATTATTGTGTGATTTTCTGCAACATCAGACAAACTTTACTTCATTCTTTGAATTGCACTGTGGGAAATAAAATTGTAAATACAAACAGTATATTTTAACAGTCGTTCCTTTGGGAGAGATGACTAGTCTTTCCTCTTAAAATTAAAAAAATAGAAGGTAATTACACTCTTGAAACCTAGTTCTCTTCAACCTAGAGCTGTTGTAGAAGACCAGAGGAAAACCAAGCGATGCTTCGAAAAAGGGAGTTTCACAGCTTTGTTATGCCGACGGACTCAGGGGTTTGCCTCTCAAAGTCTGAGCCAACCAATATGGTGGAAGCCCCACTTTTATCCCCTTTGGTTGCTTTGTCCGCCAAATATTGTATGATGGGTCCTTCCGGACCTCGTGGGCTTTGCAGAAAGCCCTGTGGGTTGGGATGGGGGTCTTGAGACCATATCTAAGGGCCTGTCCTGGCACCAGCACTGATAACCCCTCTGGAGTTGTGTGCTCATGGTTTATGGCCTCTGTAAATGTGAGCATTTAGGTAACAGGTTTTGCAAGACCAGTTTGTGGAGAAAGGGGCAGTGAGTTATAGGTCATCAAGAATGTGCATTAGATTGCTGGCACAGACTCAGATTGCTAGCCCCCCGAACATCAGGGTTACATTGGAATTAGCCTTTTAGCTTCTCAGTGCCACCTGCTGGTTATCATTTCCCGTCATGAGTAGGTAGATTTTGGTAAGCACAAGAAATAAAAGATGGTATGAATTGTTTCATACTGTGGAAATGATTTCATGATTGGTATATGTTATTACTGTATGCCTAAAGTTATATTTAACTGACTAGCAATCAGAAATGGATCGTCCTAACAAAGTAATTTATACAGAGGCAGTGTCACTTATAAATTTGAAACCTAGTTATTCTCCAAATGGTCCGCTGTTGTGTCCATACCTCATATTCCTCTCTAAAGCATTCGCCCCAGGAATGGGTGAGCGCCTGCCTGGTGCCAGGCTCTGTGCTAGGAGCTGGAGAGGGTGCTGAACGAGACAAGCAAGATGTCTGCTCTCCTGGAACTGATGCTTCGGCGAGGACAGAGACAGATAAATGAAAATGTCAGGGTCGGTGCTTTGATGGGTAATCTGATAGCAGCTGTTTCTGGGCAGTAGAGCTGTGTTCAGTTTGGTGGTCAGCAAGCTTCTCCAAGGAAGTGACATTCAAGCTGACGCTTCATGACCTGAGTGGCCAGCGTGGATGGGGGGCCGTGGGTGCGGGGAGCTCTCCAGGCTGGAGTGCTACTGGCCAGAGGCCTTAGGCTTCAGCAGAAGAAGGCTCAGAGCCGGCCTGTGCTGGAGTGCAGTCGAGGGGCAGAGTGATGAGCAGGAGGTGCGGCAGTCCATGGTTTCAGAAGGTGATGTGGGGGAGACCCCAGGCACATGACACCTGCAGGCACCTGTTCCTCAGAACTAAGACTCCATCGGTGGTCCAGTGCCATCCTAAGAAAGGAGCCTGCCAACCAGGGGAACCCATCCTGACTCTAGTGACGTAACATGTAGGGAAATTGTAAGTTTTAGCTTAGGTGAATTATGATACATAAATTTCAATTAAATGATACCTGAAACATAACATTTCCTTAGTCTAGAATTACATGATAAGGAAATGCCATAGAAGCTGAGGAGCAGACAAACATTGACAGTGGACAGGGACTAATATATACGGTTAGTGTTAATGGTAGTAAGCTTGACTTTGGTATTTCTATTTTAAAGACTCACCAAGTTACTTAATCCAAACGGTAAGAGCACGCGCGTTAGAACCCTACGGGCCTGGCAGGGCGCTCTTCCCTCCCCAGAGGCTCCTGGGAGTCCTGCTGAGCCGCTGCTGTCCTTGGGCCTCCGTGGGGCCTGGCTCTAAGTCCTCGTCTGCGCCAGGGTCTCTTGGTTCTCAGGCACAGACATTCCCGGGTGACTTGCTGTGGTCGGTGAGGGTTTAGCTCACTGCCTCCCTCGCTCCCGTCCCATTTTTGACAGTAATAGCGCTGTGTTTAGTTCCTCTCGTGGTGACTATTCAACACTTTTTAAAACGATATTTAAACTTCTGTTTCTCACTCGACCGCCTCTTGACAGCATCCCACGCTCCCCACGCTGACGGGAGGAGGTGGCCCTGCCCTCACCTCCATCTCACCTCCCCGCTTGTCAGCGCGTCCTTCTCCGTCACACTTTCCTTTTACCTTTTCAAGGCAGAGGACGGGGGTGTCCCACTCTCCTGCCATAGTTCAGGCTTTTCTGCTTTGTCTGCAGGTGAGCTCTAAAGGCCGAGTACCGGCCAACACAATGCGGTTGTGATGCCTACGTGATTGGCCAGCCCCGTGGCGAGCTCCCGCCCTGCCCCGGTCTGGCCTCACCGCTCAGGGAGCTGCCGGCGTCCGGCCCAGCGGGGCCTCCGTCAGGGCCTGAGTCAC